>NC_136499.1:22444187-22549187 GCF_053919585.1 Euprymna scolopes | reverse complement strand
AATTCAAAAGTGGTTTATTAATAGAAAATTATAAAAATATAAATTAAACATGAATGAAAATTATAAGTTAGGAAACGAAGAATAAATTCAAATTATTTATTTTCAATGTGATATCCCTTCCTTTCAATTAGACGTTCAATTCTCTGTCTGAAGTTACCAACCGAGGCACGCAGCGTTTCCTGAGGTATTTTAGCCCATTCACTCAGAAGAGATGTCTTCAAAGCATCAACACTTGGATGAGCAAGAGAACAGACCTTTGCCTCCAACAAAGACCACACCGAAAAATCCATGGGATTCAAATCAGGCGATGCAGGGGGCCAAATCTCCTTACTCCAGAATCTTGGAAAATGACGTTGGCACCAGTCCTGAGTTTTTCTGGAGGTGTGGGATGGTGCACCATCTTGTTGGAAGGTGAAAGGCTGATCTTTGAAGTGTTTCTTCATCTCTTCAAATGCTGGAACCAAAATATTGTTAATGTAGCGATCTGTGTTGATCTTAACCCCCTGCTCCACGAAAATCAGAGGCGACTTCCAAGATTTGGAGACTGCAGCCCACACCATGAGGGAAGACGGCTTTTGTCGGCGGAAAACTATTCTCACGGATTCATCAATGTCTGCTGAAGATTTTGCGTAAACTCTGTCGTTCTTATTGTTAACAGTCACTTCAATTGTGAAGAGTTTTTCATCAGAAAAAAACGATCTCTCGCTCTGCCGTGCCAGCCTTCAGTTCTCCAAGAAGAAGCTTTGCTCTTTCAAGTCTCTTGTGCTTTTGGGCAGGTGTGAGGTACTGTCTCTTTCTCATCTTGTAGGGGGACAACTGGAGATTGTTTTTTACGATAGTTCTCATCGAGGTCACGCTCACATTCATGTCTTTAGCCATTTGTCTTGCAGATCTCTTCGGGTTCCTCCTTACCCTCTCTCGGACAGCTTTAATCACCTTCTTTGTTCGAGCAGTGCGAGGTCTTCCACTCCGAGGACGGTCTTCAGATGTACCAAGTTCCTTAAATCTGTTCACAACATGGTACACGGTGGATTTAGCCACTTTCAAGAGCTTAATAATCTCTGAGTTTGTCCTTCCCGCGCAATGAAGCTGAATTATGGTCTCTCGTTTGCTCATTTTTCTGAAAGTTTAAACAAAATTATTTTAATATTTTTGTTGAAAATAATTAGATCAATAGTTAGACTAAATACTTACTTTATTCGAAAAGAGAAAAAGTGATTTAATTTTAAAACTAAAAATGGTCCAAGGACTTTCTGTTCACCCTGTATATATATATATATATATATATATATATATATATATATATATATATATAAATATATACAATAATAATTAAATACCTACAGACACTAGTGTTTAATTCTTTCGGGAATCTTCAGTGCAGGGTGTCACGATTAACACCAGTCGATACATTCGAACCCGGTAACACAAGCCATCTCTGGCTTGATTACAAAGACCGTATCCATTCGGCTACCATTAACCGCGTGAAATAACGTTGAATTTAAACATTTTATTTTTAAATGTTTTTTTTTACGTCAGTCAGAGAGTGATTTAAGCATTATATGATGATCTATGCAAAGGAGCTAAGTTGACCGACTTAATTCAACTGAAAATGCTCAACGATAAGAAACGAGTTTCTTAAAATGGCTCACAGCCACACACACACACACACACACACACACACACACACACACACACACACACACACACACATATATATATACATACTAGAATACCCGTGACCCGTTGGGTCAGTATGTTATATTAGCTATGGAATTAATGTATGAGCGTGACACTTGTGACGTAAAGAAAATAGTTTTTTGTTTTGACATAACAGAAACATTTCTATGAAAGTATATTAAAATGAAAAAAAGAATATAGATAGATTTCTATGAGTCGTTCTGTTTATTATAATCGATTATTTTTGAAAAAAAATTTACAGTTACTGAATTATAAGTAGTTTGCCATACTTATAGGTAAATATGAATTGAACACATAGCATAATACTTAAAGTTAAACTCAAATTTTTATATGTCTTTCAATTTAAACGCGAAAATAACAATTGGGACGCTGAAACGTACACAGTAAAAAGTTTTATTGTCGCGTTGATTATGTATTTGTAACGCAAATTAAAAAAAAACATTTTCGGGTTATTTATTTGCGTTGATAGTGTAGAAGAAAATGTATGAATGTTTTTTTAAGAAAGGTGTATTAAAAAATGGAGAATAAATAAAAAAAATGAAGGTGGTGGGTAAATCGCCGTTGTAAAATGTTCTTATGGTTGTCAACGGGTTAAGGTAGATTTATTTGTAAGAAAATTGTGTTAAAATAACTTAAACGTTATACGGAAATAAACGATGTAAAAAAAAAATGCACAATTGTTTATTTGGATTATTTCAACGTGAAAAAAAAGCAATTGGGATGCTGAAAACGTACACAGTAAAACAATACTTTTTATTGTCGCGTTGATTATTAGTTTTTATGTACGCATGCGCAACCAGAAGGCGTAAACCGTATGTTGGGTTACAACATCCGTTACAATTTCATTTGAGTTTTATAATTATACATATATATATATATATATATATATATATATATATATATATATATATATATATATATAGAGAGAGAGAGAGAGAGAGAGATAGATAGATAGATAGATAGATAGTATTGAGTAAAAAGATTAATAATCGTAAAAAAAACAAAATTAACTTCAGTGTACGATGTTACACGCAAATTGATTTTGTTTGTTTTGTCTGAATCTGATTCATAATTTACAATTATTAGTCTTTTTACTCAATATTATTATAGCTCGTGGATAAATATACCTATTCAGCTTATTATATATCTACAGTACTATGAGCACTGTTCTTTTAAAAGTATTAAATACATTTATTAATATATTAAAATAAACGCTTCTCTTTAGATCCCAGGTCTAATTCCCTCTATAATATATATATATATATATATATATATATATATATATATATATATATATATATATATATATATATATAAAGCTGAATGTGTGTGTGTGTGTGTGTCTGGTCACGAATAGACTCCTATATGGTTGACTATTTTAAAAAACTGATTACATATAATGATAGAAGATGTATCGAGACACAGGAATGGGTATGTTTGATCTGGCAGAACGATGGATCATTAAAATTGTGAGGTCTGCGTTCGCGCCTGGTCCACAAAGTATGGAAATTAAAAAAAAAAATGAAAAAAAACGTTTTCAAGTGTTTTTGATAAAGATGTACATAAGAATACTTGGATAAGTATGTTTTATCTTAAATAGGGATGGTATAATAAAATTGTGGGATCAAAATCAAAGCAAAATATGATGAAAGTAAAAATAAAATAGATAAACCCCATAATTTGTTATACCATATCTGTTCACACTGAAACACTTATCACAATATTATGTGGATCTATATTAAAAAAACTTGTTAAACTTTGTGACATATTTCCATTCTATGGAGGTCAGGCGCGAACGAACACCCCATAATTTTATTATATCATATTTCTTCAGACTGAAACGTAATTATCAAAGTATACTTACGCAGATAGATATGAAAAGTCTTTATTAAAGTTTGTGCCTATTTCTATTATATGGAGGCCAGGTGCGAACGCAAACCCCCACAATTTTATTATACCATTACTATTTAAGTAAAAACATACTTATCAAAGTATTATTATGTGCATCTATATAAAAAAACTTGTAAACGTTTTTTTTTATTTTTAATTTCCATACTTTGTGGACAATTTTAATGAATTATCATCTTACAATCTTATCATCGAACAATCTTATATATATATATATATATATATATATATATATATATATATATATATATATATATATATATATATACTAGCATTTCGGCCCGGCGTTGCCCGGGTGTTTTTTTAGGTGTATGCTGAGCAAAAAAAAAGGTCAATTTTTTAAACTTTGACCCCTATTATGACTCGTAAAATTTATTGTTTTGGGCTCAAATAAAGTTATTAAGTTAGATCCATGTCCAAGGAACCTATATCTAAAAGTTCAAGTGTTTAGACCCAAAATTGTCGGAGGAGTTTGGTAGAGTTCTCAAAGGTCAAATCGTTGAACTTTGACCCCGTAACAGCGAAATTTCTTGCCGAAAACGGATCATATAGATTTTCCCAAATCTTCGTACCCTGTGTATCAAATTTCGAGTCTGTAGACTAAATATTGACAGAGTTAATGCGTAGGGAAATGTACACAGACAGAAAGACAGACAGACGCACGGACACGTTTACTTTTATAGATATACTAGCATTTCGGCTCGGCGTTGCCCGGGTGTTTGGGGGTGTATGCTGAGCAAAAGAAAAAAAAGGTCAATTTTTTTTATTCGACCCCTATTATAGCCTCTTAAAATTTATTGTTTTGGGCTCAAATAAAGTTATTAAGTTAGATCCATGTCGAAGGAACCTATATCTAAAATATCAAGTGTTTAGACTCACAATTGTCGGAGGAGTTTGGTAGAGTTCGCAAAGGTCAAATCGTTGAACTTTGACCCTTAATAGCCAAATTGCTGGCCGAAACCCGATCACATCGATTTTTCCAAATCTCAGTACCTTGTATATCAAATTTCGAGTCTGTAGACTAAAAATTGACAGAGTTATTGCGTAGGGAAATGTACACAGACACACACACAGACACACACACGCATTGATATAGGTTAAAATTGAGAGAGTTATTTCGTAGGGAAATGTACACACACAGACACACAGATACACAGATACACACACAGATAGACACTTTCACTTTTATAGATATACTAGCATGGGTGCCCGGCGTTGCCCGGATGTTTGGAGGTGTGTTTTGTAGCAAAAAACAAAAAAGTGGTAGTAGGAAGACAGGCTCGAACTCGTACCGCGAAGGAGGAAAAGAACGAAAAAAAAAAACGTGACGTTTTTGTTGTTACGACCACCGCCAAACCTGAAATGACGTAGGCTAGACAATCGAAAAGAGGGGATAACTTTCGAAAATATCGGCAAAAAAAGCGACCTCTCCCTGGTGAAAAGTGCCTAGTTGAGGGTGAAGAAATTAATATTTTTTTCAATTTTTCGGTATTTGTTGTCTGAAGGGCCGCGCTTCAAAACGATACTGAGCTTGTGAAAAAAGTTTTAGGCAGACTTTCCCAAATCTCAGTACCATGTATATCAAATTTCGAGTCTATAGACTGATAATTGACAGAGTTATTGCGTATGGAAATGTATAGAGACAGAGACAGACAGACAGACACTTTCACTTATAAATATATATATATATATATATATATATATATATATATATATATATATATAGGTTTGTTTAACAAAACTATATACGTATACATAAATATATATGGAAACAATTTTGTGTTTACTATAAACTTTTTTCGCAAATATTATGCAAGTATAAATCATGTAGAATATCTGCATGAATATAATTACACGTAATAGTTAACTAAAGATGAATGTCCCATTAAAAAAACCGAACAAACTAATAGGGAATTAATTAAAATGAATGTTTAAAAGAATATGCAAATTAGGGAGATCGTTTGATAGTGAATGCAATTCCACAACCAAGATCTAAGAAAATTGTTTTTTTCTTTTTAAATAAATAGAAAAGTGTTTTTTTAATATGAATATCGATACGCACAAAAGAAAACCGAATTCATAGGAGTATAGATAGACTAAAATTTCAGCCCGGCGTTGCCCGGGTGTTTGAATGTGTCTGTTGAACAAAAAAACAAAAAACGGTTAATTTTTTTCATTTGACTCCTATTATTACCCCTTAACATTTATTGTTTTGGGCTCAAATCAAGTTATTAAGTTAGATATATGTCCACGGAACCTATATCTAAAATTTCAAGTGTTTAGACCCAAAATTGTCGAGGAGTTTGGAAGAGTTCTCAAAAGTCAAATTGTTGAACTTTGACCCGTTATCAGCCAAATATCTGGCCGAAGACCGATCACATAGATTTTCCCATATCTCAGTACACTGTATATCAAAGTTCAAGTCTGTAGACTAAAAATTGACAGAGTTATTGCGTAGTGAAATGTATACAGACACACACACATACACACACACATTGATATAGGTTTATTGGACATGTATCTAACTTAATAACATGATTTGAGCCCAAAACAATATACTTTAAGGGTCAGAATATGGGTCAAAGTTAAAAAAATTGACCCTTTTTTTTGCTTAAAAAATGTCGCTTCCGGTTTAGCGGTGGTTGTAACAGCATAAGCGTTAGGTTTTACCCCATTCTTTTCCTCCTTTGCGGTACGGTTCGAGCCTGCCTTCCTACTACCACTTTTTTTTTTTTTGCTCAACATACACATCCAAACACCCGGACAACGCCGGGGCCCATGCTAATATATATATATATATATATATATATATATATATATATATATATATATATATATATATATATATATATATATATATATATATATATTCTGACGCAACTGTAATGGTACTGAATTAGACAAATTCCATAAACAATTTGTAGCGCCAGTCTATTAACAAAAGAGACGTTGCATTCCGTACAGGTTTCCGTCATAAATAATCCACACTTGGTCCCTGTCTAGCCAAAATAAAGGCATCAGATGGTGCTAACTTGTTCGACTGAGTCTGTAAATCAAAAATCAAAAAAAGATAACAATTGAATGAAAAATACGCGATTCACGTTTTCGAATCATGGAACAGACGGCAGCGGCGAGAAATGTCTTGTTAGGAAAGTGATTTCTTGACGTTAATCAAGAAGACAAAAATGTGTGGATCTGAAAATGGCCGAATGGATTATCCGTCGAAAAAAAACAAAACTGCCCATCCCCCTCCAAAAAAAAAACCCCCAAAAACAATCAAACAATAATAAAAAAAAAAAACAGCTGCAAAAAATGGCCAAATCATCGTCGATATAGACAGAATAATGACCACTGGCCAACCGAACAAATAGTCGTTCAGTATTTTCCTAATTTATTTCGTCTTGTCTTCAATGACTCTTTGGGAGTTTTCTTTTGTTTTATTGTTTATTATTTTTTTTATTGTCATGCGATGATTTAATAATAAAGGAAGGAATAAAAGACAAGGGAAAACAGAAACGAAAATCGAATAAAACCAGACAATATACACAACTTGAATATAAATTGTTAATAATTTTCAAAGAAGAAATTTACATACAGGGTGGAACGATAAACCGTCACCATAGAAAAGACGACATGATTCCATTTGTGTTTAATAAAAACCGGTTTTTTTTGTTACAGACAATCTACTAGTTGGTCAGTTGTGTACAAATCCCCAGAGCGATAAAAGCCTTCTATTATGTCTGATAGTAACACGATGTTCAATGAGCGAGATTGGAGATGTGCCGCGCTGCACAACTAATGCTCACTACCGATCCAAGTTATGAAAAGAGGACCATTGCCAGTACCCTCAAAATGCAAATCCGAACGATTCAACGCTTGAGGGCACAGCTCAACGTAGTTTCCGGTCACAGTTATGGTCTTTGGCGTGGTTTCAAATGAGGCCACATCATGCTACCTTACATCTGCGAAGTCGGCTTAAAAGTCAACATCAAAGTGTACCTGGATGTGCTGAAGAGTGTGGTGATCTCCTGGTGCAATCAGGTGGCCGCTGGTCGACTCTGGGTGTGACACAGCGCAGGCCCACAAGTCCAAAGAGACCCAGGCTTGTCTTCAGAAGCAGTGCTACGACTTTGTACCCTTCTTTCATTTGTCTCCTTCCCATCCTCCTCCGACTTAGGTTGGTTATTAAATTGATTGTAAAAAACAAAAAACAAAAAACAAAAAAACAAAAAAAAACAAACAAAACAAAAAACAAACAAACAAAAAGACAAAACAAAAACGAGATGAAAAAAAAAAAAAAAAAAAAATTGTAGATTTACATTCTCAGCTAAATCCCCATTTCAAAATGAAATATTACTTAAAAAAAAACTTGACGGAAAGAAAAACAATCATTTTAGTATTTAGAGCGGATGATCAGTATCGAATATATATATTTAACATAAAATTACCAGTAATTCTTTTTTGGGACGCCAGCACTTCAGCACGCCAGAGTTTAATCCGCCATTTTGGCTCGCCAAAAAATACGCCAGTGCGCCAAATTTCATTCCGCCATAAAAACAAATTTTTACAGAAAAAACTTATTTGTACATTTTTATCTAGCGAACAAACATAAAATTACATATGACTAACCGCGTTTATTATTTTTTAAATCCAACAACGGAGCTGAAGTCGATGTTTTGCTTCTAAAACAAAACTAAATTTTTTGATAAATCTTTCCGTGGCGTACTCGGTAAATATTTTTCTAATGGAATAAAAATGAATAAAGTTTATATTTACAATAGCATTTATACATTTATCTAGCCAATAAATATAAATTATGTATGAAAAACTACGTTTAATATTTAAAAAAATCCAACTTATATTCTAATATGAATTTAGGTAAAAACGGCACCGGTAAAAATGGCACCGGGAAAAATGGCGAAAGTTAATAAATAGGTAAAAATGACACATTGACTTGGAGAAGTGCAGGCTAAGCTCTCATTTCTCGAGTTTTACACCCCAATATAATTAAATAAATATTTTTAGTAGACATTCACACAGAGTGAGGTGGGGGTTAGACTTTTAAATAGGGGCTAATCACGGTCAACGTAAAACTGAAAATGCTTTTTCTCAGTTTGACCGATTTTTTCAGCAAGCCAGTGGGAAAAGTCTTTAGAGAAGTAGAGATATAAAATTTTATTGCTGTCATATCCACCATCTTTCTTTCTCAAATCGTTTGACTGTTCATCACATCATAACCCTAGCAAAGCCATTATCAAAGCACCAGCGGAAAGCCAGGCGTATAAAATGGACAGTGGGTTCTTCGATATGATAGGGGCGCGTCTGAAATAAATGTTCTGGTTAGAGAACAATTGAACAATGATACTTGACTTTTGTGTTTTAAATTTTAATTCAAGTCATTATATATAAAATAATTTTATAAAATTAACATTAGGTTCTCTACAGTGCAATGTAGACTACAATGTATTGTGGACTATGTCACCGCGAAGGGCCACGTGAAGCTTCCTCCCGGTGCACCGAGATGGGTCTCCAACTAGAGCAGACAATCAATCGATTTGATTGAAAAATGGACGATTTCATTGATTTTGATGACAACAAAAATATGGGAATGTGAAACATTCGTTGATCATCATTCAATTCCGGACAACGTCGGGTCTCTCTGCTAGTAATAGCTAATTTTCTTTCACAACAAAAAAAGTTGTAATTGCGAATTGGAGAAATACATAAACAATCAAAAACAAAACAAAAGCAATGATAATTTTATAAATATTGGCAAACAAGAACAGTACTCGATTCAAAATAGCAGCAAACGGTGTTTGGTCATATCATTTTCCTGATATTAAACTTCATCAGTAATATAATTTCCGGCGAGAGTTTCAATTTGCCAAGTTTATTTATTTATTTATTAAATTGCTAGGTGAAAGTACAGAATAGTCAACAAAGAACTTTATTGTTCATGTTAAGGGAGGCTTTCTAAATAATGTTATTATTTCAGCACGGCCAGTAATTTTTATTGGGTCGATTTCTACTTTGTTTTAATTTGTTTTATTATTCATTTTTAAGTCATTATCGAGACTCGAAAGATATAACCCTATCGTGATGTGCTTGTTTTTCTTATTCTCACGTAACGCTCGACATTACTTGTTTTTCGAACCGAGTAAACGTATTCTGAATATAAATAAATGTATAATTGCTCCTTTTATTGAGTCATTTATTTTATCTGGAATATTTATGCAGCTATCTATCTATCTATCTATCTATCTATATATATATATATATATATATATATATATATATATATATATTCTCAATGATTACTGTATACTCATTATCCCTTATTCTCGAGTGGCCTCCGAGCCTTGATAAGATGGTGACTCCTTTTATATAAACCTTGTTAAATTCATTGTTTTTTCTCGTTCAATATTTTTTTTATCTATCTATCTATCTATCTATCTATCTATCTCATTTATATATTTATATCGCTGATGTTATGAGTTCGATCCTAACCTATGCTGATGACAGCTTATATATATATATATATATATATATATATATATATATATATATATATATATATATATATAGTGTATCTCTTGATGAGTATTGGCTGAAAAGAGTTTGTATATGGATATCTAAAACGGTCCTAATTTTCAGGCTTGAAACCGACGGTACCAATCACTTATCTCATCTAAAAACTTTCTGTACACGAAATACAAAATATAAATACGCCCTTATTTTTTGGATTTTCCTTTTAATTGAGCACTCTGCTGGATTTTTTTTTTTTTTTAATTAAAAACTAATATATATATATATATATATATATATATATATATATATATATATATATATATATAATCACCCCCTCTTTTTCTCGGGTCGAGCACTCTTGGTAATTTATATAATCTGTTACTGCTTTAACGCAATTCAAAGCTCTTTGTAAATAAACAAATGAAACAGCGTGGGAGCGCAGGTTGCTGCTATAGCCACACTGAAGATCTGTTAAACAATTTGTCAGGGGTCACTATATATTTATCTTTTTACTACTTACAAATATTTGAAGTAAATTTTTTGCAAAAGATATTCGTATAATATATCAATTTAAATAAACTATTTCATTAGTTATTTATAACCTCTTGGTCGGCGAATTCAATTCATTTCATATATTCTTTAAAACAACAAAACAAAACAAAAAACAACCACAAATAAAAACCCCCCACAAAAAAAGGATTTTTTTTCATCAGCAGCACTAATTCTATAAGTATAATAACTTTACCTTTTATCCGGTATCTCCAAAAGTTTATTCTACGTTAGTGAACCAGTAGGTATATGAGAATTTTGGGGGAATTTTTGACACCCCTAACAGAAAACAGCGAATAAAATATAAAAAAAACTCGTAATTTCTCTTTTTAAAGTGGGTTGTTTATTTTCTTTATGGAATATACTTCCAAAATAAACTATTAAAGTTGTTTTAAATATAATAGAAATATTATTTTTTTATTTTTTAAAAAACAGTGTTTACAAAGTGCCGGTGCGCGTTCAACCAGACATTTTTTTTTACGCATGAAATCAATTAAATTTTACGAGTGAGATTTTTTTCAATTTTTAAACTTTAAAAATCTATCAAAATTTTTCTATTGGTTCAATTTTTACGACATTTTCAGGGTCAATGTGAAATTTTATGCTCTTTCCAATAATCTGAACATAATATTTTAGACAAACGTTTTTTTTTAAATCCCGCCCCCCATTTTTAAATGTCTATTAAAATTTAAATAATTAACTTACGTACCAAAGTTTTATATATCACAAATTAAAGGTAAAAGATCAATAAATACATATTCTAATTTAAAAAAAAAGGAGGTGGTATTTGGAAATTTCCTGTAAAGTCCAAAGTGTAAAACCTTTTTTTTTTAAACCACGTTGATTTTTTTTTTAAATAAAAGCTCATGTTATGCTTATATCGCCAAGGGAATACCGGACGCTGACTGCAATTTTTTCTATTTCATTCAATGTTTTCTGTTTTAGATATTTCATTCAATGTTTTCTGTTTTAGATGTTTAAAAAAAAGATTCACTTGATAAAGTAGAAATAAGATATAATAATCAAAATCTCGTGTATTTCATGAAGAGAATTAACTGGCTTTTTTGTTTAAGGAAAAACTTATAAGTGAATGTGTGCTTTTTTTCACCTACGGAAACCCCAAAATACTAATTTTGGTTAACAGCACGCAATAAAAAGACATATTAATTCTGGCGTTTATAAGTCACCGTAAGATAATCGCGAAAAAAAAAAAGAAAGATTTATCTCCCTTTATTTGAACAGTCAATAAATCTGAGTTCGCGTTTTTTTTTTTTAATCCTTGTTTAAAAAAGTATTTTATTTAAAAAGGACATGAAATAGAAGTATAAATATGGCCGATTCTGATACACCTAGTGAACCAGAAGTATGCGGTCTAAATCTGCATTGGTTGACGGTAGTTCTTGCCGGAACTCACAATTGCCATTTACAAAGATGGCCGCTTATTTGTCGTGGGCAAGTTGGTCGGCATAAAATAAACACAAATCTCCATCTAGGCCATAAAACCTGGAAATAAAACATTAGCAGAAAGCAAAAACGGGACATTAGCTGACCAAGCTGTTTAATGACTTCAATTTTTATGCATTGACCTTGCGAATTGGTCATAAACTTTGAAGTAATTAAATGAGTTCTTCGACGACAGACGATTAGGAATTCTGTAGATGAACCCAAGCGCGAAAATCCCTTAAGCAGTATAACACGGATATATTTCGTATTACACTATATTTATAACATAAGTTATCGTTATTTGCATTATTTGCAATATAAGAACACATGCCACACGAGTATAGGTAAAAATAACCGCACACGATATTAATTCTCACGTATGAAAGATTAAATTCAAGATGTATGAAGCAAGATAAAACGGTATCTTGTATTACATAATCCAATGACCACGCACACACACGCACACACACACACATACACAAACACAAAAATACATACGCACACACACACAGAGAGGCACACACACACACGGACACACACACATGAGCGCACACACACAAACACAAACTCGCATATACAGAGATAAACATGACAGGCAGATAAATAAACACACAATTTACTGTGGTGAGAGAAACATCATTCCGTATAGTAATACGTATACTTCGTCACTCTCTGATCACCGAAGTTAAGCAACGTTGAGTCTGGTCGGTACTAGATAGATGACTATTTTGCATACCTAGAGTTGTGCGTAGGCAGACCTCGACAGGATAGAAAATGCGTTTTTTAATGACAGCAAGCAGTGGTTATAATAAAGAATCGGTGTTTAAAACAGCATTTTTATTTCAATCAGATTAATTCATATTTTAAATGAACCCTTTTCATATATATATATATATATATATATATATATATATATATATATATATATATATATATATATATATATATACGTTTTATTTTTTATTACCGTATCTTTCTGTTAAGTTACATTATTGTTTCGACTACCCGGCCGTTTTTTTGGCCGTCTGTAGCTTCCTCAGACTTTTACAGAAATGTTCGTTATGATGGCATCAAAGAGTGAATGATGTCAGAGGATGGGTGCGAGAAGAGCGGAAAAAAGAGGAAGGAAAAAGGTGGGAGAGAGGTGCTTGGTATGTCGGTAATGTTTTAGTTTTGGAGTTTAAGGACCTTGTGGGGGAGGGTCTGGGAAGTTCATTTCTGGTGTGGCTGACGGCATAGGGATACATGGAGGGGGAAGGGGGATATGTGGGGGTAGGAGGAGGGTGTTACTTTAAAGTTCGAGTCTTAGTGTTAAAGTTTTTGGCGTCTCGTTGGTGAGATGATTTCTTGATAAGTATGTCTTGATCTGTTGGGTGTTTGCTTAGGTTCGGAGGGAGCTATGATTCGTTTTTTATTTGTTTTTATTTGTTGTTAATTGTTTGGAGAGGGTTAGCTAGTGGCCGCGTGCACGAGCACCCACATGCGCACGTACACACATATATACTTAAAGAAACGTTCACATGTACACATACATCTCCGCCCTGGCGTACAAATATATGCACATATGTGCGCATGCATGCATAGACACCCGCGCTGCTCCCGCTGACGTCAAATTTTCCTTAAGGTGCAAAATTTGGTACGTGTGCGTAAGCATGGATGCGCTCATACACAGATACATACACACATCGACACCCATACCCCCAAGGAGGCGTGTACACGGGCCTATATGCGCATCTTGATTCAGACATACCTGCACCCCCACGCATACATGCAAGCGCATGCGCACATACAGATACTAATACTCGTGAACACATACATCGACATATATACACAGCTGTACGCTCTCACACACGTTGTGGACAGCAAGCAGCGGGTACACATACTCTCACACCCACACACGTATACATAGGTACGTGCACATATACGTCATTACCTCATGTACACATGGACGCACACGTGGATGTATACGTGCGTGTATACACACACATACACACCCAGACATACAGACAGTTATTGACATAGATATATTAGTCTACATAGATGTAAATCTAAATTCATTTGTGGGTACATAGGCGCAATACTTTCGTTCGATATAGACATGATTAGACATAGATATGAGCATAAACTCATTCCCAGGCTTATATATATAATATTTTCATTTTCATTAGTGTTTTTTTATTGGTTAGATGTGGGTGCACACAGGAGCGCCGGCGTACACCTCCGCATACATATACATACCCACAGATGCACGTCCCCACACGCATGCATGTACACAGATATACATGCATACTTTTTTTTTTACATGGGGGTCACCACTTATCAAGGCCAGGAAGCCACTCGGGGATAAGGGTTATTGCGTGTACAGCAATCAATGAGATAGTATCGTACTAATCATTAGTATTGGATATTTGATAGGGTGTCTTACTTAAGCGAGCGGTTGTCAGAAATTTGTTTATGTTGGACTTGAAGACATCCAAGTTGTAGTCAGGTGGGAAGCAGGCAAACGGAAAAGAGTTGCACAGTCGTGCACTTCTAAGAAAGAAGCATTGTTCATGGAATCTACGTTTTGATTTAGGCACAGATACGGAGTGAGGAGAATTAATGACAGTGGTTTCAGCTAAACGGGTGTTTATCGTGAAAGATTGGCGAGGGGGGGGGGCATAGATTGGAGCTCAGACAAGCACTTTCCATGGAAATAACGATAAAACAAAGACAGGCTCGTAACGTCTCTTCTGTGGGAGAGAGGTTGCAGGGAAGAGAAAGGGGCATCCCCCACTAAGCCCCGAAGTCCATTTTGTACTCTGTCAAGGCAGGATAGGCTATTTTAGCAGCTCCTTCCCAGATGTGGCAGGTGTAGTTGATAATAATGTGATCCCGTGTTGTTCAGTTTCACTTCCCCCAATGCCCCCAATGCTACATTGTCTCTATTTACCCTTTCATCTACTAGTATCCCCCTTCCCGCATGAATGAATAAGTTTGAGATGTTATTCATTCCAGAGTAACATCGATCCAAACTACACCAACTTTGAGGGTCTTTATTTTGTAATTTTTGACTTTTACCGATACATACAAACATACATATATACACGCAGAGAATTGCCCTTCATACAATAGATGAATTATTTTAATAATGTAATTTTTTCCTTCTTTATGGCTTTCGACTGTTAATAAACAAAAGAATCTAACATAGTAAGGGGGGGGGCGGGCTAAAAACATAATGAGAAATGATTTCAGTAATCGAAGTGTTGTAAAATGTTCGTCACTTGCAACCTGTTGCTAATTAGAACAGTTAAAAGACACGTCTTTGAAAATATAACTCAATCGCCAAAGCTGAACAATATTTTAGAATAGTTTTGTGTGATGAAAATATATAGGAAAAAACAATCTTTATAGAGATTATTAGACGCATCTAACATGAGATTAGTCCATTTAATCTGTGCGTTTAATGATAGAAACACATGTTCCTGTTGAAACGGGACAGGCTTTTGTCGTAGAGAATTTCCCCATATTAAAAGAAACATCTGTATGATGTACGTAATACCCACGAAAGAAAGAAAATGTCGTACACCAAAAATCATGTAAATTAATCAAATAGATTTATTTTTTTAAGTAAGAAAATCAAATTTTATGGCGAAACTATGAGAGACGCTATCACGACGCAATCTTAAAAACAGCTTGAAGTAAAAAGGGAGATAACTCGAAATAATGAAAATTTGTGGGATTTTAGAAAGCCATTCTTAACACGAGGAGGAAAGAGGTAATGCATTGGAAAAACTAAAATTCGCTTAAAATCATTTTCTTTATAAAGATAAAACTACTTGATCGAGTTACGTGACCCTGTCTAAGTAGGGAGAGACTACGGGTAGATTCACTAACCCAGGTATGGCAACAGTACTCTATGCATGGGCGAATTGTGCCTTTGTAAAGATATACGATACTCCTTGGTGCGAGTAGTTTTAAACAGTTAACATACATTTAGAAAATGAAAAAGGTGAGTTTGAAAGAAAAGAAAAACTAGAAGAGAGAACGCCATCAGCTAGTATAGGGTTTCAATTACATTGATGTCCTCCTCTCATATTTATTTTCCTAAATTCTTCTTGATTGACCTCATTTTTTATTTGATTTAGAGTCCAAACCTACGTCATGCGTGATTCGGGATGTGATCTCCTCAACTGTTACTCATCCAAAGATCAGATGTTTGTACATCAATTCAAAGGAGTTAAATTTTTGATTTTTTCTAAAACATCAGATAGTTTAACTGCGCGTGGCTGGCACAAGGCCAGTTCGATATTTTACAAACTGACGTTAGTTGGATTTGATTCGCTAATTTTATTGTTTGCAACGGTAAATTACTCCACCACCGGTATTTCTTGTGTCTTTTCCGGTGATTGGTGTGAGTTTTATCAATAAACTAAAGAAATGATGACGATGGATGAGGGAAAAGAAATGTGAAATTGGGTAAAATCCCGGGCGGAAAAACAGTGGGGCAGGTATTCTCGTGTCCGGTCTGATTCAATCCGTAGCGAATGACGATGTTGGCGTGAATTGGATTAGCAGGCAAAGTGTGGCAGCAATCATAATAATGCTAATTGGATTATTTCCACTAATCCGGATTCGCTAATTCCACAAGCAGAATAACGCAGAAGAAGGGAGTAGGATGGCGGTCGGAAACGGCGTATCAATTGTCTTTTCTCGTCTCCAACAACACCGGCTTTTCCGTTTTTGCGTTTTACAAGGGACGGCAATTTTATTTTATAGCAGTTTGTAACGATAGGGGGATTAAATTGATAAACGACAAAGGTGAAAGAGAGAGAGAGAGAGAGAGAGAGAGAGAGAGAGAGAGAGAGAGAGAGAAAGAGAGGGGAAAAGAGAAACGAAGACGGAGAGTGACGGAGAAAGAGAAGGAGAAAAGAAAGAGTGAGAGAGAGGGAGGGATATACAGTTATGCCAAGACAAGAGATTAGTTCGTTTTATTTACGACTAAAAGAGCTTAAATCACTTCAAAACATCTATCTATCTATCTATCTATCTATCTATCTATCTATCTATCTATCTATAGATTAATTAATTTGCAAAGAATATTTTTTTTACATGGAGGTCACCACTTATCAAGGTCCGGAAGCCACTCGTGGATAAGGGTTATTGCGTGTATAGCAATCAATGAGATAGTATCGTACTAATCATTAGTATTGGATATTTGATAGGGTGTCTTACTTAAGAGAGCGTTGTCAGGAATTTGTTTTTGGACTTGAAGACATCCAAGTTGTAGTCAGTTCCACAGTCGTGCACTTCTAAGAAAGAAGCTCTGCTCATGGAATCTACGTTTAGGTTTAGGCACAGATAAAGTGTGGGAAAAAATTAATGACAGTAGTTTCAGCTAGACGGGTGTTTTTCGTGAAAGCTTGGCGAGGGGGGACCAGAGATTGGAGCTCAAACGAGCAAACGATAAAACAAAGACAGGCTCGCAACGTCTCTTCTGTGGGAGAGAGGCTGCAGGGAAGAGAAAAAGGCATCCCCCACTAAGGCACGAAGTCTATTTTGTATTCTGTCAAGGCAGAATAGACTGCTTTTAGCAGCCCCTGCCCAGATGTGGTAGCAGTACTCTATTCTTGAACGTACTTGGCTTTTATATAGATAGAGAATTGCATCAGTAGTGAGATATTTTCTGGAGCGGTAAAAGGATCCCACCATTTTCCCAGCGTCCTTGGCAACAGACCTGATGTACGTGTTCCATTTAAGATCAAGAGTAAAGGTCAAACCCAGAAGCTTGTCAAAACATGGTGCCTCCCCAAGACGAGAGCCATCCATTTCAATTGATGCCAGATGGATCAGAGCGTTGATGATGTAAAGATAGAAGCTTGGTTTTGGATGCATTAAAAGTAACCAGCCACCTCCCCCCCACTCTACCACGCGCTCAAGATCAGAGAGAGAATCAGAGAGAACTTTGTCATTTACGGACTTTGATGTGTTGCCATAGATGGTCGTGTCATCAGCATAGATGTCAAAGAATGATTTAAGTACAAATTATTTTAAAGTATAATCTTAATTATTTAGTTTTAAATATTTATCCAATAATTTACGAAAGAGAAAGAAAAATAAACAGAGAAAGAGAAAAATTAATAGAGGAGATTTGTTCCTTTATTTAACCAAGAAAACTTGAAAAATCGGGAGAAAAATCACAAGCAAATCACGTTTCAAAATTTCGCTCCTCTTCTTTCGACCCCCTCTCCTTATATATATATATATATATATATATATATATATATATATATATATATATATATATATATATATAAGGAGAAGGGGTCGAAAGAAGATATATATATATACGCACACATAAATATATATATAGAAAGAGGTTTGTGTTTACTATAACTTTTTTTACGCAAATATTATGCAAGTATAAATCATGTAGAATATCTGCATGGATATAATTATACGCAATAGTTAACTAAAGATGATCATCCCATAAGAGAACCGAAAAAGCTAATCGGAAATTAATTAAAATGAATGTTTAAAAGAATATGCAAGCGTATCGGAATTGCAACTTAGTATTAAGTTTGTCATCACTTTAATGCACATTACAAAGATTAAAATCAAAACATTATGGATTATTTGAGTAATGAGCAATATTGACATGATTTTTGATTATTCAAGATGTCGTGCTTAAATCGGCTTTAAAAAAATTTAAATTTCAGGAATATTATTTATTGGAGATAATTGTGGAGCAAATTTAATGTAAACCTGAAATATTTAAATTTTCAAATGGGAGGCTGTGTTCATACTATCCACCTATCTTCAGTTTTTAATATCAGCTGCATTCTTTCTCTATCACTGTACTTCTCCCATTTCACTTCCCCCAACAGTCTCAATATATTATCCTTTTCCTCTCACGCCCAATTATTTCGCTCCTGATATAATCGCTAGACGTCGCATCTCTAATATGCTACCAAGCATCTTCTGTCCTCTTCTGATGAGAAGCATTAAGCTTTGAAATACTATGGTATAAAGAGTTTTGCTTATCCTACACCCTTAACTGATGTAACATCTACATTGAATAAACGAGTAAATCTATATGAATTAGTATATATTTTTATAGTGTTGTTTTTTATTTTTTCATACACACACACGCATATATATATATATATATGTGTGTGTGTGTGTGTGGGTGCATGCATGCATCGATCATGATGTGATAATCAGTAAATCACTATAGTCGGATGTTACGACATTTAAAAAATAATTGTTAAAATTTCAAACCCGTTTCCCGCGGTTGAGATTGGCCGTGGGGTTTGTTCCTTGATAATGGAGTCAGAGATGGCTTCATAGCCGGGTTCGAATCTACCGAATAATTTTCCGATAGGTTGAAATGAGGTCTCTCCATTTTCCCCTCTTTTTTAGAGAGCTCGCGACTTTTTATGATCTTTTTATGTTTTTTTTAAGAGCTCCCATTTTTCTTTTTTTTTTTTTTCAATTTCTTTCAATGTCTTTTTCCATTTTTCTTTGTGGCATCGATGGGTTTCTGGTCGCCTGAGGAAGTCTCATTGACTGAAACAGATGGCTATTTGTAGCGACCATTTTTAACTGTTTACCCTCAAATAACAAAAAATATTTTGCTCGTTGTTTTCATTAGTCTCGACTTTTGAACACTCAACCCTGAACACACACACACACACACACATACACACACACACACACACACACACACACACACACACACATATGATGTCAACGATACTTACATACATTGCAAATTTACCTTTTTTATCTCTTTGAAAAGAGACCATGCTACTGTTACTCTTTCTGTGGCTGACACGGAGTCTTTCTCTCTCTCTCCCTCCTCTCTCCCTCTCACCCTCTTTGTCCAACAACCACACGCGCGCATATATGTAACAGATATCTGTAAACGCATAAGTACGCATGTATACATGCCACAGATGACACGTAGCCTTCATTTTTTTCACTCGTTACCTTTTTTGTCCGTTGCCGTCGTCGCATGGATTCACGCATGCGCGACAGAGCATCCGGTCGCGTTAAGTATGAATTTGATCATGCGCAGTGACTGGTAAATCTCGTTGTTTCAAGGGCAGGGATTACTCGCTCTTTCTTCTTGGCCAGGGCATGGCAGGAGAACGCGGCGGGCCTTTGCCCATTAATTATATTTGACTATTTAAGACCCTTTTCATCGACACGACAGCAAAAAGCAAACCAAAAGAACCTCGTATAGTTAAAAAGAAAAGAAATAAAAAACGAAAGTACTAATAAAAATAACAACCCTAAACACACGCACAATATATATATATATATATATATATATATATATATATATATATATATATATATATATATATATATATATATTAATAGAGGAATAAGCTAAATGTTTCTCGGGGCTTAGATTCAAGGATCTGATTCTTTAGAGACAACGTCTCCCACTGGTGATCAAATACCCTTTTTATTATTTTTTGTTTTTGATTTTTCGTTGAGAGAGAAATATAATTTTTATTTCAAAGATTTAAAAATAAAAGATGAAAAAAGTGATAAAAATGATGATGGTGATAAAATGCAACAACAAAATATTACGCATCATTATTTCGCTAAGTGCCGGACTTTGTTAACTTACTCAGCCGTTAACCGGGGAGGGACAGATGGCTTTTTTTTTAAACATCCATTACAGTTAAATCCATACATTAATATTGCGTGTGAAAAAAAAAACACAGTCTGGCTCAAGGTCAGTTTTGTGGAGAAAAACTATCGAGAATTGAAGCAATCAACCTCGAGTTCACCTGATTAGCAAAACTTAGATTCACAACATTTCATTCCTTCTTTGTTTCAAGCACAATGTAAAATTATGCGCGCGTGCGCACACACACACACACACACACACACACACCTTCACACCCACACACACCCGGATGCAAGCGCGCACACACACACACAAGCGCACATACACCAGCACTCACACGCACACACACACACACACATCCGGACGCACGCACACACACAATACACACACACACACACACAAACATACACACACGCAAACACACGCACACACACACGCACACACACACACACACACACACACACACAACATAAAATGATCTATCAATTATTATATATTATATTGTATTCAATTAGTCCAATGGGGATAGAACTGGAGACAAGCATCCATTTTCCTAAAAAATACTCCCAAGGCATGCTAAAATTATAGCATTTGACAATCTAATCCTACTCCCGGCCTTAAGGTGTTGCTTAGACCCGTTTTACTGACAGGAGGAGATGCATCAGGCGAGTAAGCAGTAGCTCCTGATAAACAGTGCTTGGCAGTCTGGGAGAAAGAAAACTCCGTTTTCAAACCAACATTGTCTCACAGTTTACTCATCAGCGAGTAGACTTCGGGAGTCAATCCCAAAATTAAATTCCAAGTCGGAGTTCCTAAGGCAGTTCGTCGCTGACTACAGCTTCGCTCTGGAAACTCCTGCGACGTCGTCAGTGCCCAAGTCGCATGGGTCCCTGTCATTCTATTGGATAACATTGACGACGTGGAAAGAGCGGACCTGCTGCATGGGCAAATGCTTGCCCCCTAATATCTTGCCCAGGCACTGTACCCTGGAGAGAACACTCCAGCGCCTCCAGAAGGCGGTGGACCCCCCCCCCCAAAAAAAAACAAATCAAAAAACGAAAAGAAAACGGGAAATGACGCAGTTACTGTGGTCATTGCACAAATTGGAGTAGAGCAGACGCTTAGGAAATCTTGAGTTGGAAGCCATATTTAATTTTGGAAGAGTTTCCGATGCGTAGCTATTCTATAAAAGTCCTGGAGATGAAGAATTTTCAGGAGGTCGTTGTTCTGTACAAATTCTGGACTTTATAATTTTCCAAGCTGAGCAAAAGATATTTTCTGTGTTGACACGAAAAAATTATGTGCTGGAATACTCAAAAAGATTCAATTTTTATTCAGCAATTCTGGTTACTGATTGGTTGCTAGCAGAACATCAATCAATTCAGTTCGTCAGTTCTTATCGGCAGCGGTTATGAATATAGAACCTCCCAAATTGCAGGGATCATACTCTCATTATACATTGAAAATATTGCAACAATCTCCATTCATTTTTATACAATGGGAAAGTCTTTTCAGTTCATGCTTATTTCTGTTAAATAAATAAATATATTCAAATATGTAAAATAAAGTAAGTTACAACATGTAAAAATGAAAAAAACAGAAAAGTCATTTAGTTCATTTAGATCTTAAAATTTGAGCATGTAAAAAAGGAAGCCATTTTTTAAAAAGTGCTAAAGAAAAATGTGTGTGTAAAGTAAAAGAAATTGATTTTTATTTTTACCTTTAAAAGGTGAGCATGTGAAACTGAAGCGCTTTTTAATTTAAATCTAAAACACACACACACACACACGCATATATATATATATATATATATATATATATATATATATATATATATATATATATATATATATATACTAGCATTTCAGCCCGGCGTCGCCCGGTTTATTGGAGGTGTATGTTGAGCAAAAAAAAAAAAAAGAAAAAAAACCGGTCAAGTATTTTAACTTTAACCCCTATTGTGACCCCTTAAAATTTGGGCTCAAAACAAGTTATTAAGTTAGATCCATGTCAAAGGAATCTATACCTTATATTTTAAGTGTTTAGACTTAAAATTGTTGGAGGAGTTTGGTAGAGTTCTCAAAGGTCAAATTGTTGAACTTTGACCCCTTAACAGCCAAATTTCTGGCCGAAAACGGATTACAAAGATTTTTCCAAATCTCCGTACCCTGTATATCAAATTTCGAGTCTGTAGACTTATAATTGACAGAGTTATTGCGTAGGGAAATGTACACAGACACAGACACAGACACACGTTCATATATATATATATATATATATATATATAATATGTATCCATTAAAAAAATAACTTAGTAAAAATAAAACAAATCAAAAAGAGAAAATAGGAAATTCTAATTTTCGATATATTGGAGAGTATTGTGCACAAAATAAAGGTAAAAAAGGGCAATTTTAATTCATACGCGCCTTAAAATAAGCATGTAAAGAGTATTTGTAGAATATACAAAGAGAATGCTTTCAAACATTTTCAAAAACGTGATTTTATGTTTTTCATTTTTTTTTTTTTTTTCCATTTATTCTTATTTAATATTATTTTTATTTTAATAAACGTTTAAACATTTGTTACGCATTAGTATGTTAAAAGTGTTAATACAAACAAAATGGATGTAGCTTAACGTCTTGTTCAACACTTTTTTAAATATGTATCTGGGCGTGTGGAAAGTTATTTAAAGTCAAATTCCGATAACGTTTCAATTTTATTTTTGTCGCCGATTTTGTAAATATATCGGCGATATTTTTTATATATAAAAAAAATATAATTTATATCAATGGATTCCTTTTTTACTTCATTTATTATAAAGTGATATTTAGTATTTATATGCTTAGATCTTTAGTGAATTACTGTGTTCTGCGCTAAGGCTTGATTGTCACAATTAATTACTACGGGAGATTTAGATAATTCTAGTTCTAAAACAGTCTTTAGAATAGCTTTTAGGTATATCGCTTCTTGTGCAGAATGTGTCAGTGCTATAAATTCCGCCTCACACATAGAGAGAGATACAATCTGCTGCGTTTGAGATTTCCATGAAATAATAGGGCCATTTTTTGATAGTCAACAATATCCAGATATATTTTTTCAATTTTCATAATTTCCCCAATCTGAATCTAAAACCCCCTATAATTTTAGGGGCTTGTTGATTTTTTAAATACTAAATGCTGTTCCATAGTTTCTTTTAAATAATGAAGGACTTCTTTAGCTATGTTTAAATAATTCATTGTCGATCTTGATAATTTTTGTGATAGTTTTGTAACTGTCACTGTGTAACTTGTCAGGTATCGTAACAGCCATTAAGTATATAAGGCTTCTTAGTATCTCTCAGTATAGTTTATCGCCAATTGTTCCAGATTCTGTATCTGTATTTTCATTGATATTATTTTCGATTGGTGTAGAGCGTTTCTTGCATTCTTTCATTCTAAATTTTAATAGGATTTTATCAATATACCTCGATTGATTCATTTTAATAATCCCTTTTTCATGAGTAAATTGCATGCCCAGAAACCATGATATATTGCCAAGATAAATCGGTTATTTTGAATTTTTGAATTTAATCTGTTCTTAATATCAATTAACATTATGTCACAATTTGATGCGATTAAAATGTCATCGACCCATAAAACTAAAATCAGTAATTCATTGTCTTTGTCTTGGGTACACAAATAGGGGCAACTGGAATTGTTTGAATTGTTGTTCAATTCTATAATCATGAAATTCTGTATTTCAACATTGACCGCCCTGAGTCAGACTGTATAGTGATTTGTTAACCTCCACACGCAATTATTATTTTTCATTTTTCCTCTGGAGAGATCATATAAATTTCACAGTCTATCAGGGCATTTATAAATAAGCATTTTTACGCCCGTTTGATGGAAGTTAAGGATATTAGGTTGGTGCAAAAATAAAGTCGTTTTTTGACGTTAAACTTCAAAAGATCATAACTCCTCTCATCGACACATTTTTGCCAACGAAAAACCAGTTTATTTATTCCATTTGCATAGAAATCCAGAGTTCTGGAAGCGATGAAGTCATTAAAGGCTGATTCGGCATCATCTCAGCTTTTGAAGCATTTTTCGTGTGGGAAGTTGTCGAAATGCTTGAGAAAGTGATAATCGGTGGGCGAGAGGTCCGGCGAATATGGCGGATTTGGCAGAGTCTCGTAACCTAATTTGTTCAGCTTCTGCAGGGCCAGTTGAGCAACATGTGGGCAAGCATTGTCATAGAGGAGAATTGGTCCCTTCATGTTGACCAATCTCTGGCACATACGTTGGAGCTTCTGGTGCATTTCGTCAATTTGTCGGCAGTACTTCTCTGCTGTAATCGTTTCACCCGTATTCAAGAAGCTGTGGTGGATGAGACCGGCCTCAGACCACCAAACAGTTACCATAACCTTTTTTTTAGTGCAATTTCGACTTAGAGAAGTGTTGTGCTGAACGTCGCCGGTTGTCGTAGAGGATCAACTTCTCATCATACGTTACAATCCGCTCGAAATATGGATCGTTTATGTGGCACTAAAGGAGCGTAGAAGACACGTCAAAACGACGTTTTTTTTTTATTTACGTTCAATTCATGCGGCACCCATTTATCCAAATTTTTGACTTCCTTATTTGCTTTAGATAGCGAACGAGTGTTGAGTGGCCGACCTCGAGTTCAACAGCAACTTCTCGTGTGGTTTTGCGAGGATCGGCTTCAATTAAGGCTTTCAAGTGTTCGTTATCAACCGCAGTCGGCCGGCCGCGACCGTCTTCAACTTCGAAGCTCTCGTCACCATTGCGAAATTTCTTGAACCACACGTTGTGCCACACGTTCTTTAGTGGTTCTTGGGCCAAACGCATCATTAATATCGCGAGCTGTCTCAACAGCTTTTCAGCCTTGTTTGAACTGGAACAAAAAGATCGTGCGGATTTGAATTTTGTGCATGCTGCCGAAAGCCTGCAAAAAAAAAAAAAAATGAATGAAGAAATTAACAGCGGTAACGAATAACACGATTCGATAGAGCGAAAAATGCGCTTCAAACTGATATATAACCTGGCTATATATATATATATATATATATATATATATATATATATATATATATATATATTAATGAATTAATTTCAGAAATTATATATAAAATAATATATGTGAGAAAACGATATTGTTTTTGCACATACGTAATATATTGCGATGCGATTTGCAATAAAATTCTTATTGTGGTTTGTAGTCAGTGAAAATGTAGAAAAATATTCTATATCGTAAATCTTAGACTATCCTTTAGCGTCAAATATACTTACGTACTGGTCAACGCCTGATGCTGTAGTCTATTTCTTTTTTTAAAGATCCACCGAGAAGAAATGACATGTTTATTCTTTGGGAGAGGCACCACCGAATATTATTTTCTGTTAAAGCATCTATTTGGCTTTCTATTGCTATTTTCCATTGCTAACAATGTTCTGAATTAAATACTTCGTTGAAGCTTTTTTGGGTATTAGCGATGGAATAGCAGTATCCGCCTTGATAGTCTACAAAATTGTCGACCACAAAAAATTGGGTCGTCTTCTAGTTCGTTTTGGGTAACGTTCTGATGAATTTTCTACTTTAATATCAGCATCATTGCTGTCATTATCAATACTCTTGTTCTCGTCGACGGCGACTTCATTTTCGTCATTTGTTTTATGCATTTGAGGAAATATTAATTCATCCTCTTCATAATATCGTCCTTGAAATTAAAAGTGTTTACCAATTTTACACATCGGATTCTTTTTATTTTTGTCTGGAAAAAGTACTAAGTAGGCTGGGCTGCTTTTATCGTATCCAGTGAATATACCTCGACCAGTTTTGATATTTAATTTCCTTTTCTTATCTAAAATCTTATCTTAAATTTGACTTCCTACCGCAGAAAGCTTCATATGGGGTTCTAGATATCATTTTTTTTTAAAGGACCGGTTGTGTATACATGCAGCAGTCATTAGCGCATACGCCCAGATGTTTTCGAAGAGTTTTGATTCAATGAGTTTTAATTCCATCTTGCCATTTCAAAAAGTGTTTGTCATGATCTTTCTGCAGTTTCGTTTTGGTTAGATGAATTAGGGGCCAATTTTCCATGTTTGATACGATGGTTAATTTATAAATGTTAAAAGGCTTTATTCGTGAATTGTCAGAGCGGATACACTTTACTGCACTGTAGGGGGCCATGTCAGCTAAGTATTTTTTTAGTTGCTAACAAATATAAGACCTGTTCTTTAAGAAATAAACCATTATTTAACCGGAATAATCGTCAACAAAAGTTAATGCATATCTGAAATTTTCTCTGTCGATCGGTTCCACAGGACCGTTCAAGTCACAATGTACCAGTGATAGGATTATCGTGATCTACTTTTTTGGCACTTTGTTTTGGTACTTTGCCTTGTGTACACATGTCGTTATTTTTAAAGGTTTTTGAAGTTTTTATTTTCATTTAGTCAACCACATTGGGCAACTTTTTAATATCTGAAATATTGCAGTGCCCAAGAATTTTATGCCATGTTTGCCATGGCAGGCTGTTTTTGATGGAACTACACTATTTAAATAATATAGTCTTCCATTTTCGTTAATATCAAATGCAGTTCCATTCAGGTACACCAGTTTTGATTTATTGGGGCTAAAGTTTATATTTTCACCTTGTTTAGTGGTGGTTTGCACAGAAAATATATTTTGTTTAGATATCGGGATTAGAAAAGCGTTTTTCAGAATACATAAACAAATTTCACCTTTATTATTATTTATTATTATTTATTGCTATTTATTATTATTATTATTATTATTATTATTATTATTATTATTATTATTTATTGTTATTTATTATTATTCATTATTATTTAGCGAGATTTTACCATCGCCTCTCTTCAAAACGATATCGTTTACTCGACTGCTGTCGGCTAGCTCTACAAAGTGACTCTGGGGATTAAAGTTGGGATATAAATTGATAAAATCTGACTCCTTCGTAATAACATGTGCAGTTGTCCCCCCTCCCACTCGACAAGAAAGTTGTTACTGTTTGTTGAAGTGTGAAAGGTACACGAAAATAAAAATGTATGTTCGCTAACGAAGCTATTTTTAGTGGAGTCTCCTGAGGAAAGTTCTCTCCACACGCTCCTACCACAGCGCCGATTGTGACATTGACCACACTTTGGTGTGTAGCAAGATTCGGATTGAACTCAAGAAAGTGCATTGAGCAAAACCACTAGGCAAAGCAAAAATCAGTCCTAATATCAAAGAACCTTACAGGGTGGAGTTGATTACCCTGGGATTGATGGAGTCCCTAGAAACCAACCTCACAGGGAAATGCTGAGCGGAGATGGGGATGGATACGCAATGTGATTCACATCACGTGCTTCTCAGTCTTCGGTACGAAGCAAAGCAGGACACATGATTGGTGCGACACGTATTCAGTTAAGCGGATTTCACTGCTGGAAGAAAGGCGCACGACCGTACTTAACTACAAGTAACAGCTAACAAAATCCATGCTGCAAACCCTTCATGCAGCCCGAATCAAATTCAGCGTACTATAAGGAGTTGTGTCAACCGACATTAGAGCAACCTCTACCAGGACATTGAACATGTCACCGACATTGGTAACATCAGGGGTGTCTACAATGATAATAAGAAGGCACTGACATACAACAAGACAGATCCACTAAAGTCAACCAGTGGAGAGTCCATCATCGACAGAAACAAGCAGATAAATAGATGGTTTGGGTACTACTCTAACCGCTACAGCAGAAAGACACCACACTAGGGTTTACTGAGCCTTTCCCGCTATGGAGGGGGATTGATGAACTGCCAACCCGTGACAAGCTCACTGAGGTTATTGATGGACTGTATAGTACAAAGGCACTGGGCAGCATCCCAACCGAAGTGATCAGAAGAGAAAGGGTACAGTCTTTCAACACTTTTATGAACTACTCTGCCACTTCTGGGAGGAGGCCAAAGTACCACAAGATATGAGCGACTGCAACATCATTATACCATTACAAAAACAAAGGCGATCGTGGTGACTAAAACAACTACAGCGGAATCTCGTTGTTGAGCGTCGTATAAAAGCTCTTCAGCCGCGTGACTCTGAAACGACCCCAGAAGTTTTCTGACAGGGTGTATTCAGAGTCGCAGTGCAGTTACAGGGTTAAATTTTCCACGGTCGACAGGATCTTCTCTCTCCGATATCTCCAGGAGAAATTTAGGCAGCAAAAGCAACCCATACATATAACATTTATCGACCTCACCAAGACTTTTGACTTCTTGAGTAAAGACATCCTTACAAGGTACTGCCCAAAAAGACCCCTGAGCATAAAATCATTTTACATGGGTATGAAGGGCGTTGTCCCGTTTAAATGAGCAACATCATCGCCCTTTAACGAGATGAATGGCGTGAAAAATGGCTGTGTGCTCGCTCCAACCCTGTTTGACATCTACTTTACAGTTATGCTACGCCAAGCCTTTGGTGACTCCACCGAGGGAATCTACCCCCACACACGTTCAGGCGGTAAGCTCTACAACATTGCCAGACTGACGGCCAAAACCAAGATCAGCACGGCCTGTTATTCGTAGACGAAGCTGCACTGGCTGCTCACAGCAGTGAAGACCATCAGCGCATTATGGACGCCTTTTCCAAGGCCTGTGATGACTTTCAACTGACCATCAGTTTAAAGAAAACTAATATTATGAGCCAGGACATTGGTATTCCTATCGAATGTGTGTCTGTGTTCTCTATGTACGTTCCCTTGCGTTAGCATCGACTGTGCCAGCTTGGATATGTCCGCTGGATGGAAGATAGCGGGATCTTAAAAGAGGAAAAACGGTCGCCCTCAGCTTCGATTCGGAGACATATGCAAAAGAAATGTGAAAAAGGTCGGTATATACTTTAAAAGCTGGGAGGCACTTGCTGGTCAGCGCAATCTGTGGAAACACCAGGTCACCAGCGGCCTCAAAAGAGGCGAGAATATGCTCCGTCAGTCATGGCAGAAGAAGCGAGCCCGACGCAAAGAACGACTGCGCCGCTAGCCAACAGCCTCGCCCTATCGGGGCACAGAACCAAAATCAGGAATGATCAATGGACGCGAATGATAGTGATTTCAAATGAAAAATAAAAATGACTTGGGCGTCATCAGCTAGAATCGAAACTGAAACCTATAACGCTCCAGCTTTAAGTCGTTACCGTTTGAGCCATCGTCAGATAGAGAGTAAATAATTGTAAATGAACCGACTATAACGTATGTGTATTTGTACTTACGTACACGATAACGTTGCAAGTTTCAATTTTTTAATGGTGACCCACTGGGCAGCTATTTTTACCAGCTAAAACCTATAAAAGAACGTTTCATAAAAAATGCAATCATTTGACCTATTTCGTGCAACTCTGCAATCTTGCATCTGGCGGAGATACAATTTGGAATAAATGGAGACAGACAGACAGACACACAGACATAATGAGTTTTATAAATTAGATGGTTATTATTATTATTATTATTATTATTATTATTATTATTATTATTTTGTTTATCAATTACTAGCCGGTGGGTGGGGGGGAGCTTTGCCCAGTCGTAAAATAGGCTAAAATATGGTATTTTAATTTGTCAAGATTTCTTATGTATTATTACAGAATTTTGATTTCAAGAGTAAAAAAAAATAAATAAAGTCTTTGAATGCCATTAACTAGAATCGAAACCGAAAGCAAAACTGTAGCATCCAATGTGACACGTATATGAACTGATTAAAAATTACAAATTAAAAATAAGCAAAGATGAATGCAGAAAATGCTTAACGAATTTTTCAATTTAGACCCATTTTCGACCCTTTAAAAACTGTTTTAACCGGCTGGAGACCCATAAAAGAACGGCCCATAAAAATCCAATCATTTGAGGCCTCTAGCACCACTCTGCGACTTTTAGTTTCAGAAGAGATAGAGTTTGAAAATATGGAGTCAGACAACAGACATACATATAACCTTTTATGTATAAGATTTATTTTATCGCTTACTCGTTTACAAATTAAGCTAAAATAGTGAGCGCCTATGGATAATTAGTGGTTCAATTTGAGATTACATAGGATGTAATTTTTCAGGTATTAAAACTTAATGAGATAACGTATCTATCTATCTATCTATCTATCTATCTATATACGTGTGCCTATCTATCAATCTATTTCCCTCTCACTATATATATATATATATATATATATATATATATATAGATGCATTCACACACACAGACATATATATATATATATATATACATATATATATATATATATATATATATATATATATATATAGTATAATCAAGTTGACACACCGGTTCTCAGCAGATCACAAAAGTTAAGCAACGATGTGCCTGGCCAGTACCAGATGGGTGAATAATTGGTCATAGCAAGCGCTATATATGGTCTCTGTTTATCTGGGCACTGTTTTCAATTGCATTGAATTTCTACTTGCCACTGGAATAAAAACAGTGCCGATTCAAGAGAGATGTGGTTGGAGATTGCGCAATCTTGCTACAAAAATTTAAGCGCAAGATACAGTATCATCAGCGATGCTCGTGGTTTTCATCGACAATGATTTGTGTGTGTGTGTGTGTGTGCGTGCGTTTGTGTGATATCTATCTATCCGTTGCAATTTTGAGAAATTATTTAACTCGCAGAAAACCATTCCCCGAGTCTGAAATTACAAAACAAATCATTGAAGCCATTCTCAATTAAAAAAGCGAATACGTGTCTTCTCGCCATATTGTTCCATCAGCCGTAGACACTTGAATCTTTACTCGCTACGAAGCGAAACAATCATCTATTGATGGGGTCTTGTTTCCGTCCATCAAACTGGCCCCAGTCTATCGTCAGAACACTTAAGGATAATCCCGCAATTAAAAACCCGAACATCAACCTCTTTTGAGAAATGAATTGAAAACTGAACTGAACTAAAAAAAAAAATGTGTACGTCTGCGGGGTAGAAAGAAGTGGTAAAAAGAGTACACACACGCGCACACAAACACACACATATATATTAAATCACAAAGAAAATAATGATATGTACCTTCATCGCATCGCTGAGAGAGTGAGTGAGTGAGTGAGTGAGAGAGAGAGAGAGAGAGAGAGAGAGAGAGGGAGTGGGAGGAGAGAGGACAGCTGTTGCAGAGCAGAACTGCAAACATTTATGTCAGGAGTAGGGGTACTTTTTGTTTCTATAGAGTGAAGTTACTATGAAAAACACTGACAAATATCTATCTATCTATCTATCTATCTATCTATCTATCTATCTATCTATCTATCCTTCCCCTCTCTCTCTCTCTTTATATATATATATATATATATATATATATATATATATATATATATATATATATATATATATACTACCTAGCTCTACCTACGTATTGAGCACTGTTGGAGTAAATACTTAAAGTTTACGCATAAATTTATACTTTCGTATATTAATTTTTCTGATTACATGAAGTAGTCATATATATATATATATATATATATATATATATATATATATATATATATATATACATATATATATATACAACAACATGGAAAACAAACATCTCGAGGATGAAATTCTAAAACTGAATGAAAAGATGGACAAAATAATCCTCATGATATCCCACCAACAGGATAAGGTACTAACCAACATCGACGAAATTATAGAATTCCTAAAAAAACAACAAGAACATTTAGAACATCTAAAGGAACCACATATTCGGAATGAAGCACTGAAAACAAAAGAAAAAACCTCCAAACATGGAAAACTCTTATTAAAAAGAGAAAAATGGCCTACTACCGTGCAGTCAAATGCAGCGACACCCCCTAACCTACAGGACATTTTTAACCATGGAGGAGCAGTTTATCCCAAACAAATTCCGAGAAAAAGTCACACCACAAGACACAGAGGAGCAGAAGAAAATAAAAAAAGCCCTAAACTTATCAAAACTACAAGCTGAAATCGACATACAGGAGGACAGAAAGATACACCTCACAGAGGAATACACCAAAATCGACGATAAAATACTTACCGACATCAGAAAACTGTGCCCCAAGGAGACCCACCAATTCCTTATTGGACTTTGGGAGTCTGAATGCAGAGAGAAGGAGGAAAAATCCCAAAAAATTATCGAAAGGAAGATAACCTGGCTAAAGAATCTACCAGAAAAAGAAAAAAACGAACAAGTACCGAACATGACCAGTCAAACCTACCAAAAACCGAAACATACCCGATTTCAACAGCTGGAGAGATTCCAAAACAAAGGTAAGAAACGAGACACACATCACTCTCAAACATACCCACACAACAGACCCAAACATACACAACGAAACGACCGGAACATATTCATACCATACACCCATCCCCACCAATAAACTCAACCAAAACTCCCATCTAGAACACCACACATCCACACAAGAACACATGCACCATACAAACACAAATACTACTACCAAAATGCTCCAAAATACAACATATCAACAACCGACAACCCACTACCACATGACAATACTAAAAGATACAACCTCCCACAACAATACGCAAATAGTTACTACCAACCACGTCACGCAACTCAGTCAAGAACCCACTATCTCTTACCCCACCCCACCCACGCAAACCACCAAAAAATCTTAACAACCCCCACCGAAACAACCCAATGGAACTAAACCACCCTATAGATACCACCCAACACAAAACAATCTTTACAACACCCACCCCCAGTACCCCACAGTACAAAACCGACCCCCAAAATACCCCCCACAAAAACACAACCAATCCGAATACCCCAGGTACCATTATAACCCATACAAAACAACACAACCAACCTCCCAACCGGATCAACGAAACTAACAACCCTCACAACCATTTTTTAGGAATCCCTCACAAAATGACAATAGCAGACTAGACAACAAAAAACCCAAAGTCATCAACCTATCTACAGAGACGCTTACAAAGGACGAAATTGAAGTACTAAAACTAGGCCTCAAATTCTGGCCAACTCCCAAAAGTAACATAGCAGAGTTAAAGAAAGACCTTAAAGAATTTGAACGCAAATTTAGACTCATAGATATACTTAATGACAGTGATAACACAACAGACGACTCTCTGGTGAAAAACAAATCAACATACTTCCCCAACAAACATAACAACACAAAAGAACAAAATAACTTCTTCGAAAGTCTCTGGAACCTAAACCCCCAACAAAAAGAAAACCCCACCAGTAATCTAACACGAAAACAAAATCAAGCACTTAAAAAAATCCAACACAATAACAACTTAGTTATAAAGGAAGCAGACAAAGGTAGTGCAGTAGTTATAATGAATAAGAACTTCTATAAAATTTTAGAATCACTAGGGAACGAAAATTATTACAAACCAATTAGCTCTAACATAGACGACACAACCATATCTAAAATAACAAAACTCTGCACAACATACAATAGTACATTAACTAAAAAAGAAAAAGACTTCTTTACAAACTTCACAACAAAAACAAACATCTTCTATGGGCTACCCAAAATACACAAATCTAACCAGGTAAGACATGCCATCAACATACAAAAGTCGGAATACATAAGCACCCCAAACCCCAACGATCTCACATTCAGACCCATAGTAGCAGGACCATCATGCCCAACAAGCAGACTTAGCAACCTAATAGATATACTATTACAGCCCTTCACCAATCTAATCAGAAGTTTTGTAAGAGATAACACACACTTCCTTAGCTCCCTACCACAAACAGTAGACGATGGGACTATACTAGCCACATTCGATGTTAGCAGCCTATATAGCAATATCCCACACAATCTAGGAAAAGAAGCTATCGCATATTGGATTGACAAACATACACAGACTTTACACCCCAGATTCAATAAACAATTCGTGATTGATAGCATCGACATAATCCTCAATAACAATTCCTTCCAATTCAATAAAGACAACTACATCCAAATACTAGGCACAGCAATGGGTACTAAAATGGCACCGACATATGCCACCCTTACACTCGCCTTCTTAGAAGAGACCCTTTATGAAAGGATAGAGCAAAAGTACGGGCACAATATAAAACACTCTTCATAAAATCTTGGAAAAGATACCTAGACGACTGCTTTATCCTCTGGAGAACCTCATGGGGGATATCAAAGAACTCCACACTTTGCTACAAAATCTACACCCAAAAATAAACTTCACACTAGAACAAAGCCCCACAGAACTACCTTTCCTAGACATCCTAGTAAAAATAAAAAAACAACAACATAATCACAGACATCTACCACAAACCCACAGACACTCAACAATACCTCCACTTCAAAAGCCACCATCCTAAAAACTGTCTAAAATCAATACCCCACTCCCTAGCACGTAGAGTCTGCACCATAGTAACAGACAGACACCTCCGTTCAACTAGACTGAATGAACTACAAATAACACTGCGGAAAAGAGGATATCCACTACCACTAATACAGAAAGGTATTGAACTGACTAAAAAATTCCAATAGACCAACTAAGAACCCCAAAAGAACACAACAAAGAACAAATTTTAGCATAGTCTCTACACACAACACAAACAACCCAGAACTATTCACACAGATAACAAAAAACCTTATCCTCCTCAATCAGAACGACAAACTAAACAACATACTTAAAACAACAAAAATAATAAAAAGCAAACGCCAACCCAAAAACTTAAAACACATCCTAACTTCCTCAAAATTCGTCCCACACACTACAAAAGGGGTTACAAAATGCAACAGACCGCAATGTGGAGTATGTGACATAATAAAAGGTAACACATACACATTCAAAAACCCAGCACAAACATTCAAAATAAAAAAGGATCTAAATTGCACCTCCAGAAATGTAGTATATGCACTAAGATGCACAACATGCAACAAATCCTACATAGGCGCCACCAAAAATTTCAGCAATAGAGTGGCTTTACATAAGACCAACATCAAAATTGCAGATAACAGACACCTCTATGTTTCTAAACACGTACACACACATGCAGTGGAAACAGCTTCAAAATAATGCCAATCTTCCAAACAGAAAATTATTTTTATTTACTTACACAGGAATAAAACTTCATCACCAGATTCACTCCTGAACTGAACAGTGTCTAATATCAACACACAAAAACATGAAATGCAAGACACACTCGCATGCACATCCATATACATATACATATACATATACACACCCACACATAAATCAGAACCGACACATTAAAACACACACACGTGCGCGCATACAACCACACACAGACATAACACCCCTATCTCTAATACAACACACTGAACAATACCAACCCTACTTAACCTCGAAACCAACAACACTAGGAAACACCTAGAACCATAGTATAATATTTGTTCCAACACCTCACTCCCTCCTCAGTCAGTGGAGGAGAACCCCCTCATGACTGAGACAACTACCATCCCTTCTATCATCCCCCTCTCATACCTATACCCCCTCCAATTGGCCCCACCCTCTGGGGAACAAAATCTTCCCCACACTAGGAACCGATCCTGGGTCTGGCCATACCCACATGGGGAGACAAATAAATAGAAACATTAAAAAATCCCCTATACATATTTTTAAATACACCCCTCTATCTAAACAAACATAATATAAGGAATACCCGAAAAGACTGAAACGAAAAATCACAATACTAAAATCCAAGAATCCAAAAAATAAATATCAAAATAGAATGAAAGCACCCCTACCCTTATTTCAGAAGAGCTGGTCCCCCCCTCCTCACACATACACATTATTAAAGACCTTACATCACAGTCACCTTCCTAGGGAAGCAAATAACCTCATAATACTATAACACAGTACACACATTCTCAAACCAATAAAAGAAAACACACACACGCACACACTACCCTAAAGGAAAAGGAAAAAAAACACAAGCAGAAAGAGAGAGTGACTACAGCCGAGGTCAGCGGCCTCGACAAGCCCAATAAAAGGGTAATAAAAATTGAACATGCCAATGAATAATAGACACACGCCTCCACCCCTTGGAAACACTTCAAATGAACTACGAAAATGCTATTTTTACATCTCCAACACATTTGAAAATTATTTTTGACGAGGACGCATCACAGAACGTCTGAAACGCGTAAAAACGATTTCAATGATTTAAAAACATTATTACAATGATCCAAACATAATTCTCAATGAAAAACCAAGACACGGAATAATAAAATAATGTTAAAAAATACACATTGTTGGTGACTACCTCGTTATATATATATATATATATATATATATATATATATATATATATATATATATATATATACACACACACACACATATATATATATATATATATATATATATATATATATATATATATATATATCGTAAATGAACATGCCAAACCACAGATGCGTTTACTCATATTATTTTATTAGTAGAATAATTCGTCTTACACGTGTTTCGTTGATGGTAGAAATTCACCATATAACTCATTAGAAACAGATTTATGTTCCTCGAAAAAAAAAAGACTCGGTTGGAGATTTTTTCCTTGGTTTAAAAAGGATATATATATATATATATATATATATATATATGTGTGTGTATGCATGCATGTGTATGTGTGTGCGTGTGTGTATGTGTGTGTCTATATACTATCTGAAGTACCCGGCTTTGCCAGATTGTATTTGATATATTTGAATATTCTGTTTTTGTACATAATTATTCCATTGATTAAACGAGACATTAATTCATAATGGCTTCTTTTTCCACATCTCCCATGAGGTAGGAGCAGTCGGTGCGTTTTATTAGTGTAGATGTCTCACCAGTAGCCCTAATCCTCTTTTCTAGTTTAATTTTTTATCTTTTAGTCCTTCTTCTTTCAAAATATGATGTAAAGAATTTCAATTATTATTTTATATCATGGTGCATATCTGAAAACTGTTAAACCTTTGTTTGTTTTAAGTATTAAATATACAATAAAAAATATATAAAGATGACATCTATTCTGTTAATGAAATAATTAAATTTAGTTTCCAGCAGTGCACATCTGAACACTGGTAAATGTGTCTAAAGAATTAATTTTAAAGAACCTCTACATAAACAACTTTTTGTGTGTAACCTCTAATAGGTGTGTAAATGTAGAGTTTTTCATAACTTCTAATGCGCGAGCAACTAACATACAACTGACAATGAGAAGAGCAAAGTGTCTGAAGATTAAGTCCAACAACTTTGAGAATTCTTGAGCTTTATTTATAGATGTGGCAAAACTAATTTTAATTGAACTCAAATGGCCTATCATCAAGAATAATGGAAAACCGATGAATTAACACAGTTTCACCTGAAAAATTTCCAGTTAATATAAAGCTGCCAAAACATTACTTTTCAAAGATTTTATTGCTAATCGTGTGTCATTACAAAATTTAAGTGGATTAGGATTTTTTAATAATATAACTGGGGCTCCTTCCTTTAATATCAGGGCCTGACGTGGCATTCCAGGCTGTTGTAGTGAATTCATTAATAACACAATCAATCGATAACTCTTGCAAAAGATTATAATTGATCATATCAACATCATCATTTCTATGGGTCAAGATTGCTCTTTCATAAAGCCATTCAACATTGCGGAAATCTTTAGCAATGTCTGGGAAAAATTTATTCATCAGGTCATCAACTGAATTTACCGTTTGGTTATTTGTGCAATTGAAGATCTTTATTTAATGTTATTGAGAAGTTGCTGTTGAACTCGAGGTCGGCCACTCAACAGTCGTTCGCTATCTAAAGCAAATAAGGAAGTAAAAAATTTGGATAAATGCGTGCCGCATGAATTGAACGTAAATAAAAAAAAATCGTCGTTTTGATGTGTCTTCTACGCTCCTTTAGTGCCACATAAACGATCCATATTTCGAGCGGATTGTAACGTATGGAAGTGTACTTTATTTTCCCGCTGTCGACTTATAGCGCTTGCTTGATATTTATATGTGGCTGTGACATTTTTTATTGAGCACATGGTGTCATGTAAGAAAACTATAAGTTATTTGAAGCTTCTCTTCCAATTTTCGGATTTTTTAATCATATCCCAACGCATTTTATTTCCTTGTGGTAATTTGATTGTTGCTATTTCTTCTGATAATTTAAAGGCAAAATAGATTCACTGATTGATATAATAAGGGAGTGATTGATTTTGTGCTACGAAACAGATACTGTCAAGAATTGTAAGTGTCAACTGAATTAAAATAATAAATTGTAAGATGGTCAATATCATGGAATATAGACTTTTGTGATTCATTCATTATATGCCCTGTAATTAAATTGAGATTTTAAAATATGTATTGGTATATATAATAAGGAAATATAAGCGAATAAAACAAATTTCCACAGAAATTGTGTGTGTGTGTGTTTGTATGTGTATGTATGTATGTATGTGTATTTCTATAAAAGTGAAATTGTCTCTGTGTGTGTCTGTGTGTGTGCATTTCCCTACTAAACTACTCTGTCAATTTTCAGTCTACAGACTCGAGATATAACATAAGGGGTATTGAGATTTGGGGAAATCTTTTTAATCGGTCTTCTGCCAGAAAGTTGGCTGTCAACGGATCAAAGTTCAACGATTTGACCTTTGAAAACTCTACCAAACTTCTCGGCCAATTTTGGATCCAAACACTTGAAATTTTAGATATAGGTTACTTGGTCATGGATCAAACTTTTTAATTTGATTTGAGTCTAAAACAATAAATGTTAAGGGGTCAAAATTGGGGTCAAAGTTAAAAAAATTGACCTCTGCGGTCTCTACCAAATTACTCAGCCAATTTTTTTTATCTCAACATTGAAAATTTTACATAAAGTTTATTCAGAAATAGAGCAAGTTTTTCATTTTTTTTTTTACCGAAACTGTGGCTGCCAAGGGGTCAAAGTTCAAAATATTTGACCTTTGCCGTCTCTAGCAAACTATTCAGGGAATTTTTGGTTTAAACATTTGAAATTTTACATAAAGGGTATTTAGATATGCAGCAAGCTTTTTGATAAGTTTTTCAGCGAAAATTTGGCTGAAAAGAGGGCAAAGTTGAAAGGGTTGACCTTTGTAGACTCTACCAAGCTCCTCCGCCAATTTTGGGTCTAAACACTGGAAATCATAGATGTAGGTTACCTAGACACGAGTCAAACTTTTCAATATACATATACACATAAAGTTATGAAGATTATTATTGGCTACATAACTGTTTTAGCTGCCAGTTTAGCACGATCGACAATGACCAAAATAGAGATTGCTTTGAGAGGAAAGTCGCAAATGAAACATGTATGCACATGAGGGTGGGATTATAATATTGTCGCCCTAAAGAAGACAACATCACTACAACTTTATTTTTAAAACTTTTATTGAAAAAATCAATCGAAGTAACTTGATTATTTAGTAGAATTGACATTATTCAATGTAGCCACCTTAAGCCTCTATCATCGCCTTGATATGAGTCCGAAACTGGGAGCATGCCTTTTTCACAAGCGCCGGCGGGAGCTCGGCGAATACTCGGTAGATGGTGGCAATCAGGCTGGCTTTAGTGTTATGGGAAGTTATGTTGGTGATGTTCTCGACGTATGTCCAAACAAAGTAACCCATTGGGTTCAGGTCGAGGGAGGGGGAGAAGGGCAGTCGGAGAAGAGTACAAAGTCGTAGCACTCCTTCTGAAGCCAAGTCTGGGTCTCTTTGGACATGAGCTGACGCCGAGTCCTGTTGTCACACCCATGATCTGCTAGTGGCAATCTAATTGCACCAGGGGATCACTACACTCTTCAGCACATCCAGGTACACTTTCGTGTTTATTTTCAAGCCGACTCTGAAGATGTGAGTTGGCATGATGTGGCTCATACTTAAAACCACCAAAAACCATAACCGTGGCCAGAAACTTTTTTTTCATCACCCTGGGCACGCCCCTATTATTCGTGGCAATCCAGCGATGGTTCTGGCTGTTGGTCATCTGATCCTGGCAGAAATTCTTTTCGTTTGAAAAGAACCAGACTATATTTGGCTTCTTGGGATGCTTCAGTTTGTTGAGCAACCCGACGGACTTGATTAGTATGAGGTGCTTTATTTTCTCAGTCAAGATCTGGCTTGTCTGTCTACACTTCAAGTCTTCCTTCACACATGCATTCACAGTTGTGTGAGAGACGCCTAAATCTCTGGCAATCTGCCAAATAGACCGTTTTCGATTGCCTTGACCTTTTCGATGAACTCCTTGAGCTTGGTCTTCTCGGCGGTGTCTCAAATTCCAAAAGCGACGTCCAATGCGTTGACCTGTACCTTCAAGCGTTGGACCGTTCGAATTTGTATTTTTAAGATGCTAGCAATGGTCATGTTTTCATAATTTTGATCGGTAGAGAGCATGAGTTGTACAGCGGCGCATCTCCGATCTCGCTTGTTGAACATTGTATCATTTTCAGACATGATGGGAAGCTCCTTTTGCTCTTGGGATTTGTACACAACTAACAAACTAGTAGATGGTTTGCAAAAAAAAAAAAAAAAAAAATAAATAAATAAATAAAAATGAAAGAAAACCAGTTTTCATCAAACAGAAATGGAATCATGTCGTCTTTTCTATGGCGACGAATTTATCGTTCTACTCTGTATACAAGCAAAGCAAAACGTTTTCTTCGTACATTATTGTTAACTATTTATGTTCAAGTTGAGCCTGTGGTAATTGTGATGACCACATTTTCCTAAGCACCCAGAAAAAAGTTAAAAAGTTTATTTTAATCTGAAAGTTTGGAATTGTGTGACCGGCAAACCAACCATCGTTGATGATACCTAGAAAAGTATGAAACACATGCGCTAGATAAGAATTTGAAAATATTATATTAGCAGGGAGATTCGACGTTGCCCGGGATTAAATGATGATCAACGAATATTTCACACTTCCGCATTTTTATTGGCATCGAAATCGTTGAAATCACTCATTTTTTTCAATCAAATAGATTGATTGCCTGCTTTGATTGAGGACCCATCACTTTGCACCGAGAGAAATTTCATATACCTCTCCACAGTGAATTAGTCCACAATACATTGTAATCTATATTGCACTGTAGAGAACCTACTGTTGATTTTATAAACTATTTTATATATATACTAGCGGGGGTTCTCGGCGTTGCCCGGGTGTTTGGAGGTGTGTGTGTGTGTAAGGGGTAAAGCAAAGAATAAGCGAAGTAATAACCCTGTTTAATTATTATAAAAAAAACGATGTTAAACTTCTTAAAAAAATCGGACCCCCCCAAAAAAGACAAAAAACAAACAAACAAACAAAAAAAAAACAGCGAACAAACGTAGAACTTCCTTAAAAAAATCGAAAAAACAAAAAGAAAAACACAGCAAAAAGCGAAAAAAAAATGGAATTAATAACACTTCGATTCGGTTAAGTCCATGGTGCGTTTCATCCAGTAGAAAGCATAGAACGAAAAGGAATGTTAATATTCCATTCCAGTTTTTTAAGCAACTACAAAAGGAAATAAAACGGAAATGATGTTTTATATGTTTATTTTATATAAAAAAGAAAATAGAAAGAATCATTTTTTTAGTGTAAAAATGTTGGGGAAAAAATGACATTATTGTTTATGTTCCCAGTAGGCCCCTCTCGGCAAAGAAATGAAGATCAATTTATTTATTTATTTGTGCCCCCCCCCTCCCTGGCAATCAGATAAAACTGAATGTTTTGTTTTTAATCGTATCTGAATGTTTTTGAGCGGAAAATTGAAAGAATTACTAATTTTGTATTGCAAAAACTGGTAAAAAAACCCACATTATAAATTATGGTTTCATTTTTCCCACTCGCTGGCGAATAAATGAAACTGAATACATGTGGGTTTTTAAGAGAAATATTTGAAAGGAAGGAAGTGGGAACATCTATTCGCGTTTTTAGGCAACTGTTTAAATAAACATAATTAACGAAAAGGTGGCATTCGGCTAGTTTGGGACATGTTAGTGTATTTCATGTAAGAAAGAAAAACGTAAAAAAAATATTGAAATCCTGTATTCTACAGTGGAAGACAGTGAACAGGGTAAGCGTAAACGGACTATACATTTTGTAAGCGCGTTTTACGCGAATGACGTAATCGATAAAATTACATGGAAAAAGTGAACGGTTGTATAATGCAATGTGATATAAAAGTCCATTTACCTGAATATCGGCTGTTAAGTGTTATTCGATGAGGCTACGCTGAAAGAGAAACAAACGTGTCATAAGTAAATTTGGATACGTGAGTAAAAGTTGGAGACCAATTGAGTTTGTAGTAAAACATGGAATCAAAGATTAGTTCGTTTCGGGGTTTTTTAATAAACGCGATTTTCTATGTATAAACTGAAGTCGTATTGCAGAACACGAATTTCTGTAAGAGAGTGTTTGAATAGTATGCTATGCAATTTGTTGAAGTAATATAAATGGTAATTAAGCAACGTAAAATTATGCGTTGGATAAGAATTAATGTTTGTGGGAATGTCGTTATCGGTTAATTCCATGGTGCGTTTCACCCAATAGGAAGGCACGGCAAAATTCCATTTCAGCTTTTTTAAGCAACTACGAAGTAAAGAAAACCCAAACCGGATTTCCTTCGTAATTGTCCATTGTGAACTATCCCAGAAACGATGTAAGTGGTGGCGGAGGAAGGAGGAATTAATTAAAGAGAAAAGATTTTACTACTTCCATTGATTTTAACCGATTGTGGCAGTGAACTCTCAGCAGAAAAAATATAGGAATCTACGATTATCGAGGTAATGGAGAGGTAATATGCCTATAACACACCTCAGATATTGTGCTTATTACATTTGCATGAAATGTCTTGATTTTTAATCCTATTAAGGTCAAAATCATAGGGGAAAATGAGTTCATTTTATATATATATAGGGGAACTGGCTTGAGTTAAACTTTAAAATGCAAAAGTCAATTATCATGTTTCAATTATGCTCTGAACAGAAACATTCATTTCTAACACGCCCCTGTCATATCAAACAACCTACTGTTGATTTTATATGCCTGACCTTACTGCTTTTGCGATGATAACGGCTTGAATTTAAGTTTAAAACGAAAATGTCAAGTATCATTGTGCAATTGTGCTTTAAATAGAAGTATTTATTTCGAACGCGACTATCATATCAAAGAAGCTTCTGTTGAATTTAGATGCCGAGTCTTTCAGCTTATGTCGTAATAAAACTTCTCAAATGCACTTGTGATGTTAGAGTGTATCAGGTGTTAACTTTGGCCCAAATCGTTTCTTCTTACATCGGATGTTTTTTATTATCGATTATCGACGAACCCATCTCCCAACTGTGCTGAAATCAACATCATCGGCTTTATAAAAGTTCAACAGGCGTCGATGAATGTTGATCAGTTTAATTTTTTTTCTTATTGGAGGAATTCAATTGTGCATCTTTGCTTCTGACGTACGTCTCTGATAGAGGTTGCTTTCTTAGAGTCTTACCTCGTCAATATCTGCAACAAAGAGATGAAAGTTTGAGGTTATCAATGCATAGTTTCAGTCATCGTCATAACAATATAAGTTACAATCCCCTCTGATCCATTCGGGCGGATCAAAAATAGGAAGCATAACTTTTGAAAGTCCCACGTATATACATATATGTATATATATATATATATATATATATGTGTGTGTGTGTGTGTGTGTGTGTATGTGTGTCTAAATAGTGGGGACATCATTCATGCTACGCGAGTTCAACGGCGTTTTAAAGGTTCAACGAGATTCTTTTCATGAATAGACTCCACAGCATTCGCCATTTTAAGTCTATCATAACTTTATTGCAGAAATGATCAAATTGTTTTTGTTTAACTCGAACCATCTGCTATGAAAGACTCACGCTTCTGTCAACTGACATCTGTCTGCCCACTCGAGGCTTAATCCTCACCAATTGCATAAACATTTGAACCATACATCATTATGTATATATATATATATATATATATATATATATATGTATATATATATATATATATATATATATATATATATATATATATATAGTTATTTTTCTTTGTCGTCGTCAATGAGGTTCTTTGATTCAGCCATATAAATTAAAACGAAAGAAATAATTCAAGTACTGCACATCATGAAGTATTTCTAACAAGCGAAGTGCAAACAAATTTCAGTTGAAAACAAATCACATATAAAAATAACAAGAGTTATTATTCCTTATATGGTTTCAGTATTATATATATATATATATATTTATATTTATATATATATATATTCATATTCGTAAATTACTAAGCAATCTAACTGTATAGGAAAAAATATAAATAATTAGTTTCGTATTTTCAACCGATATTAACCCTTTTTATATAGATATAACCATAGTTAACAAATCACAGAAAACAAATATTAGATAAATAATAATAATAATAATAATAATAATAATAATAATAATAATAATAATAATAATAATAATAATTTCTTTGTAGAATGCAAAATAAAAAAAGAAAAACAAAACAAAACACTTTTATTCATACTTTAATAAACCCATCTAGCTTTACAATAGGAACAATGATGGCTGCCGGCACAAACACACGATGTTGAGTCTCCTATGATTTTTTTTCATTCTTACAGCGTTATATTGTCATGCATCTTTTCTATCTAAGCAAATAATTAAAAAATTTTCTGAAAGGTATATGCACGAAAAGAGACGGTATTGACATAATAATAACTGTTTGTTTCTGCATATTAAACGAATGTGTAAACATGCACCGTATAAATCAAAGGCCTTCGACAAGGTATGGCATAAGGGTCTACTTCACAAGATTTCCAGCTACGGTATAACTGGAAATGTTTTATCAATCATTAAATCATTTCTCTCCGATAGGCTCATAAGAGTAGTGGTAGATGGACAAAAATCGGAGGCCTGCAATATAAATGCTGGAGTCCCTCAGGGGTCAATCCTGGGCCCAACTCTCTTCCTGATCTACATCAATGACCTCCCTAAACACATGCTTAAATCATTCGTTGACATCTATGCTGATGACACGACCATCTACGGCAACACATCAAAGGCTGTAAATGACAAAGTTCTCTCCGATTCTCTCTCCTCTGATTTCGAGCGCGTTGTTCAGTGGAGGAAGATGTGTCTGGTTACCTTTAATACATCCAAAACCAAACTCCTATCCTTACATCATCAACGCTCTGATCCCCATCTGGCATCAATTGTGATGGATGGCTCTCGTCTGGGAGAGGCCCTGTGTTTTGACAAGCTTCTGGGTTTGACCTTTACCCCGAATCTGAAATGGAACACGTACATCAAGTCCGTTGCCAAGGTCGCTGGAAAGATGGTGGGATCCTTCTACCGCTCCAGAAGATATCTCACTACTGATGCAATTCACTATCTATATAAAAGCCAAGTACGTCCAAGGATGGAATACTGTTGCCATATCTGGGCAGGAGCTGCTAAAAACAGCCTATCCTGCCTTGACAGAGTACAAAATAGACTTCGTGGCTTAGTGGGGGATGCCCTTTTCTCTACCCTGCAACCTCTCTCCCACAGAAGAGACGTTGCGAGCCTATCCTTGTTTTATCGTTATTTCCATGGCAGGTGCTCGTCTGAACTCCAATCTCTGGTCCCCCCTCGCCAATCTTTCACGAAAAACACCCGTCTAGCTGAATCCACTGTGGAAAATTTCCCCCACTCTATATCTGTGCCCAAATCAAAACGCGGATTCCATGAACAAAGCTTATTTCTTAGAACTGCACGCCTGTGGAACTCTGTTCCGTCTGCCTGCTTCCCACCTGACTACAACTTGGATGTCTTCAAGTCCAACGTTAACAATTCCTAATGAACCGCCCCTTAAGTAAACACTTCATCAAATCTCCATACTAACGTAATGTACTTGCAATAACCCTTATCCCTGAATGGCTTCCGGGCCTTGATAAGTGGTGATCACTGTGTAAAAAAAAAAAAAAAATAGCGAAACGGAAAAGTAAAATATATCAAATTGTAACATGCCGTTTATGGGTTAGTTGATAACACGCCTGAATGTAACATGGACTCATTTGAGCAAAGGTTTGAAATGGTATTTTCACTTCTATTTTGTATTTGTGTCTTCCTTCATGTTATGGTTCATTTAATATCGTTAATATATATATGTGCGTATATGTGTATGTGTGCATGTGTGTATGTGTGTGTTTTCGTGTGTGTGTTTGAAATAATTATTTCTCTGTTTGATGCAATGTATTAAGTATAAAAAAGTTTAATTAAATAAACTAATTAAGAAAACGTCGACTATTCTAAGTTTCAATGAATGCATGACAAATACATATTTAACTCTTGAAATGTAACCATACTGCTATTCTTTTATATATGCTCTGTTGTTATATTTGACATACATTGAGCTACTAAACAAAAAGGATTGATATACATAAAGAGTGAAACATAATTGTAAAAACATAGTTTACAAAAACAATAAATGTATTATAATGTATATATGTATTATATATGCATATATATACATAATATATATATATATATATATATATATATATACACAATCCCCCCAACGCACACATACACATACACACACCCATAACTATATATATATATATATATATATATATATATATATATATATATATATCTTCTATAATATAAAGCTGAACGTCTGTGTGTGTTCCTGGTCACGAATAGGCTCCTATATGGTTGACTATTATAGAAACCGGATCACATATAATGATAGAAGATGTATTGAGACACAATAATGGGTATGTTTGATCTGGCATAATGATGATTCATAAAAATTGTGGGGTCTGCGTACGCGCCTGGTCCACAAAGTATGGAAATAAACAATTAAAAAAAAAGAAACGTTTACAAGTGTTTTTGATATAGATGTATATAATAATACTTTGATATGTTTTAACTTAAATAGGGATGGTATAATAAAATAGTGGGGTCAGCGTTCGTGCCTGTCCTCCATAGAATGGAAATAGGCATAAACTTTAATAAAGACTTTTCATATCTATCTGCGTAAGTATACTTTGATAATTATGTTTCAGTTTGAAGAAATATGGTATAATAAAATTATGGGGTGTTCGTTCGCGACTGACCTCCATAGAATGGAAATATGTCACAAAGTTTAACAATGTTTTTTAATATAGATCCACAGAATATTGTGATAAGTGTTTCAGTGTGAACAGGTATGGTATAATAAATTATGGCGTTTATCTATTTTTTTTTTACTTTCATCATATTTTGCTTTGGTTTTGATACCCCCAAATTCGAAGCTATCTCTTTACAACCCTTCCTTTTCATAACCTATCATACTTTCATAAATCAGAGTCCATTTTCTGTAGGCTGTTTTTGAACCCAGTCAACGACGGGTACTTTTGCTAGTATATATATATATATATATATATATATATATATATATATATATATATATATGGCATAATCGCGTTTACACACAAGTTCGCATTAAATGTTTACAAACCATAGTTTCGCATTAAATGTTTACAAACCATAGTTTCGCATTAAATGTTTACTAACCATAGTTTCGCATTAAATGTTTACAAACCATAGTTTCGCATTAGATGTTTACATACCATAGGTTCGCATTAAATGTTTACAAGCCATAGTTTCGCATCAAATGTTTACACACCATATTTTCGCATTAAATGTTTACAAACCGTAGTTTCGCATTAAATATTTACAAACCATAGATTCGCATTAAATGTTTACGAACCACAGTCTCTTTATGGTGTGTTCTTTTATGAATATATGTAGCGGCCTAATTCTACTTCCGATGTAAAACTGACTACATATCGCACATGGTAATAGTTAAACTGAGTATGTGCGTTTACATAGTTTTATGTTGTTAATGGGGAAATTCGGTAGAGTGTATCGGTCATTATTTATTTTTTCCTCGATTTTAGATAATTGTTTTCTCAGTGTGGGTCCGGAGTGTATGAGCTTGATTTTTAATTTTTCTCTTAAATGCGTATTCTTGCAAGAAATTAAATTAATAAATGCGTATTATTCAAAGAAATTTTAAAAATGCGTATTAATGGGAGAAATTAAATTAATTAATGAAATGAAATGAAATTAATAAATGAGTATCATTAAAAGAAATTAAATGAATAAATGTGTTTTATTAAAAAAATAGTAGAAAAAAAATTAAAGATGAAGCTAAAAACAAGGAAATAAAATTAAAACATGAAAGTAAAAACGAAGCATAAAATGAAAATGAATTAATTTACAATAAGACATAAATACCAATGAGAAAATGTAAATATGAAAAAAAAATATGAATGAAAAAATTATTATGAATAAAAAAGTGAATATGAATGAAGAAAGTAAATATAGATATAAGGTTAATGAAAATGTAAATATGAAAAAAACGGTAAATATAAATGAAAAAGTAAATATGAATGAAAAAGGTAAAAATGAATGAAAAAGGTAAATATGATTAAAAAAGTTAAATATGAATGAAAAATGTAAATATAAATGAAAACGTAAACATGAATACAATGTAAATATGAATGAAAAAGGGTAAATATGAGAAAAAAGTAAATTATGAATGAAAAAGCTAATTATGAATGAAAAAGTAAGTATGAATAAAAAATGTAAAAATGAATGAAAAAATAAATATGTATAAAACGTAAATATGAATGAAAAAGGTAAAAATGAAAAAAATATGAATTAAAAAATTATGAATGAAAAAGTGGATATGAATGAAAAAGTAAATATGAAAATTTGAATATGAAAAAAGGGAAATAAATGAAAAACGTAAAAATGAATGAAAAAGGTAAAAATGAACGAAAAAGGTAAATATGAATGAAAAAAGTAAATATGAATGCGTTATGGCTTGCAATAAGCCACAAAGAAAACAGAACAATGGAATAGAGTTTAAACAATGTATTACTGGAACAACATAAAAAAGGTTACAACTGAAAAGAGTAGTAAACGTCATCGAGCAGGCGAGGGTCGCTCTGGTGTTTAATCTACACCTGGGATCAAAAGGTCTATGGTTTATATAATGGATAGAACAGTCCATTTGGAGGGTGATTCCCCCACAGCACCCCCCTCCCAAGCTGATTTCCGCGGTTGTGAAAATCAGTATTTCTTCCTTTTGGGGCAGACCACCAAGGGGTCTGTGCGCTTCCTCTTTCTGCCGGAGTATCTCGGTTCTGACATCCCTTTTGGAGGGTCTATGTCAAAACAGTCATACACAGTTTCAATCGCCTCACTGCCGTCCTGCGGTGGTTCTTCTTGATCCTCGTAGAAGCGTTTCCTGATTTGGTTCAGGTGCCTCTTATGTTGGAACTTTGGGCCCTGAATGATGTATGTAACATGGCCGATTCTTCGTAAGATCGTGCCCTGTTCCCAAAAAAGAAACGTTATTTCTAAAATGTCTAAAATACACGTTATCTCCGCTGTTAAACCGTTTCGTTGGCATTGTAGAGGTTCTGTTGTGTACTATGTGTTTGGGTAGCAGTTTATCAAATACGGATTTTATTTTCCGTCCAAACATGATTTCTGCTGGGGATCCCGCATCTGGTTTGTTCGGATTTCTCGTGATTCTGTAAACCTGCAGATATTGCTGAAGGGACTTTTCTGTCGGTGTACCAGACGCCCTTTTAATGCCCTTTTAAGCGTATCAACGAAGCGTTCGGCCTGGCCGTTGCTTCTGGCGTGGTACTGGGGTGTCGTAATATGCTTGACTTGATACGTCTCGCAGAATTCTCTTAACTCTGTCGAGGTGAACTGTGTAGCGTTGTCGCTAACCAGAAGTCTACACCCCCAAACCGAGCAAACAATTCCAATAAAAAATTTGTCGTTGTTGCCGTGGTTGTTTTTTTTTTTGCATCTTAGTACCTCTGGCCATTTAGAGTAAGAGTCCACTACTATCAGGTAGTAAAATCCCTCCACAGGTCCCGCATAATCGATGTGGATCCTCGACCATGATTGTTTCAGCCTTAGGCCAAGGTTTATATGTTATCGGTGGTGCTTTTGCAGCCAAAGCACAGCCTTTGCATCTGTTTACCATCTCGGTAATATCTTGGTCCATAGCTGGCCAATAAACAAAACTTCCCATTAAGCTTTTCATTCTGTTTATTCCTGGATGCCCCATGTGAAAATCCCTGAGAATTCTTTTTTGAAGGGTTTGGGGAATGACAACCCTTTCACCGTATAACAGTATTTCATCGCAACCAGAAAAAAATGTCTGAATAATGTCACCCAGTGCTAGTTTCTGCTTCGTGGTTTGAATGAAATTGTCATTTAGGGATTCTGACTTAATTTCCTGAAGTTTGACCGGCAGTTAGCGGATAATATTGTTTATCGTGGTTTTTACATAACTAATAATACGTAGTGCCGCGATTACTGAATCTTCAAGAGGTTCCATTTTGGCAGGAATCAGTCTCGATAGACCGTTTGCATGGGCTAGTTGTTTTGAGGGGAGAAATTGAATTGTAAAATTATAGTTCAGCAGAATAGTTCCCCATCTTAATAGTTTGTTCGCAGTGAATGTTGGAAGTCCTTTTTTTTGATCCAAAAAATGGATATCAGCGGCTTATGGTCGGTTTATAGAAAAAAATGTCTTCCGTACAAGAACCGGTGGAATTTTGAAACTACAAATATAATTCCTAGGGCCCCTTTCTCTATCTGAGAATAATTCTTTTCTGCTGACAAGAGAGTCTGTGATGAGAAAGCAATAGGCTGTTTCGAGCCATCTGGCATTCGATGTAGCATGCACGTCCCGACACCATATTGACTAACGTCGCTAGCTACTATTATGTCCAATTGCGAGTTGAAATGCGCTAGGAATAGTTTTGAAGTCAGGATTCTTTTTATTTCTTGGAATGATGTCTGGCAATCTTTTGTCCACTCCCAAGCCTTATCCTTTTTCAGCAATTCATTAAGTGGTGCGCGTAAGTTGTGCATATTTGGGATGAACCCCTGGTAATAATTTGCCAAACCTAAAAAACTGCAATTGAGTTGTGTTTACTGGTACCGAAATTTCTTTAATAGCGGTCGCCCTATCTGGGTCTGGGCGTCTGCCATCTTTATCGATTATTTGACCCAGGTATTTAATTGTTTGTAAAAATAACTCACATTTATCTGCTTTGATCTTAAATCCATAATCTTGTATTCGACTGAATACTTGTCTGATATGTTTTTCATGTTCCTTCCTGCTTTTGCTCGCTATGATAATGTCATCAAGATATGCGCTTGCGGTGTCCAAGCCGGACAGCATAGTATCCATTACTTGCTGGAATATTGCGGGTGCCACCTTGATACTAAACGCGAGTCTTTCGTATCTGTATAACCCCCGATGAGTGTTAATACAGAGGAGGTTAGCGTTTTTGTCGTTTACCGGAATCGTTTAGGTCGATCTTAGAAAAAACTTGCTTTCGTAATATTTTCCACGTTTTGAGATTTATTATTGAAAGATCCGATCAACTCATCATCATCATCATATCTTATCGCAATAGAAATTAACCCATCACATGGCGGTGCTGTTTGCCTCCTTAAGATCTTGGTTTGAGCAATGAGGACCCAATCGGCAGTTTTCCCTTAGGTGGTGCATCGTTTGTACCTCTCTACATGGACATAAAGGTGAGGTGTCTAGGCCCCACTTGTGGAGATTGTCTTTTGTTTTGCCTGCTTTGGCTCTGACTCTATTTAGAGTCACACAGTTTTTTCTACCAAGGTTTGAACCCTGGGGGAGTGTTTCTTTTGGGTCTGGTAGGGCTTCATTTTTATTCCTGCTGTTATAGTCTCACCATCGTTCCATCCTATAGGAAGCAGCTTGCCTGGGATCGATTTCCTCTATATTGATGAAGCTACTGCAAGATTTTAGTCCTTGTCTCACTGATTGGTGGCCAAACAGTGAGTGCCTGTGGTCGTTAAGCTGTTTGTACCGTTCCATTCTGGTGATGACTTCTCGCCTGATATGTGGTGGTGAAATACCAGTTAGGCAGTATAGAGCTGGCAAGGGAGTTGGTTGTAGGGCATCAGTTATGGTCCGGTATGCCTTGTTCAACTCTACATCAATTTTATGGGCATGGCATGATCTTGCCCATACTGGGGCACAATACTCCGCTGTGCAATGGCACAGTGCGAGAGCTGTTTGCCTCAGTGTTTTGGGGTCGGCACCCCAATTGCTGGTGGCAAGCTTACTGAGAAGGCTGTCTCGTGATGAGAGCTTGCCTTTCAATTTGGTAATGTGTTTTCTAAAAGAGAGTGTTCTGTCCAGAGTTACCCCCAGGTAGACTGAGAAAGGTTCATGTGTAAGCATGTTGTCATTCCACATGACTCTTAGTCTCCGATTTGCTTGGTGATTATTAAGATGAAAGGCGTAAATCAGGGTCATGTTTGGGTTTGCATTTAAGTACCGCTTTTTGTAGTACCTAGAGAGAGTGGGTAGGGCATCAGAAAGTCTTTCTTTTATGATGTCAAAACTATTTGTCTGGGTGGTGATGCATAGATCATCGGCATATATATATCTTTGTATATTTGGGTGTTGTGGTTGGTCGTTAGTGTAGATATTGAATAGGGTTAGAGCCAAAACTGAACCTTGTGGGAGGTCATTGTTTTGGATAAACCATCTACTCTTTTTGCCATCCATCTCAACATGAAAACACCGATTACTAAGTATCGGAAATATATCCGATCCACTGTCTAATTGGAATTTAACAGCCTTGCCGAAAATGTTAACCGTTACATATTTGCGTAGATTTTCATCTACGACGTCCTTAGTTCTGGTTTGACGTACACGGCTTCTATTCTGAGTTTTCCTACAGTGCGAACTTTTATGACCGATCTTATTGCATAAATGGCATTTTTTTTGTTAAAAATGGGCAATCACTTACCCAATGTATTCCACCACATCTGAAACAAGCTCTCGGTGCTTTTAGTTTTCTGAGTTTCGGCGGTTACACTATGTGTGCCATTTCGACGGTTTTTTTCTTAGTTACTTTTTTTATATTCGCGATGCCTACTTCGATATTTCTTGCATCTTTTTTTTTTATAATTTGTACCTTTTGACAATCCTCAGTCAATTTTTGAAGTGTTAAGTTCGGTTCATTTTCTAATTTTGTAAGGACTTTGCGCCTAATTTCCGCATCTTTTCCCGAGGTCAACCCTTGCGCAAACACAAGACATTTAAAATTGTCTGCTGTTAGTTCAGACAACTTAAAGTCATCACAGTGTTTGTTCACTACAGCTGCGTAGGTGACAAAATCGTCATTATCGTCTTTTACAACATTCAAACATCTCCAACGCTTATGGAAAAGAGAATTTTTCGGCGAGAAAAGTTCTGTTAACAAATTTACCGTCTCATTGAATGATAAATCTGCTGTTTTCCGAGGCAAGATGTTATTCATGAATCCAATATCGCCAGTGTTTAGTTTTTTAGAACACTGTTTTTAAACGTGAGTACGTTCTCCGAATCCTATGGATGCAGTGTTATGGATGAAAAAAGTAAAATATGAATGAAAAAAGTAAAATATGAATAAAAAAGTAAAATATGAATAAAAAAGTAAATATGACTAAAAAACTAAATTTAAATAAAAAAGTAAATATGAATAAAAAAATGTAATAATAAATGAAAATTGTAAATATTAATGAAAAAAGTAAAAATGAATAAAAAAGTAAACATGATTGAAAAAGGTAAATATGAATGAAAAAAGTAAGTTTGAATGAAAAAGTAAATATAAATACAAAGTGATTATGGATAGAAAAAGTATTATCCATAAAAACGTTAATATATCTGAAAAAATATGTATGTGAATAAAAAGTGAATACAAATAAAAGATAATGAAAAATGTTAATATGAATGAAAAATGCAAGTGAATGATAAAATGAATATGAATGAAAAATGAAAATGGATGACAAGTGAATATGAATGCAAAATGAATATGACGGAAAAATGAATATAAATGAAAAATGAATATGAATGAAAAATGAATATGGATGACAAGTGAATATGAATGAAAAATGAATATAAAGGAAAATGAATATGAAAGAAAACTGAATAAGACTGAAAAATGAATATGAATGAAAAATTGATATGAATGAAAAATGAATATGAAGGAAAAATGAATATGAAGGAGAAATGAATATGGATGACAATTGCATATGAATGAAAAATGAATATGAATGAAAAAGGAATATGCAGGAAAAATGAATATGAAGGAAAATGAATATGAATTAAAATGAAAGTGAATGATAAAATGAATACGAATAAAAAATGAATATGAATAAAAAATGAAAATGAATTATAAAATGAATGTGAATGAAAAATGAATATGGATGAAAAATGAAAGTCAATGATAAAATGAATATGTATGGAAATGAATGAAAAATGAATATGAATGAAAAATGAATATTAATGAAAAATGAATGTTGGTGGAAAAATGAAAGTGAATGATAAAATGAATATGAATGAAAAATGAATATGGATAAAAAAAGTAAATTTCAATGAGAAAATGGCATATGGGTGAATAGTGAAAAAGAAAGAACGAAAGATGAGAGAAAGAAAGAAACAAAGAAATGTAGGAGAATGAAAAATAAAGTAGAATGAAACAAGAACTTCGTGTCAAAAATTAAAGAAGAATTTTAATGAAATACGAAAGAAGAAAAACAATAAAAAAATAATTGCTTAAAAATTATGACAATGTAGAAAAAATAAAATGAAGGAAAAAAGAAATTGCCGGAGACATAATGAAAGACAGAAGAGATAAAAAAAATGAATTAATAAAATATAGTAAGAAAAAGCAGAGTATAAAAACCAATAATGAAGAAGAAAGAAACAAAGAAAAGTGATTTAAGAAAAGTGAGAAGAAAAATAATTAAAAAAACATGGAAAGAAAAATGTGACAATTAGAAAATAAGGACGAAAAACGCCAAAAAAGAAATAAAGAAAATGAGAGGAAAGAAAATAAAGAGAGACAAAATAGAAATGGTGAAAGATAAAATAAGAAAAAAGGGAATAGAATAAAAAGAAGACAGGAAAAGGAAAAGAAAAGGAAGTTAATACAGGAGGACAACGAAAGAGATTTAGGAGAAGACAAGTAGAAACAAAGAATGAAAGAAAGAAAATATAAAAATAAAGAACGAAAAAGAGAAAAAGAAAATGATAAACGAGATGTACAAAAGAAAAACGGAATAAGTAAAAATGGCGTGAAATAAAGGAATGAAAGAAGAAGAAAAATAAAAACAGAATGGAAAGAAACAATAAGAAATAACAGGAAAAAATGTAGGAACGAGAGAATGGCATAAAAAACTATAACGAGAAAAATATTATCCGAGAAACAAAGGAATGATAAAACAATGAGATGATTTCAACACAGAATTAAAAAAATGGTTAAAAATATAAGATAAAGAGAAATAATTTGTAAAAAAATAGTTAAAAATATAAGATAAAGAGACATAATTTGTAAAAATTATTAAAAAATATAAGATAAAGAGAAATAATTTGTAAAAATTATTAAAAATATAAGATAAAGAGAAATAATTTGTAAAAATTATTAAAAAATATAAGATAAAGAGAAATAATTTGTAAAAATTATTAAAAAATATAAGATAAAGAGAAATAATTTGTAAAAATTATTAAAAAATATAAGATAAAGAGAAATAATTTGTAAAAATTATTAAAAATATAAGATAAAGAGAAATAATTTGTAAAAATTATTAAAAAATATAAGATAAAGAGAAATAATTTGTAAAAATTATTAAAAAATATAAGATAAAGAGACATAATTTGTAAAAATTATTAAAAATATAAGATAAAGAGAAATAATTTGTAAAAATTATTAAAAAATATAAGATAAAGAGAAATAATTTGTAAAAATTATTAAAAAATATAAGATAAAGAGAAATAATTTGTAAAAATTATTAAAAATATAAGATAAAGAGAAATAATTTGTAAAAATTATTAAAAAATATAAGATAAAGAGACATAATTTGTAAAAATTATTAAAAATATAAGATAAAGAGAAATAATTTGTACAAATTATTAAAAAATATAAGATAAAGAGACATAATTTGTAAAAATTATTAAAAAATATAAGATAAAGAGAAATAATTTGTAAAAATTATTAAAAAATATAAGATAAAGAGAAATAATTTGTAAAAATTATTAAAAAATATAAGATAAAGAGAAATAATTTGTAAAAATTATTAAAAATATAAGATAAAGAGAAATAATTTGTAAAAATTATTAAAAAATATAAGATAAAGAGACATAATTTGTAAAAATTATTAAAAATATAAGATAAAGAGAAATAATTTGTAAAAATTATTAAAAAATATAAGATAAAGAGACATAATTTGTAAAAATTATTAAAAAATATAAGATAAAGAGAAATAATTTGTAAAAATTATTAAAAATATAAGATAAAGAGAAATAATTTGTAAAAATTATTAAAAAATATAAGATAAAGAGAAATAATTTGTAAAAATTATTAAAAAATATAAGATAAAGAGAAATAATTTGTAAAAATTATTAAAAATATAAGATAAAGAGAAATAATTTGTAAAAATTATTAAAAATATAAGATAAAGAGAAATAATTTGTAAAAATTATTAAAAAATATAAGATAAAGAGAAATAATTTGTAAAAATTATTAAAAATATAAGATAAAGAGAAATAATTTGTAAAAATTATTAAAAAATATAAGATAAAGAGAAATAATTTGTAAAAATTATTAAAAATATAAGATAAAGAGAAATAATTTGTAAAAATTATTAAAAATATAAGATAAAGAGAAATAATTTGTAAAAATTATTAAAAAATATAAGATAAAGAGAAATAATTTGTAAAAATTATTAAAAATATAAGATAAAGAGAAATAATTTGTAAAAATTATTAAAAAATATAAGATAAAGAGAAATAATTTGTAAAAATTATTAAAAAATATAAGATAAAGAGAAATAATTTGTAAAAATTATTAAAAAATATAAGATAAAGAGAAATAATTTGTAAAAATTATTAAAAATATAAGATAAAGAGAAATAATTTGTAAAAATTATTAAAAAATATAAGATAAAGAGAAATAATTTGTAAAAATTATTAAAAAATATAAGATAAAGAGAAATAATTTGTAAAAATTATTAAAAATATAAGATAAAGAGAAATAATTTGTAAAAATTATTAAAAAATATAAGATAAAGAGAAATAATTTGTAAAAATTATTAAAAAATATAAGATAAAGAGACATAATTGGTAAAAATTATTAAAAAATATAAGATAAAGAGAAATAATTTGTAAAAATTATTAAAAATATAAGATAAAGAGAAATAATTTGTAAAAATTATTAAAAAATATAAGATAGAGAGAAATAATTTGTAAAAATTATTAAAAAATATAAGATAAAGAGAAATAATTTGTAAAAATTATTAAAAAATATAAGATAAAGAGAAATAATTTGTAAAAATTATTAAAAATATAAGATAAAGAGAAATAATTTGTAAAAATTATTAAAAATATAAGATAAAGAGAAATAATTTGTAAAAATTATTAAAAAATATAAGATAAAGAGAAATAATTTGTAAAAATTATTAAAAAATATAAGATAAAGAGAAATAATTTGTAAAAATTATTAAAAATATAAGATAAAGAGAAATAATTTGTAAAAATTATTAAAAATATAAGATAAAGAGAAATAATTTGTAAAAATTATTAAAAAATATAAGATAAAGAGAAATAATTTGTAAAAATTATTAAAAAATATAAGATAAAGAGAAATAATTTGTAAAAATTATTAAAAAATATAAGATAAAGAGAAATAATTTGTAAAAATTATTAAAAAATATAAGATAAAGAGAAATAATTTGTAAAAATTATTAAAAAATATAAGATAAAGAGAAATAATTTGTAAAAATTATTAAAAATATAAGATAAAGAGAAATAATTTGTAAAAATTATTAAAAAATATAAGATAAAGAGAAATAATTTGTAAAAATTATTAAAAAATATAAGATAAAGAGAAATAATTTGTAAAAATTATTAAAAAATATAAGATAAAGAGACATAATTTGTAAAAATTATTAAAAAATATAAGATAAAGAGAAATAATTTGTAAAAATTATTAAAAATATAAGATAAAGAGAAATAATTTGTAAAAATTATTAAAAAATATAAGATAAAGAGAAATAATTTGTAAAAATTATTAAAAAATATAAGATAAAGAGAAATAATTTGTAAAAATTATTCAAAATATAAGATAAAGAGAAATAATTTGTAAAAATTATTAAAAAATATAAGATAAAGAGAAATAATTTGTAAAAATTATTAAAAAATATAAGATAAAGAGAAATAATTTGTAAAAATTATTAAAAATATAAGATAAAGAGAAATAATTTGTAAAAATTATTAAAAAATATAAGATAAAGAGAAATAATTTGTAAAAATTATTAAAAAATATAAGATAAAGAGAAATAATTTGTAAAAATTATTAAAAAATATAAGATAAAGAGAAATAATTTGTAAAAATTATTAAAAATATAAGATAAAGAGAAATAATTTGTAAAAATTATTAAAAAATATAAGATAAAGAGAAATAATTTGTAAAAATTATTAAAAATATAAGATAAAGAGAAATAATTTGTAAAAATTATTAAAAAATATAAGATAAAGAGAAATAATTTGTAAAAATTATTAAAAAATATTAGATAAAGAGAAATAATTTGTAAAAATTATTAAAAAATATAAGATAAAGAGAAATAATTTGTAAAAATTATTAAAAAATATAAGATAAAGAGAAATAATTTGTAAAAATTATTAAAAATATAAGATAAAGAGAAATAATTTGTAAAAATTATTAAAAAATATAAGATAAAGAGAAATAATTTGTAAAAATTATTAAAAAATATAAGATAAAGAGAAATAATTTGTAAAAATTATTAAAAAATATTAGATAAAGAGACATAATTTGTAAAAATTATTAAAAAATATAAGATAAAGAGAAATAATTTGTAAAAATTATTAAAAATATAAGATAAAGAGAAATAATTTGTAAAAATTATTAAAAAATATAAGATAAAGAGAAATAATTTGACAAAATTATTAAAAAAATAAGATAAAGAGAAATAATTTGTAAAAATTATTAAAAAATATAAGATAAAGAGAAATAATTTGTAAAAATTATTAAAAAATATAAGATAAAGAGAAATAATTTGTAAAAATTATTAAAAAATATAAGATAAAGAGAAATAATTTGTAAAAATTATTAAAAATATAAGATAAAGAGAAATAATTTGTAAAAATTATTAAAAAATATAAGATAAAGAGAAATAATTTGTAAAAATTATTAAAAAATATAAGATAAAGAGAAATAATTTGTAAAAATTATTAAAAAATATAAGATAAAGAGACATAATTTGTAAAAATTATTAAAAAATATAAGATAAAGAGAAATAATTTGTAAAAATTATTAAAAATATAAGATAAAGAGAAATAATTTGTAAAAATTATTAAAAAATATAAGATAAAGAGAAATAATTTGTAAAAATTATTAAAAAATATAAGATAAAGAGAAATAATTTGTAAAAATTATTAAAAATATAAGATAAAGAGAAATAATTTGTAAAAATTATTAAAAAATATAAGATAAAGAGAAATAATTTGTAAAAATTATTAAAAAATATAAGATAAAGAGAAATAATTTGTAAAAATTATTAAAAAATATAAGATAAAGAGAAATAATTTGTAAAAATTATTAAAAATATAAGATAAAGAGAAATAATTTGTAAAAATTATTAAAAAATATAAGATAAAGAGAAATAATTTGTAAAAATTATTAAAAAATATAAGATAAAGAGAAATAATTTGTAAAAATTATTAAAAAATATAAGATAAAGAGACATAATTTGTAAAAATTATTAAAAAATATAAGATAAAGAGAAATAATTTGTAAAAATTATTAAAAATATAAGATAAAGAGAAATAATTTGTAAACATTATTAAAAAATATAAGATAAAGAGAAATAATTTGTAAAAATTATTAAAAATATAAGATAAAGAGAAATAATTTGTAAAAATTATTAAAAAATATAAGATAAAGAGAAATAATTTGTAAAAATTATTAAAAAATATAAGATAAAGAGAAATAATTTGTAAAAATTATTAAAAATATAAGATAAAGAGAAATAATTTGTAAAAATTATTAAAAATATAAGATAAAGAGAAATAATTTGTAAAAATTATTAAAAAATATAAGATAAAGAGAAATAATTTGTAAAAATTATTAAAAAATATAAGATAAAGAGAAATAATTTGTAAAAATTATTAAAAATATAAGATAAAGAGAAATAATTTGTAAAAATTATTAAAAAATATAAGATAAAGAGAAATAATTTGTAAAAATTATTAAAAAATATAAGATAAAGAGAAATAATTTGTAAAAATTATTAAAAAATATAAGATAAAGAGAAATAATTTGTAAAAATTATTAAAAATATAAGATAAAGAGAAATAATTTGTAAAAATTATTAAAAAATATAAGATAAAGAGAAATAATTTGTAAAAATTATTAAAAATATAAGATAAAGAGAAATAATTTGTAAAAATTATTAAAAAATAGAATTAGACAAGAATGATGAAACGAAAAACAGAAAAAAAAACAATGATTATTAAAAAAGAAAAGGAAAAGAAAATTATAAAAAGTTAATAAATAAAAAAGAAGAAATGAAGAAAGGGTGCTTCTGTGGTATGAGAATAAAAATCGAAAATCAAAATATTGCATTTTATAAAAACTAATGGTATCTACTTATGTCGAAATTAGTAAAATATCCAAAATAAAATTACGAAAAAAATATATAGTAAAAAATTAATTATTAATGGAAATTATCAGTTATACTTAAAGAATGAACAGGGAAATAACAAAGGAAATAACTTAAAGAATGAACAAGGGAGGTAACTACAATCTGTCTTTCATATTTCAATGGCAGATCAATAAGTCGTGGAATCGTGAAAGTACATGTTTTATGTAAAAATATATGAATATGCTACTAATTTCGACGTGACAAGACGATAACATTGCTTTTAGTTGAAATTTATATAAAAAAGTAAGTGGATATCATTGTTTTTTTTTTAATTGAAATTCAAGTTTGCGAATTTCGATTTTCGTTTTTATTCTGAAGAAGCGTCGAAGAACGAAAAGAAAACGGTAAGAGTAGAGACATATTAAGAAATGTAGAAAAAAAGGACCTTATTGAAAATTGAAAAAGAAAGGAGTGATAAAGAAAAGAAAAGTAAAAAAAAAAAAAAAATGAACAACCGTGGAAATAAAAAAAAACAACGTAAAGAAAATCATTTACAAAATAGAATAAACAAAGAAAAGGGGAGATAATAAAACGATTAAAATGATGCCTGCATAAATAAAAGAAGGAAAAAGAAACCTGCACGAAAATAGCGAATGTGTATGCGAAAATGCTGAGTGTGGCATAGAAGCAAGATGGTGGGTGTGTTTTCTTTTGCTTTCTATCAAGCCGTGACATCGACACGCATTAAGGAATAGACAAGATTTAATAAAGATATACCCAAGGCCAATTGGCTCAAATCAGATGAAGACACTGGCGGAGACGGTGGCCGCGTCTTCTGCTTGGACCGCCGTCTTCCGAGATTATTCTATGGTCATTTCTATGGAAATTACTGGGCCTCTCTCTTGGGACACTCTATCGGTAGAGACACTATATCAGCGAAGAGCAAAACGGGAAGAATGTGACGGCACGGGGCTGAGTTTATACGGGGAGCAGGAAAGAGTGGGTTTGATGGGAATGGCAGTGGGACGGACACAGTCAGTTCTAACAATATGATTCATTTCAATAATTTGACAGAGCGGATGAAATCGAAAGATTATTCCTTCAGTTTAAGAGTTTTGGTACAGCATCGAAGAAACGGTTAGCAGATATCGGGGAGGAGGCGGGCGAGGAGAACATAAGAGGTGGCGGTAAATCGGAAATGGAAGCAAAGGAGAAAGAATAGAAAGATGAAAGTGAGAAGGAAGGAAAAAAATAAAAAAAACTGTTAAAAGAAATAGGAATGGAAAGAAAGATGAAATAAAAAAGGGATGAAAAGGGAGGGAATAAAAAGGAAGGAATAAACGAACAAACAAACAAAAAACCAAAAAAAAAAAAAAAAAGAAAAAAGGTGAACATGTAAATAGGTATAGAAAGAAAGTATGGAAAACAAAGAAGAAAAGAATGGAGGAAAACATGGGAAGAGAAAGAATAAAATATTAGAGAGAAAGTACGAGGGGCCTTCCAAAAGTAATGGCTTCTATTTTTTATTCCGCCCGAATCGATCAGAGAGGAGTGCAATTTGCATTGTTATGATGACTGAACTTATGCATTCATGACCTGAATGTTTCATCGTTCTGTCTGTCACAGATATTAATAATGTGAGACGCTAAGAAAGGAACCCCTGTCAGAAGCAGAGATGTGTCATTGAATTACTGCAAAAAGTGCATCACTCTTTAATTTTTTTTTACTTTTGGGACCAACTTCGTATAGCAAAGCGCGCTCCAGATGCCCATGCACAGCCATCGTTCATCGCCGGCAAAAATGCATTGAAAATGGTGGTGTTTATATGGAAAAATTAATTCTAGAGCAAAATAGTTGCTCGTTACAATAGTACGACTTCCTTCTTCGTAGCACTATAACTTTTTGAGTTAAAAAAGTAGGAGGGTTGACTTTCGAAACGACCCTCGGTCTAAAAAAAAGAAATTAATGAAGAAGGAACGAATAAAGAAATTTATTTTCTTGATTTGAAGTAAATTAATAGAAAAGAAATGAAAGATTCAGTTTAGTTGTTTTTGTTACGGTATATCAACCATTTTCAGGTCATTTAATGTTGAATACAGTAATTTAGTTTGGTTGTTTTGTAGATGAAAGTTGTTTTTGTGTTTGACTGAGTTTTGCAAAGAGAAAGGGGAAAAAACAATAGCATCAATGTTAGAAAATAAACGTATGGAATGCTCCAGACTGCTTTTGGGCCATCTTGCATGAATCGAACATCAGTTTTTGAATGGCATAAGAGATTCAACCCGTAGATGAGAACATAGGCAATTGATTAATTCAGCGGTAAAAGTAATACAATTACCTCGGTAAAACATAACTGTAAACACTGCCGTCACCTGTTCTCCTTCTTTATCTTTGTCTGCCCCCCTCTTTCTACCTCTTTCTCTTTCATCTGGTGCTACCAGATTAGTCCGTCTGCAGATACTGACTTCCTGATCTAAAGTGCACCAATGTTCTCATCTACGGGTTTAATAGTAGGGTATGCTGTTGTGTAGATCCACCCATTCACTCATAATGGACTCTTCTAGCCACTATGACCCTTCGAGAGTTAATACTCTCGTAGGGAAATGCTGCGACCAAACACGAGACTACAGACTATCTAACCTAACGGTCGGAAATACTGACAGCTTTCTTTGTATTTACTTTCTTGTACAATATATTCTTTTTACCTAAATCTGTTGTTCGCTCCTTTCTTTATGACTCTTTCCTAGGGCTACAACAACTGGCGACGAGGTTTCGAAAAATTATGAAGGACAAACGAATTTTTTAAAATACCCCAGTGTTCTCACCACTGGCCGTAAGGATTCGAGAACGCACGCTGACAAGTCGAATTTAAAATACATCAGTGTTCCCCAACAATTGGCGACAAGGTATTCGAATTAATAACATGATATTCAAAGGACCTACCTCAACAATATCGACCTTGCGACGAAGTATTCGAACCAGAAGACAGTGTGCCAAAAACACTAGCAATGAATCATTCAGGGAATCGATAATATAGAACCAGGCGGCTAAACGTTTTATTTTACTTGGGAGTTACCATTTATCAAGGCCCCGAGGCCACTCGAGGATAAGAGTTAATGAATGTAAGGTGGTAGTTTGTTAATCGTTAATGGTGTAAATTGAGTAGAATTTGATTATTTATGGGGACAGTTCAACAAGAATTGTTTACATTACGAAGGCTAATATGTTATATTCAACCAGGAAGCAGGCCAGTAGAACAGTGTTCCATAGACGGGTAGTTCTGGGAGAGAAGCTTTGTTCATGAAATATACGTTTAGATTTAAGCACAAATAGAGAGTGACAAAAGCAGTTCTTAATGTTACACTGAGCTCTACACAATTCTAAAGGATTGTTTTCTAGGAATCACTAACTCTCATTTCGGTGCACTAAAAACAAAACAAAGATATTAAGATTGTAAAACGTTATAAGTCTTTGGTAGCGATTAGAGCGGCTGCTCTATCATCAGTTGTATAATGTCGGGATAATTGTAGTGCCATATCGCACATGGAAAGGGACCTTGCACTCATCTCCAGTGAGCAATACACATCCAATTTGCCTAGCATCCCTAACCCTAAACTTAAATTATAAAAATGACAGCTCAATCCAAAATAACGATTAAAACAGACGTAAGCTTGAACAACGCTTCACCTCCTTCCTTGAGGCTTGCATTTACAAATATCTGTGGACTTAGAATTAACTTAGACGAGGTAGAATCATTTCTCCTAGCAAACTCCCCGGATATCTTAGCGCTAAGTGAAACTAACTTGCGCTCCTCCATCCTCTCTAACAACTTTAACATGACTGGTTATCTTCCACTTTGTTGTAAGGATTTTGGACGGACTTGGAGTCTGTAATCGTAATCCTCCCCATGACTAGGAAATCTAAACTAGAATCAGAAGACCAGACCTTCATGCACTTTAAACTAACTTTACAACATAGTGTTAGCTACTTATATTTTCTTTATCGCTCTCTCGACCCAAGACTGTACTCTAATCAATCACGTTTCTGACAGCATAGATGTAGCACTCTCGCTAGACACTAGCGCGTAAATACATGTACTTGACGACTTTAATGTCCATCACAGTAATTAGCGTGACTTTTCTAACTACACTGACACAGCTGATAGCATCCGACATAACTTTTCTGTATCCCATTCCTTGACACAAACACTAACGTTCCTGACCCGTCTCCCAGATCGCCAGGACCAGCAAGCCTTACTTCTGGCCCTGTTTCTGGCCACAGTTCCTGAGGATCTTGTAACAAATGCCCATTATCCTTTCGGGAATGCTGATCACTCTATGATAATGATAGACATCACCCTGAACCCCCCTCAAGTTGAAGAGCTACTGCTTACAACGACAATGTATTACAATAAAGCTGAGATGCCATAAGGGATCACATCAGAGATGCTCCATGGGGAAATATCTTTTCTCTTCCTGCTGAACAATGTGAAAATGAGACCACTGAATGGTTTAAATTAGCAATTGAAGCACACGTTCCCACACGTAAGTTCTATATCAAACCCCAGTCTTCCCAAAAGTTTACTTCTACTTATGCAGCTAACATTGCTCAAAGGCAGCATGCATACCGAAGACTTATCCGACATAATTCCAGTACAAATAAACAAAAATATGTAGAAGCTAGAAGTAATTGTAAGAAGCGAATAGCCAAAAACCAAGAGAGAATATACCGAAACCACCATAAAACGCATTGAAGCGCAAAAATTAAAAACTCGTAATTTCTGGAAAATCCATAACAGTTTAGTAAGTAATTTGCAATCAACAATTGCCCCCACCATCAAACAATCTTGAAGTTGTTTGCACGGCAACCCATAAGGTTAATTTGCTTGCCCGTCGATTTGTCTCTAACTCTACTTTGGACCCAGCAAATTTTCCTATGCCGACAGAAACCACACTAGATGATCTGAGAATAACCCTTTCTCAAATACATGATATAAAAAAACCTAGACACTTCAAAAGCACGTGGACCTGATATCATCCCCTCTGTACTATAAAAAAAAAAGAAATGATTCGCTGAGGTTGCTCCCGTTTTCTCCAAACTTTCCAACAAATGCTTTAAAGAATATTGATTTCATAACTGCTGGACAATTGCTTATATGGTACCAGTTTACAACCCATTAAATCATCGCCCATTAGCCTCCTTCCTCTTTTCACCAAAATATTTTAGTTCACAATTAATCAAGCTTTAGTCCAATACCTCATAGCTGCTAAACTTTTGTCCAGTATGGGTTTGAGCAGGCCCGTTGTACTGCAGGTATCCTAACCGTAATCTCTGAATGTATATACCATACACGGGATAAAACAGGGGAGCCTAGGGCAGTAGCTCTAGATGTATGTAATGCCTTTGATGGGTATGGCACGATGGTCGTCTCATGAAAATAAGATCCTATGGTATTACTGGACAAATACTTAAAATAAATAAATCCTTCTTAAATAAGAGAAGAATCCAGGGTGTCCTCAAATGTCGCATGTCAAAACAATATGATATACATGTGAGTGTACCTCAGAGGTCGATACTTGGGCATTTTTTATTTCTGATATTCACAAATGACCTCCCTGATAAAATATAACAGACATGTATCCAATGCAATGGCAGAAACACTAGAGTCTGTAGTGGAATGCGGGCAAAAATGGAATGCCACATCCAATGCTTCCAAGACAAAGCGTCTTTCTTTTAATAACTACCAGAAACCTGCTCAACCATTAATAGCCATCGCTAAAGATACATTACTTGAAAGTATTGCGTTCAAACTCTTCGGCTTAACGCTCACGGAGAACACGAGTTGGAACAGATACATAGAGGGCATTGCTAAGGCTGCACAAAGACGGTGGGCTCTCTCTACCATGTTAGAAATTTACTTACGCCTGAGAGTATTCTGCACCTCTACAAGGCCACGATTCGCTCATGTATGGAGTATTGTTAACACATTTGAGCCGGTGCATCTGCTACTAGTCGTTCCCTCTTAGACAGGGTTTAAAAGAGAGTCACCTACCTAATAGGTCTCGCACTATTAGTTAGGCTTCAACCGCTGTCCCATCGACGAAATGTTGCATCTCTCTGCCTGTTTTACAAGTATTTTAATGGAGAGTGCTCCGATGAACAATAAGTCCTTTCGCCCCCCCCCCTTGACGGAAATACACCCGACAAACCCGACCAGCAGCAAAATCCCATCCCTACACAGTAGAATTCCCTAGATGTAAGAAAGCCTTCTACTTTTAATATTTTCCTCTCTAAGACTGCTAGACTTTGGAATTTCCTTCCGGGTTCATGCTTCCCTAACTGTACTGACACGCAGAAGTTCAAGTGTAATGTAAACAGACATCTCGCTGCTCAACTCCCTAAATTGTAACCCCGACAAATTATGTTCAAAATAGTAAAGAAAAATCCGTAATTGATTTTTTTTTACTGAATTAAAAAGTTACTTTCCCCTTATCAAAGTGAAAATTAAATGTTGAAGCAAATAAAACTTGGTTTTATTGTTTTTTTTTCTGCCAAAGAAAACAGGATAAACTTTAACTGAGAGGAGGTGTAAATTTCTCAAGGTCTACATTGTGTAAATCGTTAAGAAAAGAAAAAGGACTGGGACTTTCGGGAGGCTTATTGCCACAAAATTCCAGTAAATACCACTGGTCGCTACCAACGAGAAATCAATCGTAAGCGGCTGTTACGGTAACGTAAATTCATCTGCAAATGTTATCGAAAGAGGTGGAGAGTACTGGAAACCTGGGAAGACTTGTTGTCACTCAGACCACAGAGAACGCCACGAGTTGTTCTCAAAGAAAACTCTTTGATTATGACCCGTGTAACTACTCCTAGTGAATAATAATAATAATAATAATAATAATAATAATAATAATAATAATAATAATAATAATTTGAACCAGAACAGAGTAGCCAAGAATGGATCCGCCATAAATTGGGAATATCTCAAATAGGTGACGCCATGATCGTTTCTCCGAAGTTGACATCTGTGTTCAAGATTTAGTTAATACTAAATTTCGCACATTGTACCCAGTCGTGACCGCCCAACCACGACGAGTAACCCCTAATAAAACTTCGCCGGTGCACTTATCTCCGCCCATTAGTTTCCAACAAGTTTCCGGTTTGAATTTATATCCTCAATATCTAAACGACGGACTAAAACGTCTATGTACTACGGATCAATTTCTTGTAAAATTGTGACTTACTTAACCAAACATTTAATTTCAGTGGCGTTAACGAAATAAGGGATAAGAACCATTACTAAGCTCTGGGTAAACTAGGTGGTTGCCTTGGACTCTAATATATTATGGGCGCCATGAATGATGTAATTCAATATGTATACTTTCATTCATTCATTCATTCATTCATTCTCGCATGAATCAGATGCTGTTGGTATTGATTTTCCTGATACCTTTCCAGTTGGAATTCTACGTAAGAAGGCGTCGCATCTTTTCTTTTACATGGTAGTCACCACTTATCAAGGCCCGGAAGCCACTCGGGGATGAGGGTTATTGCGTGTACAGTAATCAATGGGATAATATCGTAGTAATCGTTAGTAACGGAGATTTGATAAAGTGTCTTACTTAAGGGGGCGGTTTGTCAGTTGTATTGTAGTCAGGTGGGAAGCAGGCAAACGGAACAGAGTTCCACAGGTGTGCACTTCTAAGAAAGAAGCTTTGTTCATGGAATCTACGTTATGATTTAGGCACAGATAAAGAGTGGGGAAAATTATTGACAGTGGTTTCAGCTAGACGGTTGTTTATCGTGAAACATTTGCGAGGAGGGGAGGACCAGAGATTGGAGCTCAGACGAGCACTTGCCATGGAAATAACGATAAAACAAAGACAGGCTCGCAACATCTCTTCTGTAGGAGAGAGGTTGCAGGGAAGAGAAAAGGGCATCCTCCACTAAGCCATGAAGTCTATTTTGTACTCTGTCAAGGCAGGATAGGCTGTTTTTAGCAGCTCTTGCCCAGATGTGGCAGCAGTACTCCATCCTTGGACGTACTTGGCTTTTATACCGATAGAGAATTGCATCAGTAGTAAGATATCTTCTGGAGCAGTAGAAGGATCCTACCATTTTTCTAGCGACCTTGGCAACAGACTTACAGGAGGTACCACGCGAAGGTTGTTAACATCTTAAGTGAGTAAGGCAGGGCATTCACCCTGGGCAGGTTGAACTATTGTCCTCCATCCAGTCTATAAATATATAGACTAGTATGTAGTGCAGTGTTACCCGGTTTTAAAATACGATTAAATATGATGTTTTAATTAATGCATATTTCGTATTTATTATCATAAAACCAATTTTCTATTTATTATTATATTGTACCCAATATATAGTACTGGCCGCCCGTCGTGGCCGTATCGTAAAATACGCTTAAATATTACATTTTAATTTATGTAGATTTCATATTTATTATTATAGATCCAATACTCTATTGATTATTATACCCAATATATAGTAGTGATTTCAAAAGTATTTTTTTAACTTTTGAACTATGATATATATATATATATATATATATATATATATATATATATATATATATATATATATATATTAGCATTTCAGCCCGGCGTTGCCTGGGTGTTTGGAGGTGTGTGTTGAGCAAAAAAAAAAAAAATTGGTAGTAGGAAGGCAGGCTCGCACCCGTCTTGTGAAGAAGGAAAAGAACGTGAAAAAACCGTGGCATCTTTGCTGTTACGACCACCGCCAAACCGGAAGTGACGTAGGTTTAAATCTAAACAATTGAAAAGAGGGGATTACTTTCGAAGATATCGGCGAAAAAAGCGACCCCTCCCTGTAGAAAAGTGGCTAGTTGAGGGCGAAGAAATTAATGTTTTTAACCAATTTTTCGGTATTTGTCGTTTGAAGGGTCAAGCTTCAAAACGATGCTGATCTTGCGAAAATCCGCCGCCTCTATCAAAAGTTTTAGGCAGACATGCAAACATACATACATTTATATATTGATAGCTCAAATTTTCGACCCAAACCGATTAAAAAGCTTGTCCTATCTCTGAATACCCTTTATGTAAAATTTCAAATGTTTAGACCAGAAATTGTCTGAGTAATTTGGTAGAGACCGCAGAGGTCAATAAAAAAAAAACTTTAACCCCTATTATGACCCATTAACATTTACTGTTTTGGGCCCAAATCAAGTTATTAAGTTAGAACCATGTCCAAGGAACCTATATCTAAAAGTTCAATCATCTATATCACAAATTGTCGGAGGAGTTTGGTAGAGTTCTCAAAGGTCAAATCGTTGACCTTTAACCCCTTAACAGCTAAATTTCTGGCCGAAAACGGATTACAAAATTTTTTTCCAAATCTCATTATCCTGTATTTCGAGTTTGTAGATGGAAAATTGACAGAGTTATTGCGCAGGGAAATGTACAAAGACAGACACAGACAGACACTTTTTTCATATATATATATATATATATATATATATATATATATATATATATAATAAATGATTTGGATGCATCAGTAAAGCATATCTTTAGTATCAGTATCTTTCAATTTTGATCTTTAAGCATCTAAAAACAAAACTGAATTTCTTGCACAAGTCCAAATGTCCTAAATATCAAATTTCAAGTCTGTATACCAAAAACTGATAGTGTAGTTTTGTAGAGACTGTTCCGACTCAGGTAGACAGATTAAGTTATACGGAATATTTTGAGTTTCACCCGCATAAGGAATAGTCAGGAAGTAGAAGGAAACCGTGCTTTATCCGAGTCAGGAGAACAGAATTTAGAAAGAAAGTGCAATTGCAGAATACCTAGAAATTGCCCGTTGGAGATCAAATGCTTAACCTCAGAAATGTGAGATTAAGACTGATAATAGTAAGAAGGTATATATTGCGTCTTAAAGGAAAGATTCAGAAACCATTTTGCATCCGTCAAAAATGAACCGGAGAATGAAACTAAATAGGGAAGGTGATAATGATAGAAGGTGGGATGGAACAAAAATTTATATTAGAAATAAAAAGAGGAACACAACTGCATTAGGTGATTGGGTTAGTGAATTACATAAAAACAAAAAAGAGTTTGAATTAAAATGTTCAATAGTAGATAAAGGTAGAAAGTATAAAGCTGGTAAATCAAAAAGATGTTTACTCTTTCGTGAATTCTAAAGAAGAAATAGTAAACAAAAGGTTGGATGCTATACAAGGATGTCTTCATAAGAATTGATTTTTGCTGTCACGTCTAAAACTTAGCTAAAATTAATAAAAAACAAAAATCCACAAAATAAGGGTAAAATGTCAACATGAAACGAGAATTTACATATGCAATACATAAAAAACGTTTTTGAGTTAAAATTGAGTAAAATAAATATAGAAAGCAAATCTGAAGCTTAACAGAGATTAGCAACATAAATTCAACACTAGAAACACAATAATAGCAATAAAAATTGGGGGACTAATAAATACTGGTTTAAGATCAATAAAACTTGAAAATTTAGTAAATAATATTTTTGTTTTAAATTCAAAAACCGAGGTGGACCCCCACTTCCATTGGAAGAAAACTTAGTGGAGTTAAATATAATATTTATAAATAGAATACTTATAAATAGGATGTTTATAATTAGAAAAGTATTTAAGAGCTTAAATCCTGAATTGGAATTAATGACATAGGAAAAGATTAGAGCAAACAGCAACCCCAGAAAATTAGGCCTTGTAGCACACTTAGGTTTAAACTTTGGAAATAAATCAGAATCCCATGTACATAATAAACTTATACTTTGAACATTTTAGCCTAAAATTAAACGGGGATGATTAGCTAATAAATAAATCATAACACCATAATAGAAATTGATCAACTTAGAAAATGGCAAAAGGTTAAAATTTTAACGAATAGAGTTACCTCCCTTACAACGTCAAAATAACAAATAACCGTAAATCAAAATAGTTGGAACGAAGGAAAAAATAAAAAGAAAAAAAATTTAAATTCAAAATTTAAAAATGCAAACTGAGCTAGCATTTTCTCCTTCTGGAATAAATTAAAAAACAAACCGCTTTTTGAAATTACACAAATAAGTATGCAGATATAATTGTAAATTGTCAATATAATCATTAGATACGAAACTAACACAGAATCAAAACAATATGGTAGAAATTTAAAATATCAGGTCTGGAATTAAGAAAATAAAATAAAATAAAATAAAATAAATAAATTGAAATTAATAACTTAGAGAAAAATAGTAATAAACTAAATCAAGTGAACATAGGTAATTGGTTGCTAGGATAAATGAATAATCGATTGAAACATTTAAAAATAGAGATGCGAAAATAGGTAGATGTAAAAAATCCTTAACAAACAGAAAACGGAAAAAACTCAGAAGGAAGAAATGTAGGTCAATCTTTTATCGTATAGTTTTCCTTAAAAGGGAAATGAATTCCATATGGTTCATTAAAAAAGTGTTTTATCCCTAAGTTTAATGAGAGGCCGTTCTTGTGAATAATTTCAAAAGATGTAAGGTTTGAAATTGTCCGAATGGTGGCGAAACATTTGTAACGAACAACGAAAATAAACTACTTGTTGCTATCAATCCAACTTTTGTTGTCTTGATTTTGTGAAAATAATATATGAATGCTCGATTACAAAAACTGGTAATTTTGAAGCTTACAAATTATGTCATCTTATACTGACTTCAAACATATTGGTATATGAACGATTACCGAATTCTCAATTATATATATATATATATATATATATATATATATATATATATATATATATATATATAAATATATTATTTAAGAGTCATACTTTCCAAAAGTAAAGTAATTGATGAAGTTTTAACGAGGTCAATACAAGAGTGCTCAATACCGAAGTAAGTCAAGATATACTTCCTATTTGTTTTTACATAAACGTTGATATGTTGCTAACACATCTATGAGCCTGTTTCGGTCAACTAGTTTCGTGTAACTAGACCTCTTCAGGCGGTACAGCTCTCTTTCTCTCTCTCTCTCTTTATATATATATATATATATATATATATATATATATATATATATATATATATATATATATTGTAGACTTAGCTTTCGTATAAGCTGTACCGCCTGAAGAGGTCTCTAGTTACAAGTAACTAGCTGACCGAAACATGCTCATAAATGTGTAGCCACATGTAAATGCTTATGTAAAAACAAATAGAAAGAACACACACACACACACACACACACACACACACACACACACACACACACATATATATATATATATATATATATATATATATATATATATATATATATACCAGATTACACGAATTCCATGCATTTTAACTTGACGATTTCCGACGGGGGATGAAACTGAAACGTGGAAGAATATATATAGCTTTATTTTATTTAAGATCTATTATATAAAATGCAGTGGTCTGTATGTGTGTATACTTTTATGTCCAGCTATAATATATTATTACTAGCTTATAAACGTGCAAAAGTTATAGCATGTTGACTTAGAATGGATGCTTTATGCCAGATTGGTGGTCGAATATGGTTAGATTTATGCTCATTCTCTCATTAAATACTAATCTTCATTAATCTTTATTAATTCCCAACTGCACATCGAACGTGTACCATAATACTTTTTCGTTTCACTTCATCATAAAACTTCAACCAAATTGGTCCAGAAGTTTCCGATGAAACTTCTCGTGTAAATGTAGTATTGAGGTGACTATAATATATAAATCTCTAAATGTGCATCGAACGGATACCATAATACTTAGGCGGCTGTAACTTATCATAAAAAGGTACATAGAAAGTGTTACCCAGATTGGTCCAGTAGAAAAATATTCGAACAGTCAAACAGACAGACTAAGAGAATATATAGATAATTTTATTAAAATTATGATATCGTTTCGCGGTTATTATTATTTATTTGTTATCAAATTATTTATTATATTAGTTCCTTGGAACGTAACTTTCATTCACAGATAATTACTCTCTCATTATTTCGTACACTGCCTCTCCTCAAAGCAACTGGGAACATTAATATATTTGCCAATAACGCCGTCCATGTTTGCTTCTTCTGAAAATACATTTAGTATTAGTTTTTCGTTTTCATTTATTAAAATAATAATCACTCCCTCCACAAACTCTAGCCAATTTTATTGGCTGTGTTCTTGCGTTTCCCGATTACGGGAATATTGGTTTACGATAGTTTTCGGACGCTAAAACACTAAACAAATTCGATTGTTTCTTTCCTGTTGAATAACGAGGCCAACATTTTCGTCAGACGACCGAAGCTCAATTTGGCATATTGTTTAATACGCTTTAATTATATACTTGGCTTTTGGATTAGTTGATATATGTATTCGCAAGCATTCATTATTCACTAATTTCATTACTGTAAGGGGTCATGCACATAGGCAAACTTAAAAACATTAGTGAATTTTTACATTTCTGTTTGTTTCACAATTGCTTAAAACATTTCTTCAAAAACATTTATTTTTTCATATTAGGTGGAGTGGAAACACATTCTTTAGGTTAATTAACGTGCTTTTTAGCATTTCTTTTTGGTTGATGGGGACCTCTAATAGCACTTAAGAAAACAAAACAATATTAGCTCAGTCTAGGATAATGCACTACATAATTAAAGTTTAATTTGTTTTTGAGAGGGTGAAGTTCTTTCAACAAATTTGTTGTGGCTGTGTGCTATATTTCAATCGGGCAATGCCGGTACAAGAGTCCTACTAGTATATATATATATATATATATATATATATATATATATATATATATATATATAATAAAGTCATACTCCTGTCTGTTTGTTCAGAATTTAATTAATATATACAAAATATAGTCTTTCACAAATTCCACGGTATTCCTTCAAAACATATCGCAAAAACAAAGCAAATAGAATAACACCTACGTAAATCGCGATATATCCAAACAGTCGGCGAGTTGGTCCTGTGTTAAGAGTTTAGGCTTCTTACCATGAGGTCCCGATTTTTAATCTTGCTATATTCAGCCACTCTGATGAGTCGTAGACGACGATACACGTGTCAGTGGATAATTATATTTTAAAAACAATAGACATGCAGCTCCCCATCTTGCATTTAGGTAAAAATGCACTTTCCTATAAATAATTGAATTCATTCAAAACGTATCGCAAAAACATATAAAATAACACACACACACACACACACACACACACACACACACACACACACACACACACACATATATATATATATATATATATATATATATATATGTAATGTTATGACCCTTTAGGCTGTGATCAGAGCATAGTATCTGTTAACTGTGGCAAGCGGGGTCAATGGTCGAAACATTATTATTATTGCATTCTTATTAATTGATTTGAGCGACGGATGGTCGCTGGATCAGTTATTATGATAAGAAGAATAAACAATTGGGGAAGAAATGATTGACGTGTGAATCGCAAAAGGAATGTGAAAATAGAAAATATATGTAAACATTATTTGGGGGTTTTGAATAAACAAATAACTAGCTGTGGACATTAGGTTGGTCTGAGACACGTAATTAGGTGACGTAAGAGAACACGTGATGTAGTTAGTTTTGGAGAGATTCAGAGAGTTGAGGATTGACCACCAGAGTGGACAGACGTCTAGAGAGGGGTGGACAGACAGCTAGGGAGCGAGCTGTAAGAATAGAAAATGTAGACAAACTGCAGATCCCGTGAAAACCATTTGAGACAACTGTAATAAATTTATATTATAAAAATATAAAGAGTTGTTTTAATGGTTTTACAAATAAGAAGAGATGTCTCAATTGGATGGTGCTGATCGCTTCATGGTTCGTCACGGAGGAGCGGGAAGATACAGAAGAACTCTGCAACAAAAAAAAAGGTATGAGGCATATATTATTCTTCTTACATATGAACTGTAAAAATATCCCGTGTAATAAGTCTGATACAACATTATTCAGTTTACACGTCAATATCATGTCCTCCTGGCTATGCAACATACATACGATTTATACGTTTATATTGTTAAAAGAACAATATCTTACATCCACTAGATAACACATGACACATTTTAATATATCATCTCCTCCAATATAAACCAATATACAACATATATATATACTAGCAAAAGTACCCGTCGTTGACTGGGTTAAAAAATAGCCTACAGAAAATGGACTCTGATTTATGAAAGTATGATAGGTTATGAAAAGGAAGGGTTGTAAAGAGATAGCTTCGAATTTGGGGGGGAATCAAAACCAAAGCAAAATATGATGAAAGTAAAAATAAAATAGAAAAACACCATAATTTATTATACCATACCTGTTCACACTGAAACACTTATCACAATATTCTGTGGATCTATATTAAAAAAATCTTGTTAAACTTTGTGACATATTTCAATTCTATGGAGGTTAGGCGCGAACGAACGCTCCATTATTTTTATTATACCATATTTCTTCAAACTGAAACATAATTATCAAAGTATACTTACGCAGATCGATATGAAAAGTCTTTATTAAAGTTTGTGTCTATTTCCATTCTATGGAGGCCAGGTGCTAACGCAGACCCCACAATTTTATTATACCATCCATATTTAAGTTAAAACATATTTATCAAAGTATTATTATGTACATCTTTATCAAAAACACTTGTAAACGTTTTTTTTTTTAATTTTTAAATTATTTATTTCCATACTTTGTAGACCAGGCACGTACGAAGACCCCACAATTTTAATGAATTATCATTATGCCAGATCAAACATACCCATTCCTGTGTCTCGATACATCTATCATTATATGTGATTAGTTTTCTATAATAGTCAACCATATAGGAGCCTATTCGTGACCAGACACACACACACACACACACAGACGTTCAGCTTTATATTATAGATAAGCTATCCATCCATCTTTCTGTTTATTTATCAAGATTTTGTCTTCATGGCTCTTCCTTTCTTGGACCGTTCCTATCTCTTAACTGGCCATATTTTGTTATTTATATATTTTTTTAACTACATCGTCTATATCTGCTTTATTTACCCACATATTACACATATAACTCTACCATAAAATAATACAACCACGTACACACACACACACACACACACATAATGCATGTATGTATGTATATATAATATACATAAACTGTACTATCTGTCGATCTATCCTCCGTTTATCTATCCATCGGTCACTTTCTTATCTTCCAATCTATCTACGATAAAAGTCTATCTTTTATGGTTTCTTTTTTATTTCAATATTATGATGGACAGATCGTTGTACACCCAGATTAATATCGACCAATCCTAATTCAAAAAAAAACTTTTATCTCCTGTCCCAGCTGGTGGTTATGGCGGTGTGTGTGTGGGGGAGGGCTCACGGTATCCAATCTCACCAACTGGCCAGCAACAGAGGAAATACTTTCGCGCGCTTTTCTTTTTGCTTTCTTGTTTTTCTTTTCAAGAGAGCGACCCAAACGTGTTTTCGGATTAACTTCCGGCGAACTCATATTTTGTCTGCCCCCGTACCTTTTTCTTTTAGTTCTCTCACCAAACTTTCTACTTTCTATATTTTTGCGATGCGTCTTCGCAACCAGGGGAGTAAGATTTGTCGGTCGGGCTGTCAAATTTGTGTGTAGATTTAATAGACATCTTTTTTTTTTTAAAAGAAAGTTATTACTTAAGAAGGCTTTAAGGCTACTCGAGGATTTATGAGTGTAAGATGGTCAGCAAGCCGCCAGTGTAGTGATCAGTTGTGGAAATTAGGTAGAACTTGATTTTACATTTACTTTGGACTTGAAGACAACCACGTTGTAGTCAGCTAAAAAGCAGGCCCACGTTACAGAGTTCCACAGGCGGACAATTCCAAGAAAGAAGATTTGTATTGTGGGATTTGTGTTTAGATTTAAGCAGAGTGGGGAGGGAATTGTTGACAGATTTTGTAGCTAGCGAATGCTGTATACGTTTTGCAGAAGGGGCCAAAGATTGAAGACCAGTCGAGCATTTGCCACTCATATATTTAGGTTTTGACTGGGCCTGTCTGTCTTTTATAATTAATCATGGGACAAATATTTTCCTTATTCTTCATGCAAAAGTTTGAAATAGCATGTTCCTTGTTCTGTCACGCTTAAGTTTTACAACAGAATTCTCAGCGCTAACCGTGTAGACCTAATATGCGCATTATTTTCTAGATGTCTCCAAGCGTCTTTACAAGGAACTTGCTCCATTAATCTGTACGTCACGTTATAGCTATAATTAACATTATCGTTGATCTGTCACATTTAAGTAAGAAATAGCATTTGTATCAGTAAGCATGCTTAATGGACGGACGTATCTAAGAATGTCTGTTCTGGTTCTGATCTCGTACGGTTTATCAGAAGTTTGTTTTGTTGCCTAAAGAAAGTCACCTCTCCATGTTTTTAGGGCTTGCTTGATTACTTATTGGCCGAAGCGAATCGTGGCTAGAGAGGCTTAAGTAGTTGATCGCGTTGTGCTATCCGGACATACCCAAAGCGCTTTATTCTTTTGAATGCAGGATTCAAAAAATCTATTTCTAAAACAAAACGGACAATCTTTCTTTTTTCGTTCTAGGAGTTGTTCTGAAGTATGGTTAGAGAAAGACCCAAAATATGTTGAGAGTTTTTTTTTTCCAATATGATGCCTAAAACAAAACAAGGATTTCAGAAGAAAAAAAAAAGAGCTAAAAAAAATTGAAACTTTTGACTTTTCTCTTACAACTTTTTATTGTGCAGTGTAAAACACTCCGGTAAAAATATTATTTATATATGATTTATATATATATATATATATATATATATATATATATATATATATATATATATATATATATATATATTAGTGGTGTTGCAAGGCCACAGGGGAAACAACAGAAGCAGTAAAACTAAAGCTCGCCTGCTAGGATACTATATATAAAAATGTAGGCAAATTCGGACATATTTTATTGGTTTGAAAATATGGTTCTTTTTTTTTTTTTTTACCAATTGTCATGAAATTTTAACCATGGAACAGTATTGTAATCTTCAAAAAGCTTGCAATTTTTCATGTAGTTTGGTCCCATAGAACCAAAGATATGAGCATTTCAATATTAAATTTGGCTACGAGTATATATATATATATATATATATATATATATATATATATATATATATATATATATATATATATATATATATAAATTACCATTAAATTTACCAAAATGATCCAAGATGGTAAAATTAAAGTATATTATAAATAATAAAGAATTAATATTTATAAAGTTATCTCAGCCAGATGTAAAAGCTCGATAAAACCAAATAGGAGATAGAGCTTATCATACGAGCAAACAGTTAATAAAACATATTAAAACACTTTGAAATGAGTTAAAAACATATTTAACCTGAAAAGGAAACACTGGGAAACACTTATCTAGTGTTTCCTTTTCAGATTAAATATGTTTTTAACTCATTTCAACGTGTTTTTTAAACATGTTTTATTAACTGTTTGCTAGTATATATATATATATATATATATATATATACTTCGGGGATTAGAACATAGAACAGTCTAAAGAGCAGAGAATATTTTAATGTATTAGTACATTCATTAATACAATTAAATAAAAGAAAAGAGAACAGTGCTCGTTGTAATGTAGATATATAATAAGCTCGATAGGCATATATATCGTAGAGCTATTTTAATATTAAGTAAAATGATTGATAATTTATAATTAAAATTAAAAATTAAAATCGGTTTCATAAGGAAGGACAAATAAAATCATATATACTAGCAGTTCCGCCCGGCTTTGCTCGCGCCTTATGTACTGTTCATAAATTTACGGGCATATTTATATATTAAAAAGTGTGAATATGTACGGTAATCCCTTTCTATATAATAGTCTTCCTTAACTACCATAGAGAAAAGTTGGTAGAGACCGCAGAGGTCAATCTTTTAAAACTTTGACTCCAATTTTGATCCCTTAACATTTATTGCTTTGGGCTCAAATCAAGTTATTAAGTTAGATCCCTGTCCAAGTAATCTATATCTAAAATTTCAAGTGTTTAGACCCCAAATTGTCGGAGGAGTTTGGTAGAGTTCTCAAAGGTCAAATCGTTGAACTTTGACCCCTTAACAGCAAAATGTCTGGCCGAAAATCGATTAAAAAGGTTTTCCTAAAACTCAATGCGCCTTATGCCAAATTTCAAGTCTGTAGATGAAAATTGACAGAGTTATTGCGTAGGAAAATGTACAGACACATGGACAGACAGACAGACATTTTCACTTTTATAGATATATTACCATGGGTGGCCGGCGTTGCCCGGGTGTTTGGAGGTGTGTGTTGAGCAAAAAAATGAATGTTGTAGTAGGAAGGCAGGCTCGAACCTGTACCGTGAAGGAAGAAAAGGACGGGGAAAAAACGTGACGTCTTTGCTGTTACGACCACCGGCAAAGCGGAATTGACGTAGGTTTAAATTAAGGCTTGACAATCGAAAAGAGGGGATGACTTTCGAAAATATCGGCAAAAAAAGCCACCCCTCCCTGTAGTTACGGGTGAAGAAATTAATGTTTTTAGCCAATTTTTCGGTATTTTTCGTTTGAAAGGTCGAGCTACAAAACGACACTGATCTTGTGAAAATCCATCGTCTCTGTCGAAAGTTTTAGGGAGACATGCAAACATACATACATACATTTATTCTGTCCGAAAACCGATCACATAGATTTTCCCAAATCTCAGTACCCTGTATATCAAATTTCGAGTCTGTAGACTGAAAATTGACAGAGTTATTGCAAAGGAAAATGTACACACACACACACACAGCCACTTCACTTTTATAGATATATAGATGGATAGACTAGCATTTCGGCCCAGCATTGCCCGGGTTTTTGGAGGTGTATGCTGAGCTATTATGACCCCTTAACATTTATTGTTTCAGGGCTCAAATCGAAATTATTAAGTTAGATCCATGTCCAAGGAACTTATATCTAAAATTTCAAGTGTTTAGACCCCAAATTGTCGAAGGAGTTTGGTAGAGTTCTCAAAGGTCAAATCGTTTTGACCCCTTAACAGCCAAATTTCTGTCCGAAAACCGATTACCAAGATTTTCCCAAATCTCAGTACCCTGTATATCAAATTTCGAGTCTGTAGACTAAAAATTGACAGAGTTATTGCGTAGGGAAATGTAGAAAGACACAGACAGACAAACAGACAGACAGACAGACAGAAACAGACACGTTATAGATATATAGACTAGCATTGGTGCCCGGCGTTGCCCGTGTGTTTGGAGGTGTATGCTGAGAAAAAAACAAAAACAAAACAAAAACGGTAAATTTTTTAACTTTGACCCCTATTATGACTCCTTAACATTTATTGTTTTGGGCTCAAATCAAGTTATTAAGTTTGACCCATGTCCACGGAAGTGATATCTAAAGTTTCAAGTGTTTAGACCCCAAATTGTCGGAGGAGTTTGGTAGAGTTCTCAAAGGTCAAATTGTTGAACTTTGACCCCTTAACAGTCAAATTTCTGGCCGAAAACGGATTACAAGATTTTCCGAAATCTCAGTAACCTTTATATCAAATTTCGAGTCTGTAGACTAAAAATTGACAGAGTTATTGTGTGAGAAAATGTACATAGACACACACACACACACACACACACACACACACAGACAGACACGTTCACTTTTATATATATACTAGCATTTCAGCCCGGCGTTGCCCGGGTGTTTGGATGTGTATGTTGAGAAAAAAAAAGTGGTAGTAGGAAGGCAGGCTCGAACCCGTACCGCAAAGGAGGAAAAGAACCGGGTAAACCCTAACGTTTATGCTGTTAAGACCACCGCCAAACCGGAAACGACATTTTTAAAAATTAAGGCTAGACAATCTAAAGGAGAGGATAATTTCCAAAAATATCGGCGAAAAAATTGACCCCCCCCTGTAGAAAAGTGCCTAGTTGAAGGGGAAGATATTAATGTTTTTAGCCAATTTTTCGATATTTGTCGTATAAAAGATCGAACTTCAAAACGATACTGATCTTGGTAAAATCCGTCGCTTCTATTGAAAGTTTAAAGCAGACATGCAAACAGACATACATACATACATTTATATATTGGTAACTAAAAATTTTGGACCCAAACTGATGAAAAAGCTTGCCCTATCTCTGAATACCCTTTATGTAAAATTTCAAATATTTAGACCAGAAATTGTCTGAGTAATTTGGAAGAGACCGCAGAGGTCATTTTTTTAAAACTTTGACCCCTATTATGACGCCTTAACATTTATTATTTGGGCTCAAATCAAGTTATTAAGTTAGATCCATGTCTAAGGAACCTATATCTAAAATTTCAAGTGCGTAGACCCAACATTGTCGGAGGATTTTGGTAGAGTTCTCAAAGGTCAAATCGTTGAACTTTGACTCCTTAATCGCCAAATTTCTGTCCGAAAATCGATCACATCGATTTTCCCAAATCTCAGTACCCTGTATATCAAATTTGGAGTCTGTAGACTTAAAATTGACAGAGTTATTGCGTAGGGAAATGTACACAGACACACACACAGACACGTTTACTTTTATAGATATATAGATAATAGATAGATAGATATATTATATTATACGCAATATATAGTAATCATTTAAAAAGTTAAAAAGAAATAGACTCGTGCGCCACCACCGAGAATGGAAACCAAAACCTTTAACTTACGACTTATTTTTGCCTCTGCCGCCAATGACTGGCCATGGAAACATATTTACTGCAAGACCAAAAATTAAAACATGAACCAATAGCTACTACGTTATGCGTTTGTAATGGCGGCGTTCGAACTTCACCTGGCAAATTTCATTTTTTTTTAATTTTCACACTTTTGCACCGATTTTCTCGGGCTAAAACCCAAATATAAAGTTTCGCATGTATTCAAATACCTTATATATGAAGTTTCATGTCTGTAGACCAAAAACTCTAGGAGGAGTTTAGTAGGTACATTTTTTAAAATAAAAATATATACGTATACATAAATATATATGGAAACAATTTTGTGTTTACTGTAAACTTTTTACGCAAATATTATGCAAGTATAAATCATATATAATATCTGCATGAATATAATAACACGTAATAGTTAACTAAAGATGATCATCCCATAAGAAAATCGAAACAACTAATAGGGAATTAATTAAAATGAATGTTTAAAAGAATATGCAAATTAGCTAGATCTTGTACTAGTGAATGCAATTCCACGCCCCATACATAAGAAAATTGTATTTTCTTTTTAAATAAATAGAGAAAGGGATTTTAATATGAATATCAAACGAAAAACGAATTTATAGGAGTATAGAATAGAAGATAGATATATCCCCAAAACATCTGGGCCTGATGGAGGGGAGACTAAAACTTGCTGCTATAGTTTCAAATGATCTAAAATAGCAGCAAGGGAAGACTTGATTCCAAATATTTCTCATATGTTATATCTCCCCTCTTTTCGAAATGTATCATTATGAATGTATCCAGTATCGAATAATCCTTATACACTGTGAAATTTACTTTATGTATGAAAACCAAAGCGGGGAGATTTTTTTTTTTTACAAGGTGGTCATCACTTATCAAGGCCCGGAAGCCACCAGGGATAAGTGTTATTGGAAGTACAGTACGTTAGTGTGGATATTTAAAGTGTCTACTTAAGGGGGCGGTTCATCAGGAATTTGTTTACGTTTGACTTGAAGACATCCAAGTTGAAGTCAGGAGGGAAGCAGGCAGACGGAACATAGTTCCACAGGCGTGCAGTTCTAAGAAAGAAGCTTTGTTCATGGAATCTACGTTTTGATTTAGGCATAGATAAAGAGTGGGGAAAATTTTTGACAGTGGATTCAGCTAGACGGGTGTTTTTCGTAAAAGATTGGCGAGGGGGGGACCAGAGATTGGAGTTCAGACGAGCACCTGCCATGGAAATAACGATAAAACATATATATATATATATATATATATATATATATATATATATATATATATATATATATATATATATATATGGATGTGCGAGTAGGGGGATATATGAATGCATGTATGGGTATACATATCTTCAAGAAAATAAATCAGTAATTAAAGAAAAAAATAGAATAAAGCATTAAACATTTAATAAGTACGAATTAAGTATAAAGTATAGTTAAATATTTACAAATTTCAAGTATTATTGTAAAGAGAAACTGAATATAGCTAATTTTGTGAGGTGGATAATTTAAAGATTCACTCATTATGTAAACGGGTTTTGTTAAAGTCAAGAATAATTGAAATAAAAATGAGAAAAATAGAAAAGTATATAAATAAATAAGATCTAAATATATTAAATAAATAGGAATTATAAACATACGAATTAATGAAATACTTGAGAAATAATAGAGATTTGAAAATGGATATAGTAAAAGAAGTAGAAAGAAAGTAATAATTGATTTCAATACCGGTTATATCAGTCACTATATGACTATGTATAAAATTGTAACAGAAAAAAAAAAACTAACCTAGAAAGGATAAAAAATAGTACAGCGATTATATTTATATATAAAAAAATATAATAACAAATCGTTAAGATCAATAGTAACCAACAAGAAGAAAATATGACAGAAAATTAAAATTGAATTAATGTGGTTATTCACGAGTTCTTCCCCTTTGTCTGAATTAGTTTGAATTGATTTGATTGTACAGTAAATAAAAATAACGATGCTTTGTTTACGATATGAGAAGGTGGAAAACTAGAGATTTATAATATAACTTAAATACATAAGTAGTATGATAAAGAGTTAAATATTATTCAAAAAGTATTTGAATAATACTTTTCGTTACAGTGTTTAAAAAAGAACAATAAAATAGAGATTAATGAACCTGGTAACCGATATAAAGAAAGATACGAAACTAAGGACAATCGATAAATATATGTATAGATACGAAATGTAGGAAAATTTTATTGTAAATTACAAAATAAAATAAAATAAAATAAATAAATAAATAAACTAATAGAACACAAAAATTAAATAACAATTATATATTAATTAAAATAAGAAATACGAAAATAAGTCGAATACATAATTCAATATCGAACCGATAAAAATAAAGAATGGTGGGGTGAGTTTCACTGCTTGAATTAGTAAATATGAAATCATGTCTTTTGTCTGAAGATTAAACATTTTGGAATATTTTTTAACGAGATAATTTTTAAGCTTGGCTAAATTGTTATGAATCAATCGTAACACACAAAAAAAAATGTGTCGTGTAATAAAACACGTGATATTTTGTTGTTTTAGTATTTGTGAAATTGATAAGAAAGTTCTTGCCGTTTTTAATTTTTAAATTCAAATGAACATATCTCCGCAAGTGTATTTATGTCAGTAACGTAAAAATCTTGCTTTCTGATCGCGATGAAGTCGCTGAAGCTGTTTTTGATATCGCTTAGGATTTTGAAGCAGTTCACGCAGAATGTTGTCAAGATGCTTGAAAAATGGTAGTTGGTAGGTGAGAGCTCTGGCGAGTATAGCAGTTGAAGCAGAGTTTCGTAGGAGAATTCGTTAAACTTCTGCAGGGGCAGTTTAGCAATATGTGGTCGGACAATGTCGTGGAGGAGAATTTAACCTTTTCTGTTGACTAATGCTGGGTGTTGTTGTCGAAGATTCTGATGCTTTTCATCCATTTGTTAACAATGCCGTAATGGTTTTGCTTTCATTCAAAATACTGTAATGGATGGCACCGGTCGCAGATTACCAAACAGACAGCATGACCCTCTTTTGGTGCAACTCTGGCTTCAGGAAGTGTCGTGGAGCTTCATCGGTATCTAACCACTGAGCTGAGCGTTGCTGGTTGTCGCAAAGAACCCACCTTTCATCGCAAGTCACAATGTGGTCGAGAAACGGGTCGTTCTTGTTGTGTAAAAGAAGGAAAGATAACACTTCATAACGGTGTTTCTTTTACTTGTCGTTCAGTTCGTTCAATATTTTTTTTGCCTTTCCAATCTCTGTCAAATGGTTGGAAATCGTCGTATACGTAACGTCTAATTCAGACGTAAGTTCTCGAATAGTTGTGCGTCGATTGGCTTCGACTAAGATTTTGATGCCGACCACTACACTCATCATCTTCAAGACTCTCGTCGCCGCCACGAAATTTTTTAAACCACCCTGTGTTGTGTGTTCGGCTTTTCGGCCTAGCTTGAATTGAAATAAGAAATTGTGTGAATTTGCCTTTTTCCATCTTGTAATCAACTTTCTGAAAAGAAGACATAATTGTTTTAAAACGGTTGTAATTTAAACGATTAGAGAGAGCGAAAAACGCCCTTTAATATGATATATAACTTAAAGGTATTATCACGAAAGCTTATTTGAAGATGCATCATTTGAAATCCAAATTAAAAATTCGCAAGATCTTTCTTCTCAACCTAATATATATGTGTTTTATTCGTCAAAATAATGTAAACTTGTATAAATATTTGATTCCTAACAATTTACCAACAGGACAACGCCGACCAGATCTGTTATTACAAGGAACCGCTAAAAACAACTAAAGTGCCATGTTGAACAGTAATTAATGTGTAGGATTAAGCAATTATTTCGCAGTAACGGCAAACCTATTAAACAAGTACAAAAATATATTCGTTTATGCATTTATGCATAAACATTAAGTTGGCTCAAACATCGTTTAATATGTATACATTATTTTACTTATTATTATTATTATTATTATTATTATTATTATTATTATTATTATTATTATTATTATTATTATTATTATCATTATTATTATTATTAGGCGAGAAGGTTTTAACTTTTATTGGCGGATTAATTTGATGGCGTAAATGAACGCAACTTCGGTCATGTTTAAGCATTTATCTAAACGTGATTAAATCATTTCTTCTCAGAGTGACATAAGTAATTTTCCAAACAATTTGAAATGTTTTGGAATCCAATTTGTTCTTTCTCTTTCTTTATCTCTACAGCAGCTTTTAAAAATATGGTGGTCAGGTTTGCCTGCTTGTTTTTTCGGTTTTATTTCATTCTGTTTGTTTGGTTTTGTCTGTTAGCTGGTGACACCCTGTTAGCTGTGATGACATGCTGTTAGCTGTGATGAGTCTCTCACGTTTGTCTTTAACTGCTTGGTTTTATTTCATCGGTAAAGTTTGTCGTTGTCCATCTCCTTCGAGTATGTCTTTTCGGTTTCAGTTTGACTTATTTGGTTTTGTTCGGTTTACACTTTAGGTAAATTTTGTCTATTTCGCTTGTGTTTGTCGGTTAACTATTTCTTTTTACATGGAGTTCAGCACTTATCAAGGCCCAGAAGCAGCTCGGGGATAAGGGTTATTGTGTGTACAGTAATCAATGGTCAGTGTTGTAGTATTCGTTAGTATTGGAGATTTGATAAAGTGTCATTACTTACATCAGAAATTTGTTTATGTTGGACTTGAAGACATCCAAGTTGAAGTCCGGAGGGAAACAGGCAAGCGGTAGAGAGTTCCACAGGTGTGCAGTTCTAAGAAAGAAGCTTTGTTCATGGAATCCACGTTTGGATTTAGGCACAGATAAAGAGTGGGGAAAACTTTTGACAGTGATTTCAGCTAGACGGGTGTTTTTCGTGAAAGATTGGAGAGGGGGGACCAGAGATTGGAACTCAGACGAGCACCTGCCATGGAAATAACGATAAAACAAAGATAGGCTCGCAACATCTCTTCTGTGGGAGAGAGGCTGCAGGGGAGAGAAAAGGGCATCCCCCACTAAGCCACGAAGTCTATTTTGTACTCTGTCAAGTCAGGATAGGCTGCTTTTAGCAGCTCCTGCCTAGAAGTGGCAACAGTATTCCATCCTTGGACGTACTTGGCTTTTATATAGATAGAGAATTGCATCAGTAGTGAGATATCTTCTGGAGCAGTAGAAGGATCCCGCCATTTTCCCAGCGACCTTGGCAACAGACTTGATGTACGTGTTCCATTTCAGATTCGGAGTAAAGGTCAAACCCAGAAGCTTATCAAAACATGGGGCATCCCTAGACGAGAGACATCCATTTCAATTGATGTCAGATGGTTGATGATGTAAAGTTAGGAGCTTGGTTTTAGATGCATTAAAGGTAACCAGCCAACTGTTCATGTTTTCGCTTTTACCGTTTCGTTTCCCTTTGTCTTTGTTTGGTACCTTTTCTTTGCATTTGTCGGTCACGTCGTTTTTTTTTTGTCCAAGCATTTAAAATTGTCGTGGACTCTTGAAAAATCAGTATACATCTTACGAGATGACTGGCTAATTTTTATGATTTCAGGTGTAAATTAATAGCTACACAGTATGAATTGGGATACACCCTATTAAATTGTCACAACTATTGATTGACACAACTGGTGAATTTCAAAAATGGGATCTTGACGTAAAAACAGTTTAGAAGAGCAACATGCAAGAAAATTCTGTTTTAAACTGGAAGAAAAATACCACAGAAACGTATAGAATGATTCAGACTGCTTTTAGACCATCTTGCATGAATTGATTTGAGTGGCATAAGAGATTCAAGGAGAGTAGGAAGTCTGTGAGGGATGATGAGAGCAGTGGGAGGAGTAAGAAAATCAAAACACCAGAGTTGATTGGCCAAATAAAGAATTTCATGGATGAGGACCATCATATGTTTATATAGAGACATTAAGTGCACATTTTGATGCAAGTGTGAGAACTGTGCAAACAAGTATTTTCGAGGAACTATAGATCCGAAAAATTTGCTCGAAGTTTGTCCCAATGGTGCTAAGAGAAGATAAAAAAGAAAGACGTTGTCATGACAACAAGGAGATGGCCGAGCTAATCAATTAAGATCCCACAGTTCTTGATGTTCTAGTGACCTGCGATGAAAGCTTTATTTACTGCTATGATTAATAGACTAAGAGACAGAGTTCCCAGTGGAAGCATGCTGGCTCTCCTAGACTCCAGAAGGTCAGACAGAGTAAATCCACTCTTATCCTTATAACTTAAAACTTATGATGATCCCTTTTTTAGCAACACGGAAATGATGTACATGAACTGGGTTCCCACTGAACAAACAGTCAACAAGGAATACTATGTTGAGTTTTTAAGGGAGTTCAGGAAGAGATTCCGTTGGAAGAGCCCAGCACTCTTCAAATCGGGCCAGTGGCATTTTCACCAGGACAATGCACCAGCCCACAACTCTATCTTTGTCACAGGCGAGATAAGACACAGATTAAAATCCGATGAAAAATCCTGATAGATATTACTAGAGGTAATACTTTCGGGGTGATCCTAGTCAATATTTAAGTATAGAGCAATATATAAGTTTAGTGGTTAAATTTAAATTCTGAAAATCAAAATATAGACACATATATTCGAGCGAATATATATATGTCTATATTTTGATTTTCAGAATTTAAATTTAACCACTAAACTTATATATATAAAACAATACACAAAAATGCTCCTATATATTTTACTATTATACTAAACTGACTACATAACATGATAGAAGAGAGGCATCAAGTATGTTCCTCACCCTCTCTATAGTTCATACCTTGCTCGCTCCCTTTTGGTTATTCCTTAAGTTCTTATAGTCCTCCATTATGAGACAATTGAGAAAATGAGAGAAGCTGTGATGAAGTTAAATGACATTCCTACACAAGAGGACTTCCATGGAGCCTTCCAGAGTTGCTGGAACAGTGCAACAAGTGTATTACAGCCGGAGGAGATTACTTCGAAAGTGACTAGAGTTTCATTCGTGTACTATTAATAAAAGTGCCCATACGAAGAACGTTTGGAAACTGACATTCATTAAATAACACCCCATAATATTTTCCGTTAATTAAGTAAAAATATTCCGAACAATATGATTGATATATTCATATAAAATCATATGTTCTATGGAACATTTTCTCAAACACAAAATAATCAGGTCCATAATCTTGCATTGATTTCATACATTTTGCGTTTCTTGTTTCAATGAATTGAAAATCGTTTATCTCGTACATCAGCTTTTATAGTTTACCATAATAAAGTCAATCGCGCGTAACTTGCCTACTTGAACGACATGCCAAGCGTGTTGATGTATGAACTAATTTAATGATATTTTAATGATTCTATAAATTAACAAGTTTATTACGCTTCTAATCAATTGTTCTTCGTCTAAAATCCATTTCGTAATTTTCTTTTCAATTATTGTTTTCTTATTTTACCCAACAACAAAAAAAAAGGTTTATTAATTCTTGGCTTCCATCGACAAAGCTACAATTATCAATCCCTTCCACGATCTTCGTTGTCTCAGGACTTGTTCCCTCGGCACTAAAATCAACAGAGTCTAGACCATTCTTATAATGACTTTTTCTCTAGTGATCGCGGTATAATGCTGGTCCTGTACAATCCTAGGAGGTCCACCATAGTAGAGTTTTCCTCATCTCTTTGAGAACTGTTTAGTTTATTGCTAATTGCCTTACTAGGGGCGGGGCATACCGGGAAATGTCGACGGGGCTGTCCAGGCATTTTTTGCAGGCTGGAGTGTTCCTCCTCGGGACGTTGACTTCAATCCTACTTTCTGATCCGTGTGTCACATTTCTTACTGTGGGAGAGAGATAAACATCTTCAATTCTTTCACTTTTTCTCATGCCTCAGCCTACAAGATATTGACATCGTAGCAACATTAGGGAACATAGTAAGAAAATTTAAAAGTGATTATGCGGTACAAAACGTTGTTTTGTAATAATCCAAAATGGCGACGGTGGTACATCCGTCTTTAATAAAATCAGGATCTCTTCTACTTATAAAATAATTTATTTTCATAGTTGTTGTTTTCGTTCTTTATCTCAAGAGAATAGCCATATATATATATATATATATATATATATATATATATATATATATATATATATATATATAGGTTAGTTAGAGGAGAAAGAGATGTTAGCGAGGGAAAATGGGAGAGAGTGAAAAAGAGAAGATAGAAACGGTAAGAGAGAAAAAGAAAGAGAGAGAGAGAGAGAGGGAGAAAAGAAAGAGGGGTTTAATATAGATATCTTACACACAATTTTTTTTAGCGAGGGGGGCACTCAGTCTTACTTGGTGGTAAAATGCGCTTAAAGATATTTTAATTCATGCAGATTGCGTATTTATTATTACAGCGCTAATTCTGTATTGAATATTATATACGAGGGGCGTGCAATAAGTAATGCCCCTGACCCACTTCCCATAGCAGTAGAGTAAAGAAACTTGGCACAGTTATTAGTCTTTCTCTACATAGGAACCACCCAGAGTTATGCATTTCTCCCATCGTTTGAGGCAGCTCTGGAGACCGTTTTTGTACCCAAGGTTGGTCCTCCAACCACGACGTGACTTCAGAAATCAAGGCGTCATCATCTGGGAAACGCTTTCCTTTCAAAAAACTTCATAGCTGAGAAGAGGTTAAAGTCAGAGGGTGCAAGGTCAGGAGAGTAGGGACGATGGGGGAGGATTTCATAACCACACGCCCGTGCTTCTGATCTGGCGACATGCGAGTTGTGGACCAGAGCGTTGTCCTGCAGGAGGAGGGTAACTTTGCTGATCTTGCCCAGCCTCTTGATTTTGATAGCTTCATTTAATTTCCTCAAAAGTGAAGCATAATAGGCTCCTTTAATTGAGGTACCCTTTGCCAAGAAATCTGTCATCACTACTCCGTCCTGGTCCCAGAAGACTATGAGCATGACCTTGCCAGCGGAGGGCTGCGCCCTTGCCTTCTTTGGAGGTGGTGAGTCCAAGTGCTTTCACTGCATTGACTGAGCTTTGGTCTCTGGATCATAGTGATGGACCCAGGTTTCATCCTGTGTAATCAGTCTTTTGAAAAACTTTGACTCATCTTCTTGGCACATCTCCAAATTCATCCTCGAGCACTCGACGCGTTCTCGCTTCTGGAATGGTGTGAGCAACCTGGGAATCCATCTGGCAGACACCTTATGCATATGCAAATGGTCATGAATGATAGTTTCCACAGACCCTGTACTAATCTTGACATCTTGGACTATTTGGCGAATAGTAATACGCCGATCTTCCAAAATCGCAGCCTCAACTTGATGGATAGATGCCTCATCAATGGCAGAAGGGGGGGGGGGCGACCAGGTCTGGGAGCTGTTTCCACAGACTTCCGTTTTAACACTTTGTGTTCACGAACAACAAAAGACACTTGTGCTGTAGGAGGACGGCGGCCATCTTTTCTTGGCGCATTTCACTAAACTGTCGCCAAGTGGCGTTGATCGGTCATAAAACATTTAAATTATTAATTTTTTGTTGACCCTTCAAAGTCACTTTAATTAAAAAATGTTTCATTTAAATTATTTATTTGTTCGAAAACAAAAAGAAGCTATTTTACTTTATAAAATCCAATGTTTTTTTATTAAAAAATTGCTTTATTAAAATTATATTTTCTTACGCAAACTTTTAAATAAATGATTTTACAGTTATTTATTGATACATTTTTATACAATAAATGTTTTGGTTTTCAAATATTTTTCTGTTCGGAAATGGCTTTAAAACGATACTCTCTCCTCCCCATGTTAAGAATGGCTTTCGAAATAATAACGTTATAACGAGACATGTCTCACTGACTTTAGCAAATGAGGTGTAAACCATTAGAACTATTTGATAACATTTTCTCTTCTGAAGAGATGGTAGTCATCGAAATCCTATAGGAAAAGGAGTTATAATATTTCAATTGTATTCTTTGTCTTACATAGAATAACAAAAATCTTTTGATTTGAAATTCAAACATTTCACACCATAAATTTTTAAATTTATTGAATAACTAAAATTTGATTTGTTTGCTCTATCTTGTATATCGAGCAATTCTTATTTGGGTAGGATAATACTTAAAGAATATTACTGCCAGTAATATCTTGTAAAACTTATAATCACAGGTTTCCATACCAGTTGATTGTTAGATAATTTTATTCTGAAGTATATATATATATATATATATATATATATATATATATATATATATATATATATATATATATATATAGTGTCATCCACATACAGTACTGTTTCGCTGTCTCACAGCTCATCAGTGCGGCTAGACAGGCAACTACCTCAAGCCAGGACTGAACCCAACCGTTTCTACGACAGTCAAGGCTCCTAACTACTATGCTATTGGCGGCTGCTGAACGAGTCGTGAGTTTAACGATGTTTTGACATCGTCCAAAATACCTAAGCTCGATTTGTTTACACAAAGAACATCGCTTAATACGCTAATAGTAATTCGTGTATCACATCTCAATCTGCTCAACTCAAGATGAGCATTATAGTCATCCACATACAGTATAAGTGAAATTGTATGTGTGTTTGTGTACATTTCCCTACCAAATAAATCTGTTAATTTTCGGTCGACAGATTCGAGATTTGACATAAGGCGTATTGAGATTTGGCAAAATCTTTTTAATCGGTTTTCGGCCAGGAACTTGGCTGTCAAGGGGTCAAAGTTCAGCAATTTGATCTTTGAAAACTCTACCAAACTCCTCCGCCAATTTTGGGTCTAAACATTTGAAATTTTAGATGTAGGTTACTTGGACATGGATAAAACTTTTTTTTGTTGTATTTGAGCCACAAAAAATAAATATTAAGGGGTCAAAATTAGGGCCAAAGTTAAATAAATTTGACCTCTGCGGTCTCTCACAAATTACTCAGCCAATTTCTGGTCTAAACATTTGAAATTTTACCTAAAGGATATTTAGAGATAGAGCAAGCTTTTTAATCGGTTTGGGTCGAAAGTTTGAGCTGCCAAAAGGTCAAAGTTCAAAAGATTTTACCTTTGCTGTGTCTAGCAACCTACTCAGGCAATTTTAGGTCTAAACATTTGAAATTTATACATAACGAGTATTCAGACATGCGGCAAGCACTTTAATCAGTTTTGGGGCGGAAATTTGGCTTAAATAAATAAATAATTGTTATAATTCTTTTTCTATCCTTTGCAAATGATTCAAATTTTAGTATGTTATTATGGATGATAACGACTACCAGTTGTCAAAATGTCAGCTTTTCACAGTTATTATTTCTAACAAATATTAGGTTTTAAAATGTTGTCCCTTAGTTTTGGACGCCACTGTATGTATATATATATATATGAGAGAGAGAGAGAGAGAGAGAGAGAGAGAGAGAGAGAGAGAGAGAGAGAGAGAGAGAGATGTAAAAGATGTAATACATATTTCCATATTTCATTCGTATTTTACTGTCTTCCATGATTGCCGCTTTAACCAATACTGTAAACTTAATAAAAATCATTCCCACTTTTAGTCGTGTGTCTCGTACATCAAAGGTCATGACCCCTAATTTTGTGATGCTTCCAGACCTTATGGATATCATCGAGTGTAAACAGAAAAAAGTAGGGGTTCTTTTTCTCTTTGCACATTGGAGGGGCACCTTTTCTTTTTGTCATTTAAAAATATATATTTTACTTCACTTGAAAGGTGAAAAGCCGTCCATTGTTCACTTATAGGACCGTCCTCCCTCCATCCAAGGCTATTAGCATCAGTGTTGCTTTAAAGAATTATAAACCAAAGCAGACTGGATTTCGTGCGCGCATCGGGTAAATACGTTTCCTGCTTACAAATAACAAAGCACTTCTTGGGAGGGACGAAGGTCAACAATGCCGTTGTTTGGACACTTCAAAGCGTCCGTGGCGCGGCTCCTTTGATGAAGCCCCTCGGAAGTTTGTGGCAGGAATGTGGCCCAGAAGGTCCTGTGTGCTTAAGGCAACGTGACCTGGTGTTTTCGACTGCCCATTACTCTTTATTTGCGCGTGTACACACATATATACACACACTCACACACATACATAATACACGCACACACACACTCTTTATCTCTCTCTCACACACGCACACACACACACTCTTTCTCTCTCTCTCTCTCTCTCACACACACGTGTGCGCGCACACACAAACATATATATATATATATATATGAGAGAGAGAGAGAGAGAGAGAGAGAGAGAGAGAGAGAGAGAGAGAGAGAGAGAGAGAGAAGGAGGGGTCAGAGAAAGAGAAAGCGTATGCTAGAGAGAAAAAAATTAGTAAAATGTCGAGATATAGAGATAACGAGGCAGAGTTTTTTTTTTTTTTACAAAGGTGTCTCCACTTATGAAGGCCTAAAAACCACTTGTGGATAAGGGTTATTGAGTGATAGGTGATCCCAAGAGAGAACGTTGTGATTATCAGTAATTGTGGAACGTTTTATTGTAGTGTAATTCGAAAATTGAAATCTCGAATTTCAACTGAAACCAATGCTATCTACTGAATTGTCATATCGCAGTAATGAAAATATTAAAAACTTCAATAAAACGTTAAAAAATTAATTATTATTGAAAACAGTTTTCGAAGAATATTAGTGAAAATTAAGTTTTGCTCTAATTGGCCAAAGATAGATAAAAAAAATAGATTTGCCTCCCTTTTCTTACGATTCGGACTCTCCGGTTTCTTTTTCTTTCTCTTTTTTTTTCGCTGATTGTCTTCGAAAACTATTTTTATTGATAATTAATTTATAGCTTATCGTTTTTCGTAATTTTCGGATATGTTCACTACTGTGACATGACAGTTCAGTAAATAACATATGTCTCACTTGAAAATCAATATTTCAATTTTCGAATTTCGATACAATAATGAAGAAGAACCGGTGAAACTAGGGTTTGATGATTTAAGAGAACATCTTTAGGGAGAAGAATGGGTATGGAGAATCTCTCTCTCTCTCTCTCTCTCTCTCTCTCTCTCTCTAATATCTCTATTTATATAAAATTAGGCATAATATGTTAGCATGTACAGGAGTTACTCATAAACTAATTAACCATTCATTAAGAATTTTTAAACGTTGCTTCTAGGCGTAAGGGATTGTAATGTGAACTTTATTTCATCTAAATTTATGCAAATGTGGTGGGGGAGGTAAATAGACGGTAAAAACTCTTCGTGAAATTCAACTTCAATATTTCTGAAAATTTATCCCAATGAATAAAGATTTTCAGAATTCTAGTTTCTTTAGATCATTTGAAATAATTGTGGGGGGGGGCATAACAATTTTACATTTGAAAATCAAACCATATCAGATTTGTATTGAATTTGATTCATAATTATTAGACACAAATGAAATAACATTCCTCGAATATCAGTTTCTTTTGAAGATTCCTTATGTTAAGACTTTAAGTTTGAGCCATTTTCTAGAGTCAAAATCATGAAATTGATTTGGATCCAAATAAAAATATGGATTTTACAAATACGGTTTAGTGGCATTTTACCACCATTTTATTAATTTTTTATTATTATTGTTTTTGGTATTTGTTTTAATGCTCAAATCTTCAGACTATATATTGGGTTCTTAGATTTGTTTGGCAACGGTTTCCTGCCTGGTACGAAAGGTACTTAAGCTTTTGTATGTATTTTTATTCTTATATGATTAATAAGCTTAATAGTAAACCACAGATTAGATCATCATCATCATCATCATCATCATCATCATCATCACTTATATATATATATATATATATATATATATATATATATATATATATATATATATATATTATTACCGGAAGTCTGAAAAAATTAACATGTGCAATACAAAAGAAAACAAGAAATCTCGGCTACCGACTACTACAAAATTCTAGGGATGATTGCATTGCAATGCAATGTGTTTAATTTAAAATATGGATAAAACCTATTTGTTTTTATGTATGTTTGTTTTATTTTATGTATGTTGTGGATTTAAAAAAAATGAATACCTGCTGTTTTATTAAAAAAAATCCTATTCATAGACTGATAAATATTTGAAAGAATTGTTTTGTCTACGTGCTGATGAAACTGTTATATACTTGTATACCAACACTGAGGCTGAAACAATTAAACGCCAAGGTTGTGAAAATGAGTAAATTCTTGTGTGTCTATTCACGTGTTTCCCTGTACTAACCCTCATCAACGTAGGATTCGAGCCTCAGACCATATGTTCTATGTAATTTTTATCGCTTTTGAAATAATGTCAGTTTTTTTGTTGATTTTTTTAACGATGATTGAATACTATTATTAGGGCCTCCAACCTTGAGAGATCTGGAAAATATTTTTCCTTAGAAAAACCTCCCATATTTTTTGATGTAAACAAATAGACAAATAATATTTGTTTATTTATTATTTTACTTATAAAACAGTAATCTACAAACTCGTGTTTCTCTCTTCTCCCTCTCTTTCTCTCTCTCTCTCTCACACACACACACACACACACACACACACACACACACACACACACACACATATATATATGGCTGAAATGGTAATATATATATATATATATATATATATATATATATATATATATATATATATATATATATATTACCATTTCAGCCCGGCGTTGCCTGGGTTTTTGGAGGTATATGTTGAGCAAAAAAAAAAAAAAAAAAAAAAAAGCGGTCAATTTTTTAAACTTTGACCCCTATTATGACCCCTTAACATTTATTGTTTTGGGCCCAAATCAAGTTATTAAGTTAGATCCATGTCCAAGGAACCTATATCAAACATTTCAAGTGCGTAGACCCAAAATTGTCGGAGGAGTTTGGTAGATTTATCAAAGGTCAAATAGTTAAACTTTGACCCCTTAACAGCCAAATTTCTGGCCGAAAATCGATCACAAAGATTTTCCCAAATCTCAGTACGCTGTATATCAAATTTCGAGTCGGTAGACTAAAAATTGACATAGTTATTGCGTAGGGAAATGCACACACACACACACACACACACACACATATATATATATATATATATATATATATATATATATATATATATATATGAGCGAGAGAGGGAGAGAGAGAACTGCATGTGCTCGCACACACGTGGGTGTTTGCCGGTGTGTGTATGTTCCCTGTGGCTATGCTTGTATATAAATATGTGGTGAAGAAATGTACACACACACACACACACACACACACACACACACACACACACACACACACACATATGACTATGCTTGTATATAAATATGTGGTGAAGAAATGCAGACACACACACACACACACACACACACACACACACACACACACACACACACATATATATGGCTATGCTTGTATATAAATATGTGGTGACATGCGTGTGTGCATATTTTTTCTTTTTTTTTAAGTTCCGCTCAATTGTATGCCTCGTTAGTAATACGTGCTTTTTTGTTTCATATCTGTTTGCTTTTTACAGTGCAAATATATGTGAGTGGCCGGCAAATCCACTTTTTCTTTCTTCATGTCTTTCTTTCTTTCTATCTTTATCTTCCTCTCTTTATCTCTCTCTCTCCCCTTCTCGCCATTTCTCAGTGCCATTTTCTATCTTCCTTCCTATTCCGTGTTTAATTAATCTTTTCCTTCCCTCATTTCATCTTATTATTCCGCCACCTTTCATTCTATCCATATCTCTGGTTTTATCAGTTTCCATATCTCTTTAATATCTGTGACTCTTTCTCTCCCCTCGCTTTCTTTCACACAACTCAATCACGGATATATAACTTCCCTTTCCTGAAGGCATACACAACTCTAAAAATAGCAAATATTTATCCGAAAAATTCACCGCGCACATGCATGCGCGCACGCACAGATCTTATCCACACAAGCATACATAAACAGATACTCATACAAATATACACGTTTTGTGCTGAACATACACTATCGGGGATCTTTGAAACTTTGTGAAGGACATAGAAACTAAAGTGATTCAGAGCCACTATTTTACAATCAACAATCGGGTCTCGGGAATTACTTTAATATCTTCAATTTGTTTCAGGTGATTATTTCAAAAAGTTTCGAATTAGCAGTCATCTAGATTGGAATAATAATGTTTGAAATAAATTATAACTATACTTATGTGAATGAAAAAAGAAAAAAGAAAATTAAATGAAGAAAAACATTTGTTAGAGCTCCTGCTTTCCCATGACTAAATTCAACTGTAATTTCCACCGTCCGTTCTCTCTCTTAGCTGTCGAAAAATTTAATTCTCGCCGTGCTTCCAACTCGTCATTTTCATAACAGTTTCTGTCCTCTTATGCAAATTAATACCATATGTATATTACTGAACCTTCTAAAAACGAAGATGTTTTCTTTCTCTTTCCTTCTCTCATTCCACAACGTTCTTCATTACTTTCACCACGTAATCAATTTCCGTAAAGTTGTTATTCAACTCCGCAACATTATTATATTACCTATAATATACCAATAACAAACAGAATCATCTAGTTCCAAGCACAGTTTGATGTGTAAGCTTAAATGCTATTTTAGTCTGACTTTGAAAATCCTACAAAATTACTTTATGTGTCAGATGTCTTTCGGTATGGTATATTATTATATATTTGAAGGAGGGTATTTGAATAAACGCGTGTCGCATAAACACTGAAGATTAAAACGTGAAATTGGCCTTGTGTCAAACTTGTCTTTTTTGAAGCGGACGAATAAACACCATATCAACAGGATTTTTATCCGTTTATTTACCTGTCTCCCCAGAAAAGCAGAGTTAGACACAATGTGCTTTTATGAAGAGAATCAAGCTCCCTCTAAAAGTGTGGGGGGGCACTAAGAGAATGTCCAGTGTTTCATTCGATTTTCTGTTGTTTGTTATTGTCAGATTGAAACCTTTTGTCGGTAACAAACACGTCGGGCGGTACCATGTCGAAGCTGAAAAAGGGTGTAAAGCCTTAAATATAACGCGTCAAACGCGCAAAAAGAACAGGGAAAAGGAGTAAAAATCTGTTAGTGTATCGGTGGTTGTGTGAAGGGTGTTTGTGGAGTGTGTCCGGTCGTCGCCCTCTGACCTGCTTGAGTTCGGATCATGATGGAACCAATCAGAATAATATGTGTGTAGGCACTGACCGGTGAAATGGTCGGATATCAAGACGAAAGTATAAGGTAAAGGACGGTAGTTGTTTATTTCTTCCATTAAGGTATTATTTTATTTTAAAAGAAAGTTAATTAATTTTATTAAGCGAAAGAAAGGTGGGTAAGATAGAAGGGATTAAGGTGATAGATGAAAGCACAATTGGCAAAGGTAATCTATCTATCTATCTATCTATCTATCTACCTACCTATCTATCTACTATCTATCTACCTACCTGCCTACCTACCTACCTACCTACCTACCTATCTATCTATCTATCTATCTATCTATCTATCTGCCTACCTACCTGTCTACCTACCTACCTACCTACTTATCTATCTACCTACCTACCTACCTACCTACCTACCTACCTATCTATCTATCTATCTACCTGCCTACCTACCTATCTACCTACCTACCTACCTACTTAGCTACCTACCTACCTACTTATCTATCTATCTACCTACCTACCTACCTACCTACATACCTACCTACTTATCTACTTGCCTACCTACCTATCTACCTATCTACCTACCTACCTACCTACCTACTTACCTACCTACCTACCTACCTACTTATCTATCTACCTACCTCCATCCTACCTACCTACCTACCTACCTACCTATCTATCTACCTGCCTACCTACCTATCTACCTATCTACCTACCTACCTACTTACCTACCTACCTACCTACCTACTTATCTATCTACCTACCTACCTACCTACCTACCTACCTATCTACCTACCTACCTACCTACCTACCTACCTACCTACCTACTTATCTACCTGCCTACCTACCTATCTACCTATCTACCTACCTACTTACCTACCTACCTACCTACCTACCTACCTACTTACCTACCTACCTACCTACTTATCTATCTACCTACCTACCTACCTACCTACCTACCTATCTATCTATCTACCTATCTATATATCTACCTACCTACCTACCTACCTACCTATCTATCTATCTATCTATCTATCTACCTACCTATCTACCTACCTACTTATCTATCTATCTTAGGATTTAATATCGATGTATCTATATGCAGTAGTCCACAGGTGTTAAAGGAGTAGTAGATCTGTTCACTCAGTTGTGCTACTAAGATTTTCCAACCTACTCACTCACCAAAAATCAACCTACCAAGCAACAAACCACACAACAAACCAACTCATCAACGAACCAACGAACGAATCAATTCACCAATTAGCAAACAAACCAACGAAATACCCAATAAACCAAAGCAGGTTATCAGTTTGTAATTGCTTAGGTAGTTCTTCCTTCAGTAATCTATTCTGGTACTACTGTTTTGCGGCGACATCTGTGTGTCTCTATCAAAACTACTTGTTTGGTCTAAAGACTTAAAACTTGATGTAAAGAGGGTGCGGACCTAGAAAAAAAATTCGATTTGGTTTTTAGCCGATAAATTAGCGGCTAAAAGGGTCAAAATTGAAAAGAAAAACTTGGCAGGCGTAAGTCGACTAAACGTGTTACTCTTACGCATGTGAAAAAATATATTTATACATTTAACAACGTTACTTTTAGAAGTTTTCATATGCACATAGACTTAGCTTAGCTGTTTTAGATTAATATCTAATACCTATTGTTCAAATTAAAAAAATAATACTATCTAGCTATTCAATTAGTGATCAGATTAGGTAGAGGTCCGAATAACATATTTAGACATTAAATAAGACAATGAAGCCACCGTAACGCTTTAAAAGTTATATAGAATTACTTTAAGTATATTAAAAAAACAGATCCAAAACGAAATAAAAAATTAGTATAAAATATATAGCATATGTAAATAGTACATATATTGTACTCCGTATATATACAAAAATATGTCTGTTTGTCTTCATTTTTTCAAAGTGTATATCATCCAAGAAACGTCTATAAACGATGTGTGTACACATATAAATAAAATAATATACAAACCATCCCTATACAAAAACGTATGTATATTTTTTGGAATCAGCTGATCCAACAAGCAATCCACTAACCAAACAAGCAAGCAAACAACCAAGAAACCAAGCAACAAGCTAGTGACAAAGCAATAAACGAACACACACACTAATCAACAAACCAACCAGCGCACTAACAAACCAATAAACTTACAAATCCGCTAACCAACCGAATAACCACTCAACAAACCAACCTACCAAGCATCAACTTATCCAACAAACCACTAATCAAACAATAAGCAACCAATGGACCAACAAAACAAACAACAAATTACACAGCGAACCAACGAACGAATCAACGAAATACCCAACAAACCAAACAATCCTACAACGAATGATTCAACCAATCAACCAGCCAATTAACAAGTCAACGAAATAAGGCATTAACCAAAAACAATAAACTAACCAACAAAGCAACCACAACGAACGAACCAATAAACTAACTAACCTACCCAAAACAAACCAACTAAAAGACTAAAACCTACCCAACACACAAATCCACCCAATAAACAACAACTAACTAACCAGCAAACAAATCAACCAACGAAAAATGAAACAACCAACATAAAACAACAAACCAACGAACCAACCAATCTGCCAACCAATCTACCAATCAAGCAATTAAGCAAGATACCAACTAATCAATCGAATCACAAAACAAACCACCTAACAAACCAAGTCCTTGACTACGAATGAACGAACCCATTCTACAAACCAACTCTTCAACAAAGCCACGAACAAAACTGAGGTACCAGCCAACCCATCATTCCCCAAACCAACTTAACAACTAACCATTAACGAACTAACCTACTAACTAATCTACGAACACACCAACCAACTACTCAACAGATAAAATAACCTCCAACTAAAACCAATCAGCAAATAACGAAGCAACCACCTAACAAATCAACCTATTAATAAACCAGTTACCCACAACACAAACAACTCTACCATCTATCGATCTAATCGATTAATTACCCAACAAAAAAAAACCAATCCACGAACGAACCCACCCACTAACAAACCGACTAATAAACAAACCTACCAACGAACCATCCAACGAACTAAGCAAAGAACCAATCCAGTCACGAGCCAACTAATTAACCATTAAATAAATCAACCCACCAACCAACCTACCTATGGACCAACTAACTCACCCACCAACTAAACAACCCATGAAACAACGCACAAACAAACCAACCAACCAGCTAGCCAACTGTGTAATGTTGCAGTTTCTGTGTTTGTCAAATGTGATAACTGCGTAAATTGTATTTGGAATTAAAATTTATTTGAAGTCATGAATATTTCATGACTTCAAATAAATTTTAATTATGAAGTGTAGAGCTTTTAGGTAAGCAAGCTATGCAATAGTTAAATCCATTCAATTTAACGCTGTTAGATCAGAGATAAAAACAGGAACTGAAAGCTTTTAAGGCTGATAAAATTACTATTACTACTACTACTACTACAACAACAACAACATACAAGCACACATTTATATTGTGTTATCATTTTTAAAAAGCGACTAATATTCACAGCAATAACATTGAGTCGAATAATTCAGAGTAGCTTAGCGAAATCAAAACTTGTGACATTGTGTGTCGTAGCAGATTTCATAAATCGTCGCCTCCACTATCCGACTAGCAAACGATCTGTCCACTCGAGAGTTCGGAACCCGAATGTCGACTGGTCGTTGCGAATGAACATGGCAGGTGACACGCCATTTTGGTTATGGCTAACGGTGTTTAGCTGACGGTCTCCGATGCCTTCTGACCTCTGTTGGCCGGTTTTTCTTCTCCTCCTGGCATTTCACATCAGCACTCGAATGATGACTGACCGAGGGATCGAATCTCGTCATCGTGAATAAATCCACTGAGATTAGAGAGGATTATGTCCAGGAAGATTACGTATAATGAAATTAGCTTATCATAGCCAGAATGAGATAAGGCGTAGTGTTGGCAGAGGGAATAAAACAAAGAGCAGTAAGTGAAGAGAGAATGAGAGAGAGAGAGAGAGAGAGAGAGAGAGAGAGAATGGGAGAGAGAGAGGAACAGAGGGAAAAAGATAAAAAGACAATAGCAAACAGTGAATACAAAATAAGAAAAAAATGAGAAAGAGATGATTATATATATATATATATATATATATATATATATATAGAGAGAGAGAGAGAGAGAGAGAGAGAGAGAAGGATAGTCAGAGAGGGTGAGAGCGACAGAAAAAAGGACAATGGTACAAAGGAAGAAAGAAAATTCTAGATGGGTGATATATATATATATATACATATATATATATATATATATATATATATATATATATATATATATATATATATATGAAACGAAGAGGAGTAAGTGGAGAGAGAATGAGAGAGAGAGAGAGAGAGAGAGAGCAGGAGAGAGATGATTAGAGGGAAGAGATGAATAAAAAATAAGAAAAAATGAGATAGATGGATGATTATATATATATATATATATATATATATATATATATACAGGGTGACCCCCCCCCCAAAAAAAAAAGCTAATGGAGGCCATCTAGAACATATGCTGTAGAACGGAGAAAAAAAGGCAAAATATCTTAGTGTTTTGATGTGATGTTTTGAATATAATAAACTAGTTACGACCAAAGTTTCATTTCATTCGGACAAAACACACGGAAACGAGGACTAATTAGAGTGGGGGCCCGTTTTTTGGGTCACCCTG
>NC_136499.1:22409187-22439187 GCF_053919585.1 Euprymna scolopes | reverse complement strand
AAACTTTTATACGTTTCTTTATCATATTTTATGAATTTTAGGTATATATATATATATATATATATATATATATATATATATATATATATATATATATATATATATATATATATATAATGTTGTCTGTACAACGGTGTTATTTTGCATCTAATCTACGGGTTATTTTTTCAACCAGACCTATGTTGTCGCCCATTTGCATAGATGTTCTTCACCCTCGCCATGCTAACTGTATTATTTATTTATTCAAATTTAATTGCAGCGTGCACTACATTGGGCGAACATCGCAAATATTGGATTTTCGTTTGAAACAACACGTACCATCAAAGATTCAGTATGCAAAATTTTCACCTTCGTATGTTCTGAGTAATACGTATGGGTCTTCGATTTGTGAGCACCTCATAAATAACCAGGCGTGTGCCACGAATTTCAGTGCTGACATGTTTACGATCTTGCGTAAGTCGCACTCAACCTGTCATCTAAAAATTCTAGAAACTATTTTTATTAAGTCTTTGAGACCTTCTCTTTGCAAGCAAAAAGAAAATCTTTTAGGAATTAATTTAGTTTCTATGTAATTTTTCCCCGCGTATTTTTCGTTTTTTTTTGTTCTTTTACTCCCCCGCCATATTCATGACTATTTTTTAAAATCGTATCTTCCTCAATTTAGCTCTGTTGAGCGAGGAACGAAACCTGGTTAGCTAATCGTTATTCTCATTTTTTATTTTTTTAATCATCATGTTCATTGATCGGTAGTTAGTCATAATTAAATTTTGTATCCCCCCCCCCCAAAAATTTCATATATATATATATATATATATATATATATATATATATATATGTATATGTGTGTGTGTGTGATGATTGCAACGTCTTGTCAGACGAGTGCCACTACCTAAGATACTGTAAGTCCATGAACCCGAAAATGACTTTTAAAAAATGTTTTAGTGTTGCCGGTTAATTCACACACTCAAGCAGGCATGACACTGAAAATGATCATTGGGATGCATACATATAGATACATACACGCATACATACATATATACACATAATACACATACACACATACACACATACATATCTATAAACATACACACATATATATAAATATACATCCATACGTACACAATACATAATACACATACATACACATATATACATACACACATGCATACATACATATATACATATATATACGTACACATATATACACACATGTATACAAATACAAAACACAAGTATACATACACATACACATCCAAATACATACACATATATGCACATATACATACATACACATACATTATCTACATATACATACACATATGTATGCATTTATACACATACATATATATATATGCATATATACACATACATATACATACAAACAAACATTGTTACACTAAATGTCTTAAAGTGGTCTCGGGAAATTATGAAGATGGCCGTGATTAGGATCTATAAGAAGAAAAGCATACCTGAGATGTTGGATATGCTGTGTGGCTCCTTCTCTTAAGATGATTTCTTCACCCCGGTGGCGTTCTGACTGGAATTTTCTTTCTTCATCCTCCAGACCGCTTCGTTGTTTCAATGAAGGTATTTATGAGGGCCTTTATAGCAGACACAAGAAAGACGACACGCGACACAATTGTAATACCCTAGCTAGTTTTGAGGGAGAGAGAGAGAAAGAGAAAGAGAAAGAGAGAAAGAGAGAGAGAGAGAGAGAGAGAGAGAGGTGGTAAATTATATTGTAGACACATTGACCGGAAGTCAGGATCAGCTGATCAGATTGCCTGTGAGTCACGTGATCAGGTTAGCTGAATCGTTGAGATTTGGTTTGGGCTTAGAACGCGACGGACGGCTTCACAGACGTCTCCTGCCCTTCACTGGGGGGACGCTGACGTATGTAGAAACGAGACCAAGAGAAACCACGCAAGCCAGAGATTCACTTTCCATTCTTCTGCGAGACATCTGGAAAGTGAAATAAACTATAAAACCAATTCATCACGTTGGAGTGAATGAATCTCCGTCAAAAAAACAGGTACCGTCTCCCCCCCAAGACACGAGATGAATTCAAATCGACAAATATCGACGACGCGCGAAGGTATGTTGAAAAATACATGTACCACACACACACACACACACACACACACACACACACACACACACACACACACACACACACACACACACACACACACACACACACGCGCGCGCGCGCACACACACACACACACACACACACACACACACACACACACACACACACACACACACACACACACACACACACACACACACACAACCGATCCCCTTTATGATACATCAACACAACAAATACAAGTTTTGGTGTTCGTGAACCAGGGCACTCATATAGGAGTGTGAAAAAAAAATTGAACCTGTGATTTACCATGGGGAAAAATTTATAGACACAACGAAAAAAATATTGTACACTAGACATAAAGATGAAAAGATAAAGAAAATTAAAGAAAAAAAACACCGTAGGGCCCATTAAATAAACCATGGTAAAAAAATATAGAGACAACGAAAAAAAAAGAAGAAAAATAGACATATTAAAATTATGTATAGATAGATTTATATGTTTAATTAAGAAGCAATAAGAGAAAAAACAGATAGCTCGATCGACATACAGATAACGAATTGTTGATTTTGAATATGAAAATTGAAAACATAGAGGTAAGAAAGAAAAAATATTAATACAGCCAATTTGTAAAGTAGAAAGTAAGAAAAAATAACGTTATGTGTAGAAAAACATAGAAGAAATTGGACCTAGAAAAGATATATCGATCAACATACAGATATTAAATTGTTGATTTTGAATATACAGCCAATGTGTAAAACAGAAAGAAAGAAAAAAAAAGAAAAAGAAGAGAATAGAGCATGAACTTTAATTACAGAGTGTAGGTGAAATGGTCTGTCACATTACCAGAGAGAAAACACGTCAATCAAAAATATGTTATGAGTTAGAAGTTACACAATTATACACACTTCAAATGTTGCAATTGTTAGACTGTAAAACTCGGTGTCTTTTGTGTTAAGAAACAATTGACAGGCTGACAACTTGAATTTTTTTTCTCTAATTGTACGGTTTTTTTCTTAGGGATTTTTTCTGGTGTGGAAAAATGTTAATCATTATATGTAAATCGATGTAAACTGTTTATGAAATGTTAAAATGTATGTTTTTAGATTAAGGAAAAACCCTAGAGTTGGGTGACGTGGATAATTTTAGTTTCCATCGATTTGAACATTTTTTTGTGAAGGATTGCCTGGAAGTTTATAAGTGAGTTGTTTTTTTTTGTTTTTGGAAACGACTATATATTTTAATCGTAAATGTCTATGTATTTTTTGTAAACGACTGTGATTTTTTTATTTGTGATATTCTGTGAGGTGGTAAAGATGATGCAGCCGACCTAAGAATTTGATGAGATGGACAAAATTGGGTTTCCACGAAACTGTGTTTTGTTATTTGGAGTTTTATTATTTGTGAGATGAGACTTTGTGAATGCTTATAACATTTTTTTAATTTTTATTTTTTTAAAAATATAATTGATGTTTTCTCGAATCGGTATTGTGCAAGATTTTCTTGTTCTTTGACATGTATTTATCTTCGCAGAATGGAGGAGGAGTGAATCTTTTCCTTGTGGGGTTTATTGAAATAATAAAAAATATAAAAAGTAACTACATGTTGTTAATTAAGTAATAATAATAATAATAATAATAATAATAATAATAATAAAACTGGAAAAAGAGAAAGAAATAAGATTTAAGCACTGTAAGAAATAAAAAAGACTACTGGGTTGAATAAGGGGTCAACTAGTTCTTCAGTTTTGGAAGAGTCAAAGGTCCAGTCGATATTTATTCTAATTTTCGAAATGGTTGTAGAATTTTCTTTTTGTGTCGTTTTTTTTTTCGTGGGATTTTCTCCGGATTCGTAGTCATTATTAAGTATATACATTAGAATTGAAATGAGCTAAGGAAAATAAGATGATACTGAAGATGGTTGGCCTAGAATAAATTAGAATTTTAGAGAGGGGATCAAAATAGCAATTACGTAAGCGGGTATTTTTGAGAAGTTTTTTCAGATGTGATAAGCCAAAAGAGAGATTTTCTTTTTTAATAATTTTCTTTTTGTATTTTTTAAAAGTCCATAAATATTTTTCGCAGGAAGAGTAACTTGCCGGGAAGCATTAGAGATGTCCCGTTCGGAGAATAAGAGAGACCTTGTGGGAAATTGAAGGCTTGAAAAAAATCTGGTCGCACGTGACGATTCCAAGCAGGAGGTAAGATTTGGCTCAATTAATTAGAGACAGGCGTGGAGAGGATACGAGAATCCTTAAGAGTACCAGGGACCTATGAGAGTCAGTACCGTAGGCAAATACCATATTGCTTAATGATGTGAGAGAAAAGTAAAATATACCGTAGGTACGTAAGAAGATATAACCTTATGTTTTTTAGAGATGCATGAATGCGGGATATCTCTGCTGGATCTTGAAGGCTCTGATGGGCGAAAAGAAAAATCACAAAAATCAGGCCATAACTAGAATTTAGGCGCAAATAGGAATCATGGTGCAAAGGTTGGGGGTTAATTAGTTAAAGGTAATATTCTCTAAATCTTCATCAAAATTCCAAGAGTCCAAGCAAGGAAATCCAAGTGAATCAGTGTGATAAAAAAGAAGTATATCTTAAACTTTGGAAGCAAACCGCGAAGATTAATTATAAGCTTTGAGATGTCTCGGAAAAGATAAGATAGTTAGAAAATGAAAACAAAGCCATACTTAATAGAACAACCGGGTAAAGGATAAGGGAACTTTTGGGAGGAAAGGAGTCAATTTCGAAAGAGGTAAAGTGAGACCTCAAGTTTATTGCATAAGAGTGGCTGGATAAAGCAGCTGACGTGGATCAGGGAAGGAATACTCTATACCCAAAAAATAAATGCCAAGAGGATCAGAGAGGATCTGATCTAATAAAAAAATAAAAAATAAAATAAATAATAATAAAAGTCAGTTGGAAAGGGCTGACTAAATGAGTTTTTTTAGCCTGATCTTTCTTAGCCATGTGGTTGTGTGGATATAGAAAAAATGTACTAGAATTTAAAAATGCGTACATTTTTTTAAAAATAAAGATAGATTGAATGTTAGAGAATGGAGAGAGAGAGAGGGAGAGAGAGGGGGTGGTAAATTATACTGTAGACACGTTGACCGGAAGTCAGGATCAGCTGATCGGATTGCATGTGAGTCACGTGATCAGGTTAGATGAATCGTTAAGATTTGGTTTGGGCATAGAACGCGACGGACGGCTTCACAGACGTCTCCTGCCCTTCACTGGGGGGGGGACGCTGACATATGTAGAAACGAGACCAAGAGAAACCACGCAAGCCAGAGATTCACTTTCCATTCTTCTGCGAGGCATCTGGAAAGTGAAATAAACTATAAAACCAATTCATCCCATTGGAGTGAATGAATCTTCGTCCTAAACAGGTACCGTCTATAAAACCAATTAATCGTGTTGGAATGAATGAATCTTCGTCCAAAACAGGTGCCGTCTTCCCTCCAAGACACGAGATGAATTCAGATGGACCAACATCGCCGACACGTGAAGGCATATTGAGAAATACATTTACCACACACACACACACACACACACACACACACACACACACACACACACACACACACACACACACACACACACAGCGGTATATGAACAAATACACAGAACAACTAAATGATCACGTTAACTCTGGCTAAACGATCACACGACGTTAACTCTGATTAGACGATCACACACGATCCCCTTTATAATACAACACAACACGTTTACGAAGAAACAAAAATTATGGTGCTCACCTCTTGACGGCCTGAACAGAAAAAGGAGGAGCTCTTGGAAAGGGAATTATGGGAAGGCGTTTCTTTGTATCTCTACGCACATGGCCAAATCACCACCCGGCCATGCTGTAGAGGGTGTTAGAAACAGTGGCACAAGGAAATGGTGCCACATCCCTCCCTATGCAATCCGAAATTTATGAGTATTCATAAATTCCAGAAGTCCCTAATTTTCCCTAGATTGTGCGTCAACTGGCCGTCAGTAATCAATGTCCCTATGCTCTACGTTCCGTCAGGAACTCAGTGAAGAAATTTATTTTTTTCCGCCAGGCTCCTGGTAGACTGGTATACTGCTTCAAATACCAGAGAGCGTAATCATCCTCGCCCTCCATCGAAGTAGTGACCTCATGATTTCAGTTACTAGATTTATGCTCTCTTAAGCAACCACTATAATATTTTTTAACAAAGCCGGATTTTACGTGTTCATCACGCCGACCTATACGTTTTTAAATTTATTCTGCATCAACTTATAACATTATTTTAGTAACTGGATTTACGCTCACTTCAGCAACCAGTATAATGTATTTCAACCAAGTCGAGGTTATGTGACCTCATCACGCAGACCTATATGTATTTCAAGTTATTATTTTAGTAACTGGATTTACACCCTCTTCAGCAACTAGTATAATGTATTTTAAATAAGTCGGGGTTACGTGACCTCATCACGCCGACCTATATGAATTTAGTTAAATCTCGGTCTTCAGAGGTTCTAATCCAATTTAATTCTGTTAGAGCAATGAGTCTGCCGCCGAACGACCAACAAAAACTCTCCACCACGGAATATTTATTAATTATATAAACAATTAATTAAAGAAGGGCACACAGCCTTCATGAGTTGGAATACTCAATTAGGGCAAAAAGATTTCACAAAATAAACAATTCAGAAACCTGGTATACATTAAATCAATGAAATAGGAGTTTAACAATTTTTCTTCTTAAAAAAAAGAAAACATTTAAAAAATATATTATTTCAGAGCACCTCGGTCACAATTAGAATTTGTTTACACAATGCAAACGCATTTCAAGTTATTACATTCATAATTAACTTTTTCCCAAATTTCAGGGTACATTTAAAAAGTATTTTTTTTTTCAAAACAACTCTCTTTACAAAAGATCATTAAAATTTCATTCCAAAATTTAAAAATTATTTCAAGTATTTTGGTTCATGGTTAAAATCAATTTTTCTTTCCAAAAGACCATTAAAAATTCCGAGTTTATGTTAACTTCTTTCCAAAGTAATTCATTTATTATTAAAAACAATCTTTTAAAAAATCATAAATTTTAAATCGACCCATTTTTGACAATGAAATTCAAAAATTATTCCAAACATTTGGTTCTTGCTCACACCAAGTGGGAAGTCGTTTCTTTGTATCTCTACGCACATGGCCAAATCACCACTCGGCCATGCTGCAGAGTGTGACAGAAACAGTGGCACTGAGAAATAGGTCCACACGACAGCTAAATCTCTCTCTCAGTCCAAAATGTTGAAATCCAGCAACAAGCAAGAGCAAGATAGCCAGCAACAAGTCAAACTGCAGACCAGATTAATGCGAGTACTAGTCTCCCGCTCAACGGTTTTTTAAATCAGAGATTTGCTCCTCCTAAAGGGGTTCCCTTCATCACGGCTTACGGGAACCCTCTCCACCCTCACATATACATGGAAATAAACAAATGCACACACATATACATGCATATATACAGATGCACGCAAACATACATACGCATGTACACACACATGCAAACATACACATATAGAGGCACACATATACACATGTACATACATATGCATATACACACGTACACATACGTATACGTGTAAAATACACACGAAGGAGCGTTCCAAAAGTCATAAATCCTCAATCATCAGGACGACGATGATGGTGATAGGTACGATTCAATGAGTTTGACATGAATAAAAAAAGAAAATCAATCCGATACAAACAATTTGTAGAAGAGAAAGGCAACTTTACAAATGAATTGACGTGGGAATCAGACGAAAACAAAATCCAACTGATCAGTATTTGAAACGCCTGAACTAAAAAAAAAATGTTTGTTTATAAGACTCACACTTCTGCTGTAGATAATGATGATGATGACAAATTTCCACACATTATTTTACAAATAAATGGACGTAGGAATCACACGAAAACAAACAGATCAGTACTAAAACGCCTAGACTTTATATATATATATATATATATATATATATATATATATATATATATATATATATATATATATATATATATATACTATTTGGACACCCGGCGTTGTCCGGTCGTACAATACTCTTAAACATGATATTTTAATTTATGCAGATTGCGTATGTGTTATTTTAGAATCGAACCTCTACAGAATATTATATATTACGAGGAATAATTTGCCCGGTGGACTAATTCGCAAAACGAAAAAAAAAAAAAAAATAAATAAATAGAAAATAAATAAATAAATAAAAATAAAATAAAATAAATAATAAATAAATAATAATAACATTGTCGTTGCCCGGTTGTGTATAGGTGGTGTAGTAAGGAACCCCGAAACAACAGTTAAAAAAGTGGTAGTAGTGGGGTGTGGAGGGAAATAAAAACAGCAGTAAGCAGTTCGGGTGGAGAGAGGCGTTAAAAAAGAAACGTCGTAGTAGGCAAGCAGGCAGGCTCGAAACCGTAAGGCAAAGGAGGAAAAGGCGTAAAAAACGTAATGTCTTAGCTGATGTGTCCATTGCGTAACCGGAACTTGCGAGTGTTTGAATTAAGGGTAGTCAATCGAAAGGAGACGATGACTTGAGAAAATGTCGACGAAAAAAAAAAAAAGAATAAAAAGATCCCTTCTTGGAGAAAACTGTCAAGTTGAGGGTGAAGGAATTAATGTTTTTGGACAATTTTTCGATATTTGTCGTCCGAAAGATCAAACCTTAAAACGATACCGATTTTGTAACATTCTGACGCGTCTGTCGCAAGTTTTTGCGAGACATGCAAATACACACACACGCACACACATTTTACTGTTTAAATATTAAACACACACTCATTTTGATTTTTATGTATTAGATTTTGCTTCATGCTTATGCAATTATCAGTGTAGGAAGTGAAAATTACTGCTGCTCGAGAAATTCAAATCCAGTCAATAAAGCTACCCTTGCCTTATCAGGCTCGTGCCTTTCCTCCAGGCAACTAACACATTACTAGAAGGAAATTAAGTACCTATGAATGCCATCTCGGTAGGCGTTCAGAGTTGGCAGTCAGACAAATATTCAACGACAGCAAGTTGGAAGTTGGAAGTTGCCCTCTTTTTCATAATTCCATAAATAGGGTTAAACTTTAATTTTCTTAGAGAGGCTTTATTTCTACAATATTTTAAAACAACTATTAACAATTATTTTATACTGATAGACAATAGTTTGTGGCATATTTTTATTCTATAGATGCCAGACACGAACGCAGACCCCACAATTTTATGTACCATCCCTGTTAAAGCTAAAACATACCTATCAAAGTCTTCTTATGCACATGTATATAAAAACTCTTGTAAACGTTTTTTATGTTTTTATATTTCCATACGTTAGGGCCAGGCGCGTACACAGACCCCACACTTTTAATAAACTACTACTGTTAAAAATTTAACATACAATTTTTTTCTTCGATAGCTCTTCAATCATTGTTATATGGTCAATTTTGTATGATAGTGAACCGTATAGGAGCCAATTCGTGTACAGACACACACACACACACACACACACGTTCAGCTTTACTATATAGATTATTTTAATATTGTTCAAATTCTATTTCGGTAACATAAATTGGTTTCGACATTACTCAAAAACAACTTATCTTTCTTGAACTATATTTTAGTAAAAAAAAAAAATTAAAATTCATTCTATGAAAGCCAGATAGGCCCCATAATTTTATTATATCACACCTGTTCAACCTTAAACACGATTTTCACAATATTCTTATGTGGATCTATATTAAAAACCTTGTTAAACTTTGTGATATATTTCCATTCTATGGATGCCAGGCGTGAACGAAGACCCCACAATTTTTATATACCATCCCTATTCAAGCTGAAACATACCTTTCAAAGTAATCTTATGCGCATCTATATCAAAAACCGTTGTACCATTTTTTTAGTGTTTTATTTCCATTCTTTGGGGACTTGGCGCGTACGAAGACCCCCCCCATCCCATAATTATAATAAACCACTCCTGTCCAAAATATAATATACCCATTTTTGCTCCTTGATAACTCTTCTATCATTGTTATGTGGTGGGTTCTGTATAATAGTAAACCATATAGGAGCCTATTCGTGTACAGACAGACAAAGACACACACACACACACACACAGACATTCAGCTCTATTATATATATATATATATATATATATATATATATATATATATATTCTCTAACTAGATACACACAAGTCTTACTGTCATACATTTTTCAACCTTGACTTCATCAATACTCTTTAATCGTTTCCAACTAGTCTTTCCTACATAGAGTATCACTAAATATCACCTTTATTAAATCATTTTTGCCAATGTATACTTCATTCTGATTGTATTTTCTTATTCGCTTATTTTTAATTTCTTCCTTTATTACCCTACTTCAAACAACATTCCTAGTGTTCACCTCAATTTAAAAATTAACTTCATATCGAGAAGGCAAAAAGAAATTCTGTAGAATGGAAAATTCTTATTTAAATGTAATTTTAGAACATTAATGTAACACAAATACAACAGGAACACAATACACTAGTTAATATTTAGTAGCATAGTCCTTCTGCTATTTGTCAGCTTGCAATCTTTTGGGAATTCCTTGAATTAGTGTGCGGTAATACCCCGATGGCATTCCACTTCTGTTTAATTTTTGTCCAAAGTTCTTCCAAATTAGGAATGTTATCATTGCATAGTTGTTGCTTGATATAATGCCATATGTTTTGGATAGGATTGAGGAGATTGTGAAGGCCAACACAAGCATGAAATATCATGCTCTTCAAGAAACCTCTTGTTTGAATGGGAGCATTATCCTGCATAAAGATGGGCTTACCATCCAAACTCCTGCCAAAGTAGGGTAGAAAATGCTTTGATTTGGGGAACCGTTTCAAATCTGTTTCTGAGGCTGTGGCCATTCATAGCATTGTCTTCCTAGTAAGAAGTAACTCTAGGACGACCAGATTTAGTGGCATCACGAACACTACCGGTGTCTTGGTGCTTTGTCGCAGTCATCCGTACCGTTTTCTCATCACATTTCTATCTGAGGCCGATTTCTCGATTGGATAAACCAGAATGGTGGAGATTAATGAGCTCCTGGCGGTCACTAAGAAAATGTCGAGGCATATGGACTAAATGTTACGTTGTATAACTTAGATCCACAACAATTACAATTAGAGATGCTTTGTTGCCTAAAAGGTGGATATTTTAAGCTGGGTTTGGGCACATTTGTTGCTGTCGAGTTTCTTTATGCCTTCTTGAATTGAAGAGCTATATTTTTAAATGGACGTGAACACTAAAATACTTCAATTAAAAGTCAAATATGAACAGGTAAAATTATAGAGGAATAAATGAGGTATAGGTTGTTCAAACAGTTACATTCAGTTTTGCTTAAATTTGCGGTTTTTAAAAAATGACTAGTCCGGACTTTCTTTTTAGCGCCACTGCATATGCGTAAATACAGATTAAAGAGCTCTTATTGTATTATTATGAATATCTGCTTACACACTCTTTAGTAAAAAAGTTACAATATCATATTGAAAGTGACTCAATGAAACATTAAAAACGTTTTTTCTTGAGTCTTTAACTAGTAAAGCTGTTTCCGACCACTTAAGCCCCGGTGATAAAAACGCTAGACAAAATAAAATAAATAAATAAATAAAAGAATAAAAACAAACTTATTTTATTGTCTATTTTATTTTTTTCTGAAATAAAATTCTTTTTAAATTAAAATTTTTATTTTTTTATTTTAATCTTTCTCTTTTTTCTATTACCATACAGAATTGAATTTACAGCTTTATTACACGCATAATAAAGGTTTTTGGTTAGTGACGGTGGCTAAGTAGTTAAAGACACTGATTAACAACTTAGGATGTGTGAAGTTCGAATCGCGTTCGTTCTACAGAAACACGGTCATCAGACTCATACATTATCTTCTCATAAAAGGGGGTAGATGAAATAAAGAGGTTTTAGTATAAAATATGTCAATTTTTTAACGGAATTTCTAGACGATATAACTTTATTACCTTCGACAGGTAAGCACAAAAGTTCAATTTTATATGGAAAAAAAATAAATTACAATTTTGCATAAGGAGAAATTAAATTGTCGTTGGGATAGTGCATCTACCACTAATCTCTCGCTCTTTGGCAATATTAAAAAAAATCTTCAATCTAATAGGTCCTGCACTTTCAACCAAACTCCAATCCCTGACACATCGCCACAATATTGTATCCATGTATTCTAACGGTATGTGCTCTAACGTAGTCACTCCCCCTCGACGTAAATACACCCAAATAATACAAGCAGTAAGATTCCACGTCTACACTGTATCAGTCCCTAAATGCAGGACGGACTTTTATTCGAACTGCTACTTTGGAATTCCTTCTCGGTTTCCTGCTTCCTTGACTTTACTGACATGCAGGCGTTTAAATGTAATGTAAATAGATATCTCGCTGCTCAACTATCTACATAGTTTCCCAGTTGATTTGACCGCAAATAGTAGCATCTAACATTCAAATGGCACCGTGCTTTGTTTTGAGTTAATAAGATGAAAAATGTTTCGTGTAAAAAATAAAAATGTAGGGCAAAGAAGTGAGTATTTATTTTTCATTTAAGATTTTCATATTAAGACAAGTTTGAATTTTAGTTTAAATAACTTCAATAACGACTTCTGCCTTGAACACAACACGAACAAATCCCCAGTAACCGTTGTTAAAATATTTAAAAATTATTAGATTAAAATTTTTCTGACATAAATGATCATAATCATACGTTAACGTGTGGCGTATACCCATCCGCATTCAGGGCGTATTGTTTCCAATACCACACAGTGACCTCACAGGTATAATGTCGGCGGGGCTCTCATCAGTGGAAGTTACCGCTATCCATAGTGTCAGCCCAGTACGGTTACAAAAGGGAGAAAGTTGTAGTGTTCTGGACTCTACCATGTGTAAATATGATAGAATTCACTGTACATGCCGTAATTCATTAAATATATTCGCTCAACCGGTCGATGTGTCGTTGTACACGGGAGGTTCTCGCGAAAAAGGTAAATGTATCGCTATTCTCGGCGAAAAGACAAAAAAAAGAAAGAAGCAAAACAAAATAGAAGCGGAAAAGAGGGGCATAATGACCGTACAAACGTTTTTACCCAGCATGCTTAATAACAGCGCGGTTAATTTTTCTCTTCGATTTTTTTTCTTTTTTCTCCTCGAATGAAGGTTGGTTGTCCACTCCTATACCTTATTAAGAAATCGGGTTTTAACTTAATCTTTTTTCACATTTTTTCTGATGTTTTAATCGACCAGTTGCTATTTTGTATAGATAGCTTTCACGCGTCATAAAATATCTTAAAGATTCTTCATCTGTCCATCTTTGGCAGAATTAATCTATTATCTCGGACCACACTTTGAATTGTGCTTGTGTCCCAAACTCTTAACTGAACTCAACCAATCTCACGGACGAACTAAACAAAATCAGCTAGATGCTACGCGGGTTATACCAATTAACTCATATCTCGTTGATTCTCGCTGAAAGATGATGGTTCAATCGTTTATGCTAGACCGACTAACATAACTCAGGTTTTTCTGAGGATATGATTTCATATCCTGAGCACTTAGGATAGGCGGGCAACTTTCTTGAGTTGATAATTTTTGTCATCAATCGAAATCTTAAAGCGAATTGACATTTCCCATTTTACTCGGAAATTAATCTCAACCACTGCAATTATTTCCATTTTCACCTGGTCGGTGCGTGAAATCTCTTACTCTATACACCCGCCTTACATCTACTAGTGGATGTATCTAATGTAATCGAGGCCAGTAGGTGTTATATCAATTACGGGCGATTTCAGCTCCATCTCACTTAACCTAGGGGTTGAATCTGGTGGGGTTTGGCTACACCGGTGATGCACTGAGGTTCCGGCAAAGCGACAGCATTACATAGGTAAACACCACTAAGTGAACCTTTTTTTTTATAATGAATGACACCACTTGTTCCTCCATCTTTTTTAGGTCTACCCTCCCATGCTTTGCTTTTATTATTTGAGGAGGAATTAGTTTATTGCTAATAGCCGGGGAATGCCAATGGGTCTGCCTAGGTATTTGTTGCGGCCCAAGTTGTGCAAGATTTTAAAATCATATTTCCGACTCTTGTGACACATCATATTGACGTGGAGGGCGATAAAAAACCTTAAATGAAACTTCAGTATGAAGCGACATGTACATTAGAATCGAATCATATTTAGTTTTATCATTTTGCTTTCAACAATTTTTTGCGTTCAATTCCTTTTGAAAACAGAACATAAATGTACACGCCCCTTTTCTCTAATATAAGTATTAATGCTATTCCTTTCAAATCTACACATAAATTGACACACACCCTTTCTCTAATATAACTATTTATGCTATTCGTTTTCAAATCTACACATAAATTTATACGCCCCTTTTCTCTAATATAACTATTTATGCTATTCGTTTTCAAATCTACACATAAATTGATACGCCCCTTTTCTCTAATATAACTATTTATGCTATTCATTTCAAATCTACACATAAATTGATACGCCCCTTTTCTCTAATATAACTATTTATGCTGTTCGTTTTCAAAGTTACACATAAATGTATGCGTCCCTTTTCTCGAATAAAACTATCAATACTATTCCTTTTCAAAACTACACATAAATGTGTACTCCCATTTTCTTTAATATCACTATTAATGTTATTTACTTAGGTTAAAACGCAAACTCAATTTTCTGTAACAGCGTGTATGGCAGCTATATGCAAATACTGATACGTGTGCGAAATAAAGTCACGGTAAGGATAAAGACTATAAAAAGGAGATAGAGTATGTAAGAAAAGACGATCACGTTAGAGACGTGGATGACGTCACAGTCATAACGAGAAGTCACGCGTGGCGAGAGAATGAGGAAATAAATGTCGTTGCTACAAAAGAAGGAGTCGATTTATTACTTATCCTATGTTCCGTGCGACGTACTGAATCTACAACGTATTATGCTGCAATATGTTTTTAATCTTTAATGGGAGTGTATGATCCCTGAAAGTGTGGAGATTCTTTTCATAAACGCTGCCAATAGGAACTGATGAATCAAATGAATTCACGTTCTGAAACCAGAACTGCTCTATAAAAATGGAATCTTTTAGCACTCCAGCACATAATTATTTTCGTGTTAACACGAGAAGGATATTTTGCTATTTGCTTGAAAAATTATAACGTTCAGGACCTGTACAGAACAGCTACCCACTAAAAATGCTTCATATCCGGTATTTCATGGAATAGCAAACCATTAGAAACTCTTCTGAAATTAAACATGGCTTCCAATTGAAGATGGTGGGTCTACGTGTACAACGTTACTTTTCTAGAAGACAAAAAGATAAGAAAGGTCGTTAGAATTGTTGAATGTCATGCCTCAAAGAGATCAATTCTCGCTTATCCAGAACCGAAAGCCATTCGAGGATAAGGATTAAATAGATTACCAATTGTCGATAAGTAACCCTTTCGAGAGGATTGAAAACGAAGGATTAAATGATTAGAATTGAATTAAATTGGTGGCTCGACATGAATTTATTAACGTTGAATTGTTGTACTCAGCTGAGAAGCAGTCTTACGATATTGTTAATTTCGTAAAAAATATATCTTTTTAGACATTTGTGGTATTTTCATTCAAACCATGTGTTATGTGGTTCTTAATATTAATTCTTGTGGCGATCAAGTGGCGATTATATAATTATCTTTCTAAGTGTTGCAATATTAGAATTGGAAAAAATGAAGGCTAGTCTGATCTTTGCGAAGTAATTCTAACGTGACACACACTGTTTTTAATTTAATTTTTTATTTAATGCAAATAAATGTACTATATATAATATGATTTTTAGTTTTATTTTCTTTTATTTAAACTATGCAGTATGTGATTTTCAAAGGATTTATTGAAACAACTATGCAAAGCAAAAACACAATTAATTTCCCTACGCAGTTTTAAAATGGCTGCTGTTCGAAAAATATATTCGACCTTGTCTAGTTATGTTCTGGAAGCAATTAAATCTATTGCAATTTTATTAATCTGAAGAACATGGACCAACTATTGCACAGAGTACCCTGGCTATTTAGAATGAAATGCCTAGTTTGTCAGACGCGATTCGTATATGAAAACTAAACCAGCTTTATTAAAGACCAACGTGCATTTATTTTTACATTTTGATATAAATAACTATATCCATCCCGCCTCTTCACTCAAAAGTTTGCGAGTAAAACACGTGGATTTTCACCCATTGGACAAAATCAATTCAAGTAGTGAGAGAAAGCGAGAAACAAAATAGCAAGTCGGACAACTACCTCAAACTTACTTAAAATGAATTCGGAAAGAAATCATCAACTCTATAATGAAAAGGCAGCGGTGAGTGTTTTTATTCTTAAGTAATCAGAAATAATACTACTGATACTTCTACCATCACAACTTATACTAATAATTTATGTATGAAAAATATGAAAAATTAAATGACGGACAAAATTGTCTTGTTTTATATGAATATTTTAGTGACAACATTCAGACAAAAAGCAAGTGAGGAGACTTCTGCGGGATAAGTTTTCCCCATCATTTTTGAAAGCGTGTGTGAACTAATATATATATATATATATATATATATATATATATATATATATATATATATATATATATATATATAAGTTAAAGATTTGGTTTGCCCTGCTTAGTCTATTTAGTTTCAAATACAAGTTCTGTAAAAGGTCGACTTTGACGATGATCAGTCATGTCATGTGAAAAGTGTCTGCAACTATTGCAGACGCGCTGATCAATTTCGACCAGACCAAAGCATTCGATAGTGTAGAACATCATTACTTGGAAATTATCCTATCTTCGGCCAGATGTGATACCGTTTTGATCCTGGATTTGCTTCGTGTATACACACACTCTGCTGCGCTAGTGAAAATGTATGGATTGAGATCGAAACCTTCCAATTTGTTCAGATCTACTCTTCAGTAGTGTTCACTTACATTGATGCTTTAGGTACTTGCGCTCGGAACCTTCGTTCACACGCTTAGAGTGAATCCCATCTTTCAAGAGATTACTTTTGTGCTTGTAACAAGATAAAATACCTCACCTATCTTGTAGCGAGCAGTGTTGAGATTAGAGATGTCGACATAAAGATCAGGATTTCTGAAACGGCCACAGGGGTCCAAATTAACTGGGACAAATCGGGAGTAGCGAGTGTCTTAAAGGAGTAATTCTTCAGTGATTATTTGGCTGGACAAATGGATCTTGCCAGAAAATTAGCATCTTCTTTGATCTTGATCTCCATCTGGGGAAAAATTGGTAGAAAGTGCTGAAAACAGTTTGGTTCCGCAGTTCGTCTGTTGATCATGAGAAATCTGGCATTGAAAAGATGAAGATGTTCACACATTTATCCACTCGTTCTTTATCGTCTTTCAGTACTCCTTCCTCCTTTGGCTAGCACTGTTTTTTTTATTAAAGCGGACACCGTTTAGGCTCTTGTAACTTACAAAATGTATTATTGTTCGTAGAAAGACCTGTTATCTACAGCAGTTTGAAAGCGGTCTGGGTATGCTGAGCGTTGAGTTCGTCTATTTATTCCGGTTAAATCTATACACTTTATGAGGGAGACGATGAATTCTGGAAAGAAGATACCACGAAGCCTCTCAGGATCGAAAAAAGTGTGCATTTGTAAGAAGGTAAAGCGCATCGATTGCACCGAAACGGATTCACCTTTTATCGTGAGTGTCGAAAAGCCTTGTTTTTTTTCTACAGGTTAAAGAAAGTTTTTCTAATACCCATCTGTTGTCCCGAAAGACATTGCTTTGGGTTATGATCCGCGACGATCTTACGAAGCAGATTCGCTTAATCTGACATTGGAAACTTGGTTGAGATGTCTTGATAATTACGAGGCATCGTTCACCTGGCTAATAATAAGAAACGTTTTCTGTAAAGGGAGCAAACTTTTCGCAGCGGACTTAGTTGAGACACCTAGTTGTGTCTGTTACGGTTAGTGGGAGGCAGCCATGTTGTGTGGTATAACATGAAACTACAATAAGTACTGAATTATATTAACGACTTGATGCATATGAATCTTGTCTCAATGTCTTCGGCAGGATATGGCTAGGAGTTAAGTGCAGTATCTGTTCTGATCTACATTTAATCTGTTCTATCATTGATTAGTGAAAAATTAATCCTTCCAGACTGAGCAAATTAAAATTTTTGTCAGCATCATGTATGTATTCATGTTTAGTAAGGTCAATATATAAAAAAATACCTATAGCTGATTCTGGTAGGTTTTAATGTACTTTTTAACATACTAAAAGTTTACCGAAGTTTGACTCCTGGAAAAGTGTTTTTTCCAAGATGGCGTCCAAGATGGCCGCCGAAACCTATGCACGATCATAACTCTAAAACTATCAACTCAAATTTGATGATGTTGGTGTGAAAAGAACATATTTATGTTGGCCTATTATGTGCCAATGTTTTGAGGATAGAGGTGGATATTTCCCATATATTTGATTGGATCTAACTGCATAACTAATTCGCATCTCTCTTTATTTCAAATATCATTCAACAATGAGTGCAAGCACAGTCAGTCAAGCTTCTTGTCTAATCTGCTGGGAGGAGATTAAGGATTCCAGTGATAACTGGGTGGCAATTCAGTGGAATGAGGCAAAAGGAATAAATGATGCCAGTGTAAAGCGGAAAAAACGATCTTGTAGTTGAAGCTGGTATAAAAGTGCATAAAAGCTGTCATCAACAATATTTTAATGTTAAAAACATTAAAAGCATGTTGCAAAGGAAATAGGGCTTCTGTGACAGGAAAGAGAACCACAAGAGGTTCAAATGGAGATTTTGATATTGCAAAAGACTGCATATTAGGTGGATGTACAATTGATTTCGACAAGGGACACTTTAGCTGGGTATGCACGGACAAATTTGTGGATACAATTTTGGAGGTCTATGAATCCCATTCAGATGATTGAGGACTGACTGTAAAGGATCGCATCGCATACCATTTACGAGATTTACAGGCAGCAGATGGCCTTTATTATCATTCATGTAGTAGAAATTTCAGGAAGCTCAAGTCTGTGTCTTTTGACTTCAAGCATGCCCCTGATGCCAATTGCAGAAAGCCAGGCCGTCCTAAAGATGAAGATAAGTATGACGCATTTCAGAAAATGTGTGCTTACCAAGAACTGAAAAGTGATGAACAACTAACTGTGACATCTTTAAGCCTCATAATAAAAGGTTATCGTTCCAATCCTGATTCTTAACCTTATAACAATTACAGTTTGAAAAAAGCATTTTAAAGAGCTCTTTAAACGGTCAATCATATTTTCTGAAGCAGAAGGCTTGGGCGATATTGCCATTAAGAGAGAACAAACATCGCAGATTCTGAGATCATATTACAAAGGAAAGTGTCGGAGAAACAATGAAGAATCTCCAAAACGTGTTATTATCGAAACTGCTTCCAGATTAATAGATGTACAATTGATTTCGACACTTCAGCTGGGTACGCAGGGACAAACTTGTGGATACAATTTTGGAGGTCTATGAATCCCGTTCAGATGATTGAGGACTGACTGTAAAGGATCGCATCGCATACCATTTACGAGATTTACAGGCAGCAGATGGCCTTTATCATCATTCATGTAGTAGAAATTTCAGGAAGCTCGAGTCTTAGTTAATTGTACATCTAATCAAAAGTGAAATCAAGTCTGAGGTTTCCACTATGAAGACTGAGTATCCAATTAGTGAGGATTTAAAGCTTGATTCAGTGCTTTCCACCATTCTAACTGACCTGTGAATAGCACTAGAAACATTGTTCGCTGAGAAAAAACCCAACATTGTTGTACTTGATCATGCCTTAATTCACCGCTGTCATTGCACCGCTACAAGTGGGACTTGCTATGCAATATCTATTTCGTTCAAAGTTAATTATCAGAAATGATGAGATTTGATAAAAATGCATTAGATTGTGTGAAACCTGATGTTCCATGTGAAGATGTACATTTTTTGGAAATCACAGTCTTATCACTCTGGATGGCAAAGGGACATTTCATGGCTCACCTTCTTTTGCAGCAGTCTTAGCAATATCTTCAATGTATTTATTCTAATTCATATTTCTTGTTAATGTTAAGCAGGAGGATTTGAACGAAAGAATTTTCAGGTAACATATTATTAGCTATGACAATCGGTAGTTGAGAAGGTTTCTTGCAATTCTTAAAAGAAAAAATCTTAGTCTTAGAAGCATTAACATTTTACCATCGATTTATCCCCATTTCACTACACACTGAAGGTCATTCTTTAAGGTTCTCTTGATTTCTTGCTTTATGGGGAATATTTTTTAAGAATTAAACGAAAACTAAAATAAATGTTATGAATAATCAAGCCACATAACATAAAAATTAAGTTTGAAATTCTGTAAAGGTTCCTAAGTTCAACATAAAAATTCCCAAGTTCTAAAAAGGCACCTGAACAAATTGTATTCACATAAAAAAAAAACGTGATGAATATAATTATCAAAATGAGAACGTTAGTCTTAATAATAATCCGACAAAATTATAGAATACCTTATCTAAAAAACAACAAAAAAAAATCAGAAACATTCTCACACACCGTTAAACATTAATTTCAATTTATATTTTAAAACAAACAAAAAATGCGTATTTAACAACCGGGCAACGCCGAACAGCCGGCTATATATATATATATATATATATATATACTCAAACAAAATAACACCAAAATTACTTAGCTAACATTTTCCTGTTCTTCGAAGGTATTTTCTCCCTTTTCAAAATGTAGATAAAAACGACGTTTTTAAGCTTTACTTTTCGTGCTGAAAAAGTTTTGTTGACTAATAACAAAAATACGTCTATTATTCATATATCTACTTAATTATCCATAAAACAACGAAGCATGTGCAAATATTGCTTTTTAATCTTAACCAATAAAAGACGTGTTCTTAATTATTCATAAAAATTAAGACAAGTTAATATTGGGGCTAGGACAACAGCATATTATTTTCATTGTTTTGACTCTCGAGTGTGTATCCGTTGATATCTTATATGCTTTTATGTAGAGTGATGTGGTTCTCGTTGGATTAACTGTGTCGGATATATACCCGAGAGTCAAAACAATGATAAGAATATTCTATTGTCACAGTCCTAGTTATTATATCTATTTTTATCCTATTTGTTTAAATTTATTATACTTTGCAATATTGTACAAAATGGAATATACTTATTTCTAACAACACACACAAAATAAAACATTGAAATATTTTGTTTTTATATAACAAACGAAGAATATATATATATATATATATATATATATATATATATATATATATAACTTAATTTCTCTAATCGTTTTTATATAACCTTCTGCCTCTTTCTCTCCTTCAATGGATATTTATACAAATACACACATTACTCTTTCTCTCTCTCTCTGCCTTCTTGTCTCTCTCTCTCTCTCTCTCTCTCTCTCTCTCTCTCTATATATATATATATATGTACACACACACACACACACACACACACATATATATATATGTATATGTCTGATGGAAGAAAATTGATTTGATATGAAAGATATGTAATCAGCTGACGTATCAAGAAGCAATCTTAACTTCGAAGTAGAATTGTTTTTGTTTTTGTTTTTGTTTGTGCGATGTGGAAGATAAATTAGAAATTTTACAGACTTAGCTTTCATAACAAAATTCCGGACAAGACAAAAAACAAAAAAAAAACAACAAAAAAACAAAAACAAAAGAAAACAAACAAAAAACGAACAGAAACAATACAACTAAAAGAAGAAATTTAAAGAACGTATATAAAAAATACAAACAAAACAACAACAAAAATAACAATAAAAAATAAAAAAATGCCAAAGATTTATCAAATCAGATAGAGTGATATGAAGAGATTGCGATAGACTAATGGCTAAGAATAGGTTTGCTAGATGCGGACAATGGATAAAATGTCCGTGACGCATAGGTATTGCGAATTTTACAAATACACAGACGCACACGACGTGAAAGACATGGGAAAATTATAAATATATATATATTAATATGTATATATATATATATATATATATATATTAATATATATATATATCTATTTCTGTAGAAATATATTTTTCGTATTATATATCAATCCTTAAATAAGAAGCTCAATGTGAAAACAGAGCAATATATAGAATAAATGACAAAAACTTTACATTCCAAAGTACATGATGTTGACAAATATGTATTTATGCGATAGACTGATGGTTAAGAATAGGTTTGCTAAATGAGGACAATGAACAAAATGTCCATGACACATAGGTATTGCGAATTTTAATTTCAAGAACTGTACGAATCAGTTGATGTAAAGGAATAAAATACATAATTGTCAACACCATGCATATATATATATATAATTATATATATAACTATATATATAACTATATATATAACTATATATATAACTATATATATATAACTACTTAATTTACTCACATAAAATTAATATACGAAAGTATAGATTTATGCGTAAACTTTAATTATTTACTTCAAAAGTGCTCAATACATAGGTAGAGCTAGTTAGTAATTTATAAAATATATATGGCGATTAAGCTACATTGAATATTCCGCGATTCATCCACTCTAGGACTCTTCAGGCTTATGCGCATAAGCCTGAAGAGTCCTAGAGTGGATGAAACGCGGAATATTCAGTGTAGCTTAATCGCCATATATATTTTATAAATTACTATATATATATATATATATATATATATATATATATATATATATATATATATATATATATAAAATTGTTTTTTAAATTTAAACTGCATTTCTCGCGGTTAACGGTGGCCGAATGGATTTGGTCCCTGCTAACTGAGTCAGAGATAGTTTCGTTGCACTGATAATTTACGAAAGGATGAAACACTATCGTCTGTAGGTATTTAATAATCATGTTAGCCCCTTTAAGAAAATTGTGTCTTATCGTTGACCATTTTCAGTTCGCAGATCATCATATAATGATTAGAGCACTCTGACAGACGTTAAAAGCATTTAAAAATAAATGTTTTAATTTCAACTGCATTTCTCGTTGTTAGCGGTGGCCGATTGGATTAGGTTTTTGCTAATGGAGTCAGAGATGGCTTCGTTGCCGGGTTCGAATCTATCGACCGGCGTTAATCGAGACACCCCGTATTTATGATTTCCGAAAAGATGAAACACTACTGTTTGTTGGCATTTAATAATTATTATGTAAATAATATATATATTATTGTAAATTATATATATATATATATATATATATATATATATATATGTATGTTTATGGTAGAATATGCTTATTTAACCGTATTTTAATATACCTACCATCCATGTTTTTAAATGTACGCATTTTTCAAATATAGTATATATTATAATTCAAATGTTGGATATGTAGCGAGTGCTTTTGTTTTCCTTTTCTTAACTATTTATATATATTAATTATTATAGGTGTTATTTTTTGTAGTAAAAGTAAGTTTACTAGTTCTTAAATATAATTTTTTAAATTTTCATATAAGTTTACTGATTAAAGGAGATTATATTATTTAAGTGGAATTCATTATTGCGGTGAGTATTATTATTAGTTTTATTTATTGCGGACTATTATTCTAATTTTTTCTTAGTTGTTTCACGACGTTTCGGCTAACTATTCCTCTGGCCTTCGTCAGGTGGTATCTGGATAGGAACTCTGGATCTCCTCACTGCATTCACTGCAATTACTGCCTTCCATAGTCTTAACACGTTTTGGCCAAGTAAGCCTCTGACCGGCTTTGGGTAGGATCGAAACCGCTATCTTCAGACAATTCTCACTTGTAACCGTAGAGATTCAACGTCTCTATCAACTGCGCCACGGGCCCCGAAGGACAATCAACGTTGAATTTTTTGGTCTTATAAATTCATGCTTATTTATTATCTGATCTTCCATGGTCGGGTCCGTACCGAATGGTATATTATTTTAATTGGAATTCATTATTGAGATGAGTATTATTTATTAATTTTCTTAATTCCGTTTGACTGTGTTTGAGTTCAGAATGAGCGCGTGCTGATTCAGGAAGTATTTATCGAGAGTTATTATAGCTTATATCATATTTTATTTAGGTCAAATTTGTGTTTTTTATGTTTCTGATTTTAAAATGAGATTGGATAATTTGTATCATTTGTATTATTCGGACTACCATTCTCATCTTGGGTGCCATTTTCACATAACGTTTCGGTCCCTCCGACTTTCTTTAGTTTTATCTTGTCGAACTCGGGAATCTTTCGGTCGAACTCAGAAATCTGCACGGAATTTCGGACAAAACTTTTATTTAATCCAAGAGGGTAGTATTCTCTTCTTTCGTCAGCCATAGACGTAGAAATGCTAAGTAATATTTGTCGAACTGACATTGATATTAAAATCTACTTTTTCTATTTTAAAATCATATAAACGAACTATTTAATATATTCAGTCATAGGTAAATGCGCACCTTCATAATGGTTAACTAATTTGCATATTCTTTTGAAAAATAAACTTTCATTAATTAATTTTTCATTTTTACGGTTTCGTATTTGCTGATGGGTTTACTTTCACTATTACGCTCAGTTCTATTTATAACTTTTGTTTACGTTGTGCATAATGCGTAGCATTAGACTGAAATAGTTGTAATTCACTTACACGTATATTCATGTATATTCATGTATCTATATGTGCAAACACACACACACACATATGTGACCATGTCTCTCTGTGTGCGAAACGGTCTCTACCATACTCCTCTGCCAACTTTTAGTTTACAGACTTGAAACTATATATAGCGGATTTGGACCTGTGGGACAAATTTAATTTGGTTTTAGCCGGTAAAAATAGCTGCTAACGGGTCAAAATTGAAAAAATATAACTTGACAAGAGTAAGTCGACTAACCCTATTATTTACACACACACACACACACACACACACACACACACACACACACACACACACACACACACACACACATATATATATATATATTTACATTTTAGGTCAAATTTCTACTGTAATATCCTGCTATATTAAAAGTCATGTTTCTGAATAGAGAATTCAATGTTCATAAACTATATTTTTATGAATCCAGGATAAAAAAAACTCAACTTATATAAAAAAAATATATATTCTGTTATTTTCTAGCTTTACGAAATCTGGACTTACAAATATTATTTTCTTCTTTCTTACGCATTAATCGGGACTTTTTAGAAGAAAGAAGATAACGTTTCCTACTAAACAACAGCAAAAGATAAAAAGTAAACATTAAAAAACAAATAACAATGCAAAACTATAAGAACACACGAAGAAAAAATGAAGAATGAAAACAGATATAAAAAATAAACGCATAAATTTATAACATATAAAACCCACTCTTACGTTTTGCAGTTTTATATATGCAAGGATAAAACATGTTGCTGTTCGTAACACAATGGTATTTTTGTTATACATTTTGTCTAAAGTATTTTTGTGTTGAGGGGGTAAAGATTTATCATAAAAACTTTCATACAAGGTTCACTCAATAATTTCTAGACTTTTTTGTACAAGGATTTAAAATTATCGCAGACTCTTGAAAATTCCATATCTTATTGCTATACATCCTATAAGATGATTGATCAATTGTTATGGTTTCAGGTTCAAGTGAATAGCTACAGCAGGAATTGGAATACACCTTACTAAAGCCTGATTGTCACAGCTGGTAAATTTCAAAAATGCAATCTGGTCGTAAGGATACTTTAAAAAAACGATATGCAATAAAATTCTGTTTTAAACTTAGAAAAAAAAGCTACATAAACGTATGGAATGCTCCAGACTGCTTTTGGGCCATCTTGCATGAATCGAACATCAGTTTTTGAATGGCATAAGAGATTCAAGGAAGGCAGAGAGTCTATGAAGGATGATGAGAGGTGTAGAAAGAGTAAGGAAGTCAGAACAAGAAAGTTGATTGGCCAAATAAAGAATTTGATGGATAGGAACCGTTGTGGGACTATAGAGACTATAAGTGCACAGTTTGATGTCAGTGTGGGAACTGTACACACACTTATTCGCGAGGAACTGAAGATGTGGACGGTTTGCGCGAAGTTTGTTCCCAAAATGCACAGAGAAGATCAGAAAGAAAGACGTTGTCATGATAGTAGGGAGACGGTCGAGCTGATCAATTCAGATCCAGCAGTTGATGCTTTGGTGACCTGCGATGAAAGCTGGATTGACAACTATAACCCAGAGATCAAGAGACAGAGTTCCTCGTGGAAGCATACTGGCTCTCCCAAACTCAAGAAGATCAGACAAAGCAAATCCACCATAAACTTATAATGACCCCTTTTTTGACAGTACGGATATGATCTACATGCCCTGGGTTCCCATTGGACAGACAGTCAACAAGGAATTCTATGTTGAGTTTTTAAGGAAGTTCAGGAAGAGATTCCGTCGGCAGAAGCCATCACTCTTCAAATCGGATCAGTGGCATTTTCCCCAGGACAATGCACCAGTCCACAACTCCATCCTTATCCCTAAGCTCATGGAAAACATTAGAAGCTGTCGTTTTCAGACAAACGAGAAGATGAAAAAAAGCTGTGACAAGAGTTATTGCCACGCTCACACAAGAGGACTTCCATGGAGCCTTCCAGAAGTTGTTGGAACGGCACAAGTGCATTGCAGCCGAGGGTAACTACTTCTAAGGGGACTAGAGTTTCATGCGTGTACTATCAATTCGATATTAGTCTGGAAACTTATTTAAGGCAAATATCGTTTCACGCCAAACGATATTGCTTGTGTTTTTACATAATTAATCTGCATGAACACACTCTGATCTATTCCCTGCTTCCTTTGTTACAGCTCGGTTGACTTGTTGGTCTAGTGGTCTTCCTCGCTGTATTGATACTTCATTATAATACAGGTTCATATTCCAGTAGCTTCTTTCTAAGAACTGCAATGTTGTGGAATTCTCTTCCCGTTGACGTTTTCCTTCCTATCTTCGTCTTTTCAAGATTAAGGTCAGTTGGCATCTTGCCTTTCGTTCTTGTTAGTTCCTTACATTAAGTGGCTTCCGTCTTGTCTGAAGCGATTTCTATTAAAAGAGATGTATATATCCTCACCAATTTAGTTGTACATATTGCTGGATCCTATGTAGCTGAAAGTTAATTATGTAAATAGTTAAGTGATATGTCTATAATAGATTTAGCTTTAAACATAAGAATTTAGAAACCCAAAACAATAATTGATACGTGAGACCATTCACGCCACATTTAGTCACGTGTCATTTTATCGGCTACGTCACCGGAACTGAGAGGTCAAAAAGATTAGAGCAGAGAGTTTAGGTTTTGTCATCAAGGTGTGCAGACGTGTACTAGAAAGGCCAGGAAGCGAGGCTAGGCCAGCACAACATGTAGACACGTATCAGACTCCATGAAACACTGAGACATCCGAAATAAATTTATATTTATAAAAAATAAAGTCGCTGTCCTATGTTTCACAAGAAAAGTCAGGTGTATCTCAATCGTCTTATTGTATCAGTATGGTGGACATTAACCATAGCGCCCAGCAGCAATTGAAGACAAAGAACCTCCGGAAAGAAAGATGAAGCATACCTTTTCTTCCATATACCATCCCTCGCTATACAACATATCTTTTGAAGTACATACTAGGTTCAACGTCGTTTAACATCGGGTTTATAATGGGTATCAGTGGGCCGACGTGATTGAGTCGTAATAATAATTTCACTCTGGATTTCATGGATTTCAAAAGGAACGTTCAAAATAGACATTTTATTGGATCTAATTACGTATGAAGAATAAAAAGTGGAATGCGTTTAATCTCGGAATCCTTGTAACTTTAAATACTTTAGTCCTCGCATTCCGTGAGTGATGTTTTTTTTTTTTTTTTTTTTTTTTTTTTTTACAAAGGCATCACCACATAATCAAGGCCCAGAGGCCACTCAAGGATAAGGGTTAAAGAGTGTAAAGTAGAAATTGGTCAATATAGTAATCATTAGTAATGAAAATTTGGTAAATTTAATAACTTATATGGAACGGCTCATCAAGAACTTATTTACTTTAGACTTGAACACAACCATATTGAAGTCAGCCGGAAAGCAGGAAAACGGAAGACAATTCCACAGGCGTGCAGTTCTAAGAAAGAAGCTTTGTTCATGGAATCTACGTTTAGGTTTAGGCACAGATAAAGAGTGGGGGAAATTATTGATAGTGTTTACAGCTAGACGAGTGTTTCTTGTGAAAGTTTGGCGAGGGGGGACCATAGATTGAAGCTCAGTTGAACACTTTCCATGAAAATAACGATACATCAGAGACAAACTCGCAACATCTCTTCTGTGAGATAGAGGTTGCAAGGAGGAGAAAAGGACATCTCCTACGAGGCTACGAAGTCTATTTTGAACTCTATCAAGGCAGGACAAGTTCTTTCTAGCAGCTCCTGCCCAGATGTGGCAACAGTATTCCATCCTTGGACGTACCTGGCTCTTATATAGGTAGAGAATAGCATCAGCAATGAGATATCTACTGGATCGATAGAAAGATCCCACCATTTTTCCAGCGGCCTTGGTAACAGATTTGATATACGTGTTCCATTTAAGATCAGGAGTAATGGTCAAGCCCAGAAGCTTGTCAAAACTTGAGGCCTCCTGAAGACGAGAGCCATTCATTTCAATTGATGACAAATGTGAATTAGAATGTTGATGATGTAAAGAGAGAAGCTTGGTTTTAGATGCATTAAAAGTAACCAGCCACTCCTTTCCCCATTGTACTACGTGCTCAAGATCAGAGGAGAGAGAATTGGAGAGAACTTGGTCGTTTACTGTCTTAGATGTGGTACCATAAATGGTAGTGTCGTCAGCATAAATGTCTACAAATGATGTAAGGATATGATTTGGAAGATCATTAATGTAGATCAGGAAAAGAGTTGGGCCCAGGATGGATCCCTGAGGGACACCGGCATTAATACTGTGAGCTTCTGATTTTTGCCCCTCAACTACTACTCTTATGAACCTATCAGAAAGAAATGATTTAATAATTGAGAAGACTTTTCCAGCTATACCATAGCTAGCGATCTTATGAAGTAAACCTTTATGCCATACCCTATCAAAGGCTTTAGATATGTCAAGAGCAATTGCCCTAGAAAGATTGCCACCGTCGAGAGATTTGCTAATCCTATGCGATATAACTGTAAGGACATCTGCTGTAGTTTCTAACAAAGGAGTAGAAATTGTTCTGGGTCAGAATCTGCCCATATAGCACTATTTGTTATGTAGTTTTTGACCTTGAAGTTATATTTTAAGCTTCTTACGTCAATAACTTCATGCCTTGTCTGGAGTGATTTCCTTATATACAAGTAAAAAAAAAAAAGAAAAACATGAGTGTACGCAATGCGCAAAAAGTATGCACGTCATATTTTAATAGATGCAGAGGTAAAATACTCTTGAAGAAGACCGGAAGACACAGCTACCGAAAACGGAAATATATATAGCTACAGTGAGGACAATATTAAAAAATATATATGTATATATAATTGGCCGAAATTGTCGAGCCGATCTACGTGTTTTTTCTTCTCTCTTCCGCACCCATGCACCCATGGGCATACACACCAATTTCCCATGACGTCACAAATACAATCAATAACAACGACAAAACAAACAAAATCGAACACGCTTTTGTCTCATCTCGAAAAGCAAGATGGTAACTCTGTAGTCAGGCCATCCACAAAGTTTTTTTTCTCTTTTTCTTCTTGTGTTTGCCTAATCTAGGGATGTACGTATCTAATTGGTTAAAAGAGAGTTTAAGCTCCTCCGTATGGAGACGAACG
>NC_136499.1:22331687-22404187 GCF_053919585.1 Euprymna scolopes | reverse complement strand
ATTGTAAACCATTAAACAATATATCTAGTAAAATATTGCACTATATTAAACAAAATATAAAATGAGATATTGTTAATCTATTACAAAAATTATTTAATAATATATTGTAAACTATTAAAGCAAATATTTAATAACATATTGTAAACCATTAAACAAAATATCTAGTAAAATATTGTAAACTATTAAAGAAAATATTTAATAACATATTGTAAACCATTAAACAAAATATCTAGTAAAATATTGTAAACTATTAAAGCAAATATTTAATAACATATTGTAAACCATTAAACAAAATATCTAGTAAAATATTGTAAACTATTAAAGAAAATATTTAATAACATATTTTAAACCATTAAACAAAATATCTAGTAAAATATTGTAAACTATTAAACAAAATATTTAATAACATATTGTAAACCATTAAACAAAATATCTAATAAAATAGTGTAAACCATTAAACAAAATATCTAATAAAATATTGTAAACTATTAAAGAAAATATTTAATAACATATTGTAAACCATTAAACAAAATATCTAGTAAAATATTGTAAACTATTAAAGAAAATATTTAATAACATATTGTAAACCATTAAACAAAATATCTAGTAAAATATTGTAAACTATTAAACAAAATATTTAATAACATATTGTAAACCATTAAACAAAATATCTAGTAAAATATTGTAAACTATTAAACAAAATATTTAATAACATATTGTAAACCATTAAACAAAATATCTAATAATTTAGTGTAAACTATTAAAGAAAATATTTAATAACATATTGTAAACCATTAAACAAAATATCTAATAATTTAGTGTAAACTATTAAACAAAATATCTAATAATTTAGTGTAAACCATTAAACATAATATCTAATAAAATAGTGTAAACTATTAAAGAAAATATTTAATAACATATTGTAAACCATTAAACAAAATATCTAATAAAATAGTGTAAACTATTAAACAAAATATTTAATAACATATTTTAAACCATTAAACAAAATATCTAGTAAAATATTGTAAACTATTAAAGAAAATATTTAATAACATATTGTAAACCATTAAACAAAATATCTAGTAAAATATTGTAAACTATTAAAGAAAATATTTAATAACATATTGTAAACCATTAAACAAAATATCTAGTAAAATATTGTAAACTATTAAAGAAAATATTTAATAACATATTGTAAACCATTAAACAAAATATCTAGTAAAATATTGTAAACTATTAAAGAAAATATTTAATAACATATTGTAAACCATTAAACAAAATATCTAGTAAAATATTGTAAACTATTAAAGCAAATATTTAATAACATATTGTAAACCATTAAACAAAATATCTAGTAAAATATTGTAAACTATTAAAGAAAATATTTAATAACATATTTTAAACCATTAAACAAAATATCTAGTAAAATATTGTAAACTATTAAACAAAATATTTAATAACATATTGTAAACCATTAAACAAAATATCTAATAAAATAGTGTAAACCATTAAACAAAATATCTAATAAAATATTGTAAACTATTAAACAAAATATTTAATAACATATTGTAAACCATTAAACAAAATATCTAGTAAAATATTGTAAACTATTAAAGAAAATATTTAATAACATATTGTAAACCATTAAACAAAATATCTAGTAAAATATTGTAAACTATTAAAGAAAATATTTAATAACATATTGTAAACCATTAAACAAAATATCTAGTAAAATATTGTAAACTATTAAACAAAATATTTAATAACATATTGTAAACCATTAAACAAAATATCTAATAATTTAGTGTAAACTATTAAAGAAAATATTTAATAACATATTGTAAACCATTAAACAAAATATCTAATAATTTAGTGTAAACTATTAAACAAAATATCTAATAATTTAGTGTAAACCATTAAACATAATATCTAATAAAATAGTGTAAACTATTAAAGAAAATATTTAATAACATATTGTAAACCATTAAACAAAATATCTAATAAAATAGTGTAAACTATTAAACAAAATATTTAATAACATATTTTAAACCATTAAACAAAATATCTAGTAAAATAGTGTAAACTATTAAAGAAAATATTTAATAACATATTGTAAACCATTAAACAAAATATCTAGTAAAATATTGTAAACTATTAAAGAAAATATTTAATAACATATTGTAAACCATTAAACAAAATATCACGTAAAATAGTGTAAACTGTTAAAGAAAATATTTAATCAAATATTGTAAACCATTAAACATAATATCTAATAAAATAGTGTAAACTATTAAAGAAAATATTTAATAACATATTGTAAACCATTAAACAAAATATCTAATAAAATAGTGTAAACTATTAAAGAAAATATTTAATAACATATTGTAAACCATTAAACAAAATATCTAATAAAATAGTGTAAACTATTAAACAAAATATTTAATAACATATTGTAAACCATTAAACAAAATATCTAATAAAATAGTGTAAACTATTAAACAAAATATTTAATAACATATTGTAAACCATTAAACAAAATATCTAATAAAATAGTGTAAACTATTAAAGAAAATATTTAATAACATATTGTAAACCATTAAACAAAATATCTAATAAAATAGTGTAAACTATTAAACAAAATATTTAATAACATATTGTAAACCATTAAACAAAATATCTAATAAAATAGTGTAAACTATTAAACAAAATATTTAATAACATATTTTAAACCATTAAACAAAATATCTAATAAAATAGTGTAAACTATTAAAGAAAATATTTAATAACATATTGTAAACCATTAAACATAATATCTAATAAAATATTGTAAACTATTAAACAAAATATTTAATAACATATTGTAAACCATTAAACAAAATATCTAATAAAATAGTGTAAACTATTAAACAAAATATTTAATAACATATTTTAAACCATTAAACAAAATATCTAATAAAATAGTGTAAACTATTAAACAAAATATTTAATAACATATTGTAAACCATTAAACATAATATCTAATAAAATAGTGTAAACTATTAAACAAAATATTTAATAACATATTTTAAACCATTAAACAAAATATCTAATAAAATAGTGTAAACTATTAAAGAAAATATTTAATAACATATTGTAAACCATTAAACAAAATATCTAATAAAATATTGTAAACTATTAAACAAAATATTTAATAACATATTTTAAACCATTAAACAAAATATCTAATAAAATAGTGTAAACTGTTAAAGAAAATATTTAATAACATATTGTAAACCATTAAACATAATATCTAATAAAATAGTGTAAACTCTTAAAGAAAATATTTAATAACATATTGTAAACCATTAAACAAAATATCTAATAAAATAGTGTAAACTATTAAAGAAAATATTTAATAACATATTGTAAACCATTAAACGAAATATCACGTAAAATAGTGTAAACTATTAAACAAAATATTTAATAACATATTGTAAACCATTAAACATAATATCTAATAAAATAGTGTAAACTATTAAACAAAATATTTAATAACATATTGTAAACCATTAAACAAAATATCTAGTAAAATAGTGTAAACTATTAAACAAAATATTTAATAACATATTTTAAACCATTAAACAAAATATCTAATAAAATATTGTAAACTATTAAACAAAATATTTAATAACATATTGTAAACCATTAAACATAATATCTAATAAAATAGTGTAAACTCTTAAACAAAATATTTAATAACATATTGTAAACCATTAAACAAAATATCTAGTAAAATAGTGTAAACTATTAAACAAAATATTTAATAACATATTGTAAACCATTAAACAAAATATCTAATAAAATATTGTAAACTATTAAACAAAATATTTAATAACATATTGTAAACCATTAAACATAATATCTAATAAAATAGTGTAAACTATTAAACAAAATATTTAATAACATATTTTAAACCATTAAACAAAATATCTAATAAAATATTGTAAACTATTAAACAAAATATTTAATAACATATTGTAAACCATTAAACATAATATCTAATAAAATAGTGTAAACTATTAAACAAAATATTTAATAACATATTGTAAACCATTAAACAAAATATCTAATAAAATATTGTAAACTATTAAACAAAATATTTAATAACATATTTTAAACCATTAAACAAAATATCTAATAAAATAGTGTAAACTGTTAAAGAAAATATTTAATAACATATTGTAAACCATTAAACATAATATCTAGTAAAATAGTGTAAACTATTAAACAAAATATTTAATAACATATTGTAAACCATTAAACATAATATCTAATAAAATAGTGTAAACTATTAAACAAAATATTTAATAACATATTGTAAACCATTAAACAAAATATCTAGTAAAATAGTGTAAACTATTAAACAAAATATTTAATAACATATTTTAAACCATTAAACAAAATATCTAATAAAATAGTGTAAACTGTTAAAGAAAATATTTAATAACATATTGTAAACCATTAGACAAAGTATAGAACATACTTTAAATTTATTATACAAAATATTTACTATTGCAATCAAATGCGACTAAACTTTATATGAAAAACCACGAGAGAAATTTATAGAAAAAGCCGTGGTATATGTATTATTTACTAACAATAATTCAAAAAGACTTATTATTTATCACAAAAATGTAAAAATCAAATTTTGTAATAAAAACAACTCTTGTTAAATTTATAAAACATTAGAAATTTGATTTATAAATTCAAATTCCATTAAAGGAATGCAACTCTTTTAATAATAATAATAATAATAATAATAATAATAATAATAATAATAATAATAATAATAATAATAATAATAATAATAATAAAGTAAGAACTACATTGGATTACTACCACAACACTTTCCCGCTAACTCACCATGCATCTGGTAAAGTTTTGCTCAATTTATCAGAATGAAAAACACATTTCATACTAATTTACGATAAATTTAAGTAATAATTCCAACTCATTTGAATCGCTGATCAATTCGCTGTTTTGATACGTTATTGTAATGTATTCCTTTTATTCCAGCAGCTTATTTCCCAGAACTGCAAGCTTGTTGGATTCTCTTAATGCTCACCGTTTTCCTCCTATCTACAGCTTTGGTATTTTCAATACTTAGTTAATAGGTATTTCCTGTATTTGTGGTAATCATCATTCGTTCTTATTAGCTCCTTACATCAAATGGCTTCACCCCTTGTCTCGACCGATTTTCATAAAAACGAACATGAAAATAATAAATCATGAAACTCATTAAAAAGAAATTTTAAGATACTAGAAGCTTTCTTAAACCCCAACACATAAAAATAAATAACATTGTGTGTGAAAGTGTGAAATAACTATATACATATATATATATATATATATATATATATATATATATATATATATATATATATATATAAAGAGAGAGAGAGAGAGAGGGGAGGAGAGAGAAATATATATATATATATACATATACATATATATATTATAATGTTACACGTTATACATTGTTGCAATATTTTTTAAAATATATTATAGGCGTATGATACCTGAAAGTTGAGAGATTCTATTTATAAACGATGCCGATGGGAACAGACGAATCAAATTGAACCTCGTTCTGCTATCAAACAATCAGAAACCAGAATTTCTCCATAAAAATTGAGTGTTTTAGCATTCCAATACATCTTTTTTTCGTGTCAACGCGGGAAGGGTCATTTGCTCTTTGTCTGAAAAGTTATAAAGTCCATAACCAGTCCACAACAGCTACTCACTGAAAATCTTTCATCTCCAAGACTTGAATAGAATAGCTGACCATCGGAAACTCTTCTTACAATTCAAGAGACATTTTATTATACAATTCATACGCTGATTCGCCCACCCTGGATTTGAAATTGTAAACGATTCTTCAGGAACTGTACCATTTTGTTCTTTTAATGCCTAACTTGTTTCAAGTGGACGTTCTCTACTGTGTTTTGAAATTCTCTTCTTTTCTCCAATTTTTTTCTTTTATTTGTGTTTGCCAACTAAAGATGAAAATCAAAAGTGTTAGTTATATATATACGAGCACTTTTGTTTTTTATTTTATTTTAATACAAAAGATTATAAGAATTAAAAAAAAAAATCGGAAAGTATAACCAAACAAAGATTTACGTTATGTTGAACAACATTTGCTTAAATTAAAGCAAAATAGATTTATATGTAATTATATACAAATTATTGATTTGAAAACAATATGGCGCATATTTTAGAGACGTTTATAAATAAATGCTTTGTATTTGAATTCACATAACTTTACGATCGAGCACTTCGGTGATTTCTTTTCAACATACCCGATGCACCATATATATACTAGCAGGCCACCTGACATTGCCCGGTTAATATGATAATTTATGCAGATATCAAATTTATTATTATGGAGCCAATTTTTTTTATTGATTATTAATACGACTTGGATGCCATCAGCTAGAATCAAAACCAAAAACATGCAGCTATCAGATAAGTATAGTATTTAAATACTTATGTATTAGTTATGACATTGAATACGACGATTCTTTACTGTGAAATCTTACAAGCGTTTTATGTAGATTTAAATGTTCTATATATATATATATATATATATATATATATATATATATATATATATATATATATATATCCCTCAAACCTTTGGCCTTGGGGAAACTAAACCTTGATGGTAGAGTTTCAGATAATTTGAAATAACAGCAAGAGGAGACTTGATTCCAAATATTTCTCATATATTATATCTCCCCTCTTTTGGAAATAGAGTACGATTATGAATATCTCAGTATCAAATAATCTATATACACTGTGAAATTCACATAATGTATGAAAACCAATGAGGGGAGATATACGATATAAGAAATATTTGGAATCAAGTCTCCCCTTTGTTATTTCAGATCATTTGAAATCATAGCAGCAAGTTTTAGTCTCCCCTTTATCAAGGCCAGAGGTTTTGGAGAAATATCGGATCTTGTAATTTATATGCAAAATTAAGAAAACAAATTACTATGATTGAAACATTTTATGGCTGTAACAAAGTGCCAAAAAAGGATGATGGATGATCCGTTTGATATAACACCCTTAAGAGCAAATGTCACAAAGCCCATTACACAATTCAGAACATTAGACATTCAACAAGCCTTCATTTATAAAATTTTGATCAATAGTCGCTGAAATTTCGAATTTATAAAATTGCACAAAAATGTGGTGTGTATATATATATATATATATATATATATATATATATATATATATATATATATATATATATATACAAGCTGGGGTGCCCGGCGTTGTCCGGGTGTTTGGAGGTGTGTATTGAGTAAAAGAAAAGTCGTAGTAGGAAGGCAGGCTTGAACCCGTACCGTAAAGGAGGAAAAGAATGGGGGAAAAACGTGACGTCTTTGCTGTTACGATCACCGTCAAACCGTAAGTGACGTAGGTTTAAATTAAGCTAAACAATCGAAAAGAGGGGATGACTTTCGAAAATATCGGCGAAAAAAGCAACCCCTCCTTGTAGAAAAGGGCCCAGTTGAAGGTGAGAAAATTAATATTTTTAGCCAATTTTTCGATATTTATCGTCTGAAGGGTCGATCTTCAAAATGACACTGATCTTGTGAAAATCCGTCGCCTCTGTCAAAAGTTTAGGAAGACATGAAAACATACATACATACGTACATTTATATATTGGTAGCTTAAAGTTTCGACCCAAACCGATTAAAAAGCTTGCCCTAGCTCTGAATACCCTTCATATAAAATTTCAAATGTTTAGGCCAGAAATTGTCCGAGTAATTTGGTAGAGACCGCAGAGATCAATTTTTTTTTAACTTTGACCCCTATTATGACCGCTTAGCATTTACTGTTTTGGGCCCAAATCAAGTTATTAAGTTAGATCCATGTCCAAAGAACCTATATCTAAAATCTCAAGTGTTTAGACGCAAAATTGGCGGAGGAGTTTGGTAGAGGTCTCAAAGGTCAAATCGCAATACTTTGACCCATAAACATTCAAATTTCGGGCCAAAAACGGATTACAAATATTTTCCCAAATCTCAGTACGCTGTATATGAAATTTCGAGTCTGTAGACTGAAAATTGGGAGTGTAATTGCGTAGGGAAATGTACACAGACAGACAGACATACACACAAACAAACAGACAGATACTTTTACTTTTATATATATACTAGCAAAAGTACCTGTCTGGCCCCCATGGAATGGAAATATGTTACAAAGTTTAACAAGGGTTTTTAATATGGATCCACAGAATATTGTAATAAGTGTTTCAGTGTGAACAGATATGGTATAATAAATTATGAGGTTTATCTATTTTATTTTTACTTTCATCATATTTTGCTTTGGTTTTGATACCCTCATATTCGAAGCTATCTCTTTACAACCCTTCCTTTTTATAACCTATCATACTTTCATAAATCAGAGTCCATTTTCTGTTGGCTGTTTTTGAACCCAGTCAACGACGGGTACTTTTGCTAGTATATATATATATATATATATATATATATATATATATATATATATATATATATATATATATATATATATATAAAATGGAAATTCTTTTAACTTTCTTGAAGTTTTACATTTGGATTTTACCGTCACTGGATTTTTTATCTTCCACCAGACTATCCATCAATGTGTAATCACCTTTTTCTTTACCATATTCCCTCTGCTTAACTTATTTTTTTTTCAAGTAAGATCTTTGACTTATTTGTTGTTTCATCAAATACTTCTGCATGCAAAATCCGATCCCGCATTTTGTTAATTCCTACCTTCTGATGAGAAGGAGAGTATTTCTTCGAAACTCCGCGGATTAAGGACTATCCATTTATCTAGTGTTTCCTTTTCAGATTAAATATGTTTTTAACTCATTTCAAAGTGTTTTTTTTAACATATTTCATTAACTGTTTGCTTATATATATATATATATATATATATATATATATATATATATATATATATATATATATATATATATATATACAAGATTCAAGCAAGTAAATCAAGAAAGGACGCCGAACGGACGCTCCACAGGGTTTATGATTATTAATATATATATATATATATATATATATATATATATATATATATGTGTGTGTGTGTGTGTGTGTGTGTGTGTGTTGTGTGTGTGTGTGTGTAATTGATCTATATCAGTGTAAGAAAATTATAATCACACAAGCAATTAAAAAAATAACTGTGTTCCCTCTTTTCTCCTTCCTTTTTCCTTTTTATTTATTTGAACCGGAAACATACAAGAAAGCTAACTCCCACACATAACACTACAATATGTGTTCTTGGGCTGACATCGCAAATACCTTCAATTGACTTCACTATTTTCAAAACCGTGTTCACACATAAGTGAAGGCCAGAGGAAAGAAAATGTTTTCAAAAATTATCTTAAAGAATATCCTAATGAAAAACTAATGCAAAGAAAAAAATTGAGATTTAGCTGGTTTCGAAAATCGTCCAAATCATCTAGAAGAAAAATTTCACCTCTGATTTTTTATCGACGGATTACACTCATCTAGCCCCACTGACGAGTTTTATACAGCGAAACATCCTGTTTATGGATGACTATATGCGCGCTTGTTCTTGGGTAGAATTTTTGTAAGGTAGTCGTCAACTACCATTGCTATTAAGGAAAAAACAATTCGAGCTCCCCAGCAATTACCAATGATTACATTGCCATTTCGCTACCGTTTAGCAGGTGTCGAATTATAGGGTAAGGGTAATAAACACCAGCTGTCGATTTGACAGTCGAGTTTCGATCCCGGCTTGAAGTACTTGTCTTTTTTTTTTAGGTGAACTGAAAGTTGTGATGCAGCGAAACACTTTGTCTGGTAATGAGGATGAGCATATGTGGTTTGTATATGAGTGATCCCGTTGTGATTGCGTGAGAGGCAAAGCCCGCCATCCCCATAAAGGCCGAATGACTGATATGGTAATTTTTTGGTTAGAGTCTCCGGTAGGAATAGGCCCACTAAGTCGCAGATATCTGCACTATCGTATGTCCCTATTACCACATTATATATATATATATATATATATATATATATATATATATATATATATATATATATATATATATATATACATGGTGACCCCCTTAATTAGGCCCCGTTTTTTAGTGTTTTGTCCAAATGAAATTAAACTTTGGTCATAACTAGTTTATTATATTCAAAACATCATATCAAAACACAAGGGTCTTTGCCCTTTTTTTTCTCCGTTCTTCAGCATATGTTCTAGATGGCCTCCATGTAGCTTTTGTTTTTTTTTTTTGGGGGGGGTCACCCTATATATATATATATATATATATATGTATATATATATATATATATATTCGTGCTGGTCAAAAAAATAGAACATCATGTTTTTTGGCGCTAAATTCTTATTGTGGACGATCTGTGAGATGTAATTGGTGCTAAAATATCCCTATCATGATAAACTAACTGAAATAGTTTTACGGCATAATTTTTTTTTCATATCAATTGCAATGTCAGTTTTTGAATATTTCGTGTTTCAAAATAATAGAACAATGCAGGTAAGTAAACAAAATAGTTTTTCTATTAACACAAATACAAATAAACTTAATCAATATTAAGTAGCAGCACTTTTTGCCTTGATAACACCATCAATTCGCCAGGGCATGGAATCAACAAGCTTCTCGCAATCATGTGTAGACACTGAATCCCATGTGTTCTGGTTTGCAATCTTCATGGCTGCAAGGGTAGTAGGTTTTTCTTTTCGGAGCTTCCTCTTCATCTGGTCCCACAAGGCTTCAATAACGTTCAAATCTGGTGAGTTTGCCGGCCATTCAAGAACAGGGATTGATCGTTCTCGCAGCCAGGAAGACGTGGTCTTGGCAGAGTGTGCCGGTGCCAAGTCATGTTGAAAAATGATGTCTGTAGCCTCCCTGTCAAACTGGTTATTCAACACTGGCAGTAAATTAGCATCCAGGATATCTTGGTACACTTTTGCGTTTAAAGTTCCTTTGATGAAGCATAAATTACCAGCACCTTTAGCACGCATACAGACCCAAACCATGCAAGACTGCGGGAACTTCACAGACTTCTTAACGCAGTCTTGGTTATGCCGTTCCGTGGTTCTTCGCCAAACACGTGGCTTTTGGTCGCCGAAGGAGATACAAAATCGAGACTCATCTGAAAAGATCACACGCCGCCATTCGTCTGCAGTCCAGGTTTGGTGAGCAGTTGCCCATCGCAGCCTCTTCAACATCTGCTTCTTGTTAAGGAGCGGTTTGGTGGCAGCTATACGATTTAGGTATCCCAGTTGCCAGAGCCTTCGGTAGTAGTGCTTCTCGAAACGTTAGCACCAGAAGCCTGTTTCCTCGTTTCAGTGATGTGACTTGTTGATTGGAATCGACTTTTCTTTGCCACCTTGTCCAGTACCCGCTCTTGTCTTTCGGTGGTGCCTTTCTTTCGTCCGCATTTCTTGCGATTGCTGTTGGAAACACCCTCAGCACCTTTCCGGTGCACTTTGGTCACCACCGATCTTGAACATCCTACCTTGATTACGATTTCCATGTGCGTCTTTCCTTCTGCCCGCAAATCAATGATAAGCTGCTTCTCAGGCAACGATATGTCTTTAGAGCGACCCATAATGATAAAGTATTATTAAATCGCGTTCAAAATCTTTTTAAACATGTAAAGCTCGCGTAGAGGGAGAGCTTCTTTTTTTCTGACTTGGCAAAGAGCAAATGGCGGCCTCCAATGTTTCAACTTGTAACCAGACTCAGGGGAAGTCACCCTCATTGGTATCTTTCCAAGAGGAGTCCATGCTACTATCATAATGTTTAAGGGGGGTAACTGGTTGGGCCTCTACAAAACAATATTTGCATTTTTTTTTTAGTTTAAGATTACTCAACGACAAAATGTTCTATTAAATTGAAACGTTGACTTTTCTAATGTGACAATAAAGTACTCATTGTCTGTCATATGCACCTCCTCAAATTATTAGAAATAGTTGCAATTGTTATTTACATATAAGATATCTCGACTGTACAATATACAAGTCGAAAATTATCCCAAACGGAATGATTTTACAGTTTTATACATATGTTCTATTTTTTGACCAGCACGAGTATATATGATTGACCCTCCTGTCGATTTCGACTTATGAGCTCTTTTTATACACCTGCTAATATTCGTCGGTGCATTAGCTGTCACAAGACAGATTCGACAGTAAACCTCAGGTTTTACATCAGAGTTTTTCCATTCTCTTAAGATGCATGTTTTAATGAAGATTGGGGGCGCATCTTACCCAAAGAATCATACGCCCCCCACTCCTCAGATACCAACTAAAAAAATTTCTACGTCTCGGCTCAGTACATACGGCGCCTAGCCTTCCCAAATGGTCACCTATATACGGCACAATCACACTGACACAGCGTTTCCGCCAGATGAGGGAACGATGAGTGGCCAGTACACACACACAGACACACACACACAGACACACACAGACACACACACAGACACACACACAGAGACATACACACAGACACACATAGAGACACACACATAGACACACACACAGACACGCACACACATAAATATATCAAATAGAAATGCTGAAATGCCATAAGATTACAGATTGTATTATTCTGTAAACCGAAAGTCCAAATAGATATTAGTATCAATATTTATAAGACAAGCCCATAATTGATAATGATTCATCCAACTATGAAGTATCCTTTTTACACTATCATTTCAAATTTAATTTTCAATTTATGGCTAATAAGCAAAATTTATAATTACCCATATTTTGCTAATACCATTTCCTCCGATGAGATGGATCGTTCATTGAAAATCCATGAATTAAGGAAAAAACTTTAAAAATTATTAGTACTTCTTTGTAAAACAATAAAACGTTCGTAATTCTACATAACTTAATTAAGAATTTCCACACACACACACACACACACACACACACACACACACACACACACACACACACACACACACACATATATATATATATATATATATATATATATATACGCGCACACCTATATATATATATATATATATATATATATATATATACTGCGTGTGCAAAATCAAGACTTCAAGACAAGGTGTTGATGTCAACAAAAAGTGTATTTCATTTTATGTTACAATTGTTTCAATGTCTAGTTCGACTGAATTACACAAACTCAGTATATTACATATAAGTATATATATATATATATATATATATAAATATATATGTATATATATACATATATATATATACAATTTTCGGATTTTAATCATGTCAAAATGCACTTTATTTCCTTTTGATGGATTGATTGTAGCTATTTTTCTAATGTTATGGGCAAAATAGATTCATTAACTGATATAATAATTAAGTGATTGATTTTGCGCTACGGAACAGATACTGTCAAGAATTGTAAATGTCAACTGATTATAAAGGAATAAATCATAAGATGGTCAACATCATGAACTTTGCAATATAGACTTTCGTCATTCATTAATTATATTGCTCTCTAATTACATTGGGCTTCTTAAGCAAGGATTACTGTATATTATACGGAAATAAAGTAGATTTCTACAGATATATATATATAGATATATATATATGTTTATTAATTATACAGAAGTTCAGAAAAACATTGGTACCGTCGGTTTCAAGCTCACACGGGTTTCAGTAGATTTATATCTAGGAAACCAAACTATAAAACCATATATATACAGTGATGATCATATTTATTGGCACGGTAAAATAAAAGTTAAATTTTGTCTAATAAATTCTAAAAAAGGGATTAAATTAAAGAAAATAACAAAGTATATTATGTATTTTTAACTGGCCTTTCCGATGCAGCAATCGGATTTTAGAAAAAATAAATAACAAAGGAACAACAAACATAATTGCAAAAAACCCTTGTTCAAAATTATTGGCACGGCTTTGTTTTTCTTTTAGTATCAGTATAATATCAATCAATTTCCGGTTTACGTGCTTTCTGAACTTTTTTATAGCCATATTATGCTTGTTTAACGCTAATTCAGTGAATAATTTTTTTCAGATAATTTTTAGATAGCGATTTATTTAAACTATTATAAGTGACTAAATTATAATTTTCAATCGCCATGGTTAAAACTAAGGAACACAGCGAAGACGTCAGGAAGCTTGTTGTAGCATGCCATACCAATGGGGAGGGCTATGATAAGATTTCAAAGAAGCTAAACCTTCCCAAATCCACTGTTAGAGCCATAATAAACAAGTTCAAATCGCAAGGCCACGTTATGAGTTTAGAGGGTAGAGGGAGAAAAAGGATTCTTTCCCCAAGAGATGAACGGAAAATTGTTCGACAAGTAAAACAAAACCCAAGGATCTCTGTTGGGGAGATTGTTGATGAACAGAGCACCTCTGGAGTGAATGTATCTCGACATACAGTTGGTAGAGTTTTGAAGAGAGCTGGTTTAAAAGCATGTCGTCCGAGAAAGACTCCCTTATTGAAGCCTATGCACCTGAAAGCAAGGCTAGCCTTTGCAAAACGTCATATTGATAAAGATGTTGCATTCTGGAAACGTGTTCTATGGACTGACGAAACGAAAATAGAGTTATTTGGCCATAATAAAGTGTCTTATATTTACAGAAAATCTGGCGAAGCTTTCCTGCCTAAGAACACCATACCCACAGTGAAGCACGGTGGAGGCAGTTTGATGTTTTGGGGATCCTTTGCTGCCTCTGGACCAGGGCGACTTGTTAATGTCACAGGTAGCATAAAAAAGGAAGATTATGTTAAAATATTGGATGAAAACCTGAAAGACTCTGCTAAAGAGCTCTCACTTGGTCGTCGTTGGTGGTTCATGCAAGATAATGACCCAAAGCATTCGGCTAAACTGACTAAGAAATGGCTTGAGGACAATCATATTAATGTTTTGGAGTAGCCATCACAAAGCCCAGACCTTAATCCAATTGAAAATTTATGGAGAACATTAAAATTGAGGGTAATGCAAAGGAAGCCTAAGAATCTTATTCAATTGGAGGATTATTGTCAGAAAGAGTGGGCTAAAATTACTACTGAAGAGTGCAACAACTTGGTTGTAAACTATGAAAAGCGACTGAGGAAGGTAATCAAGGCCAAAGGCTATACAATTGATTATTAAATAAATCGTGCCAATAATTTTGAACAAGGGTTTTTTGCAATTATGTTTGTTGTTCCTTTGTTATTTATTTTTTCTAAAATCCGATTGCTGCATCGGAAAGGCCAGTTAAAAATACATAATATACTTTGTTATTTTCTTTAATTTAATCCCTTTTTTAGAATTTATTAGACAAAATTTAACTTTTATTTTACCGTGCCAATAAATATGATCATCACTGTATATATATATATATATATATATATATATATATATATATATATATATATATATATATATATATATATAAAGAAATAAAAATTACAATAAGTTTACCAAGGTAATCAAAATGGTAAACTTAAAATATATTATAAATATTAAAGAGTTAATATTTACAAGTAAAGTAATCTCAACCAGATGTAAAAGCTCAATAAAACCGAAAAGGAAATAGAGGTTATAATATGATGTTCAGCTCTCGTCAGCCATCTTGTTAACAAGATCGCTAACGAGAGCTGAACATCATTTACATGTTACCATTAACAGTTTCCCGTTGTGTTGGGCTTGAAACCGACGGTACCAATGTTTTTCTGAACTTCTTTATAATTAATAAACAAATATTTAACTCTTATATCGAAAAAGTTTTACAAAAAGGTATACAATCTGTTTATTATACAAAAATTAATGGTTACATATGTGCATGCATGTCACAGTGAAATCTCAATTCAGAGAAACCCACCTCATCAGATCGAGAAATGAAACAACATTGAAACGAAAATCAAGGTTCATTCATTTTGTATGTAAAATATATATTCGAGTGTTATATGAAAGAAAGGGCGATGTATAGTTTGTAAATGCGAACAGTCGAGATTTGGGTGGAAGGGTGAAAAGAAGGGAAATACAGATATAGATCCTGCCTGGTCAAATTATCACAGCGGGGAGGTTCCGATTGTATTCTAGTTTTTTTGGACTAAGTGCTTGCTTTAATCTGAAATAATATATTCTCAATAGTGATGTTCTATTTTAGATTTTTTGTCTGGTTTTACTTTCGCAGTGGCGCATTCCTTATCTTCTTATTTTACAAGCTCTATTTATTTATTTATTTTATTTTTCGTTTTTTTTATTTATTCATTCTTTTGACGTTTTTATTTAGTTATTTGTTTATTTATTTCAAAATAATATACACCAAAATGATCAAATTAACCACCTGTAAACATATATATATATACCATACAAGCTTATTTATATGATTTAAATATAAATATTATTATGGGAGTTACATTTTTCATTTTAACGTGCACATTTTATTTGGTAAGTAGAGTTATTAATGAGAGGTACATTAGTTTTTTGTTAGTATAGTTATTAATTAGCCGTGTACCGATACCACTTCATATTCTTTCGGTTTTCTCCTTGATTTAGTTATTAATTAAGAAGGTAGTGGGAATGAAGGATTATGTATTACAATTAAAGGGATGGCTATTCGTTCTTTACATCTTATTTAAAGCATAGTTTCTAAAGTGTTTCCAACTTATAACCGATCCTACTTTAACATTTGATAATTATCATGATCCTTAAATCTAATAATTTCAAGTTTCTCTGTTAAACATAAATAAAAGGGTGAAGTAACTGAACTGCAGGCTTTCGCCTTTCTAAGTATGTTCCATTCGACTTCGATTAAAGTTTAGTAGTGCGCCGAAAGTTAGGTGCCCATAACATACACTTTATTATTCATTGATAGTGTATGGCCATAGAATCTGGAGTATTTCCTTTCTCTTCTTCCCTCCCACTTCTTTTCCCTGTCTTTGTCGCACCTCCCTTCAAACCTCGACTACACCCCCTTTGTTTCAGAGCCTAAATCACACACAGATATATTTTTTTATATACAAAATAAATAAACTTTGATTTGCGTTTCAATGTTGTTTCTTTCCCCGGTCTGATGAGGTGAGTCTCTATGAATTGAGCTTCCACTGAAACATGTATGCACATATGTAACTAATAATGTTTGTATAATAAACCGACTATATATATATATATATATATATATATATATATATATATATATATATATATAGTATTCCGAATTATATTGGGTTTATATAATTGATAATTCGATAACCGTTCATATACCAATAAATAAAGTCAGAATGAGATGGCTTAAATTGTAATCTTCAAAATTAGCATTCATATATGTCTTAACAAAATAAAGACATCAAAGAATGGATTGATAGCAACAAATATTGTATTTCATCGTTCGTTACAATTGTTTCAAGACTAATCGGACAAATTCAAACCCTATATCGTTCGATATTTTTTCACAAGAACAACTTATCATCAGACGTTTTGAAAAAAAAAACCCAAACATTTTTACAATGAACAATATGGAATCCATTTCCCTTTTAAGGAAAATTATGAGAAAATATTTTACCTACATCTCTTCTGTCCAAGTTTTCTTTTAAGATTTTTACATTTACCTATTTTGGTATCTCCATTTAAAAAGATAAAGAAATAGAATTTCAATCGAATTATGATTTAACGTTGCTACCAATTTCCTATGTTTACTTAATATGTTTTACTAATATTATTCACTAATTTATTAAATTAAATTTCTTTGTTTCTTTATTTTATTTTATTTATTTTTTCTATCCCGGACTAACCAACTATGTTTCAGCTATATTGTTTTAATTCTATGTTAGTTTCGTATCTAGAATTTGTTTTGTCTATTTACAAATATTTCGGAATACTTATTTGTGTAATTTCAAAAAGCGGTTGTTGTTTCAATGTATTCCATAAGGAGAATAAGGATAATGTCACTCTTTATTCAATGCAATCTCATTTTTCAGTGAAAATTTTGGATTTAATCTTTTTTATTTTTTTAATTTCTTTCATTCCAATCTATTTTGATTTCCGGTTATCTGTTTATTTTGACGTTGAAAATACGTTAGAAATTTTAATGCTTTTGTCGAATTCTATGTTGATAAATTCCTAATATGTTGTTATGATTTATTTATTAGTTAAACATCACCGTTTAATTCTAGGCTAACCTGTTCAAATTATAAGTTTGTGATTCACATCTCTACCGGGATTACAATTTATTTCCAAAGTTTTAACGTAAGTTTGCCACAAGACCATAATTATTATTAAAGTAATATATATAAGTTATAAAATATATATGGCAATTAAGCTACACAGAATATTCCGCATTTCATTCACGCTAGGATTCAACAGGCTTATATATATATATATATATATATATATATATATATATATATATATATATATATATATATACACTGTTTTTGTTTTAGAGGCAGTGCATTTTAAATTAAAGCCAATCAAAGAAAAAATATTTTATCAAACAAATATGTGATTTATTCCAAAGATTAGCTTTTGGCATTTAAAATTTAAGTATCATTTCTGGATGCGGCTATATGACTATATGGCGTCATCTAAAGGTCCAATTTTCATAAACTGTTTTGTGGTCTATTTTGTCTGGTTTATCAGTGTATGTATGGGACTTTACTTGTCTTCAAAGAAAGTAATCTAATTGGATTAAATTGCATGGACGAGGTGACCAGTTGACTGGTCCATTCCCTGAAATTATCTATCAGCTGTAAATTATTTGTTCATCAAATTTAAATAAAATAAATTTGCACAATTTGTAAACGCTGTTCAAGTGTCAGTCTCTTAATGATAAGTTGCCAAAGCAAGCTAAACTAAGAATAACCAATTGGTGCTGAATCTGCAATTAAAGAAAATAGAATTATCAATTTAAAGTTCGTTGCTTCTAGAACAAGACCCTTTATATATGAGGCAAGCGGTTTTACGAGAAAAAGAGATTAAAGAACTGATCAATTATGAGCTAATCGAAGTGTTATTTCTTGTGGTTATGATCGATTATAGGCAAAACGAGAATTCAGCAATCAATTCAATGGATCTTTTGGGAGGAAAAAAGAAATAAATATACAGAAATCGAAGAAATAATAACAACGACAAAGAATATGAAAACGATTTTCATTTTTTCCCCATTGTGAAAAATGTGAAGACAAGAGAAAAACATTAAGAAAAAAATCGAAGAAAAAGCAACAGCAGCAGCAGACGAGATAAAACGACGTCAAGAAATGAAAACTGAGGGAGAAGGAACAAAAATATAAAAATGACAACGAAAGTGAAGAAGAAGAAAAGATGAACAAAGGAATCTAAGAGGAAAGTATAATGAATGAGTAAGAAAAAAGAAGAAAAGCAACAGAAAAAAAGAAGAAAAGCAACAGAAAAAAGAAAAGCAACAGAAAAAAGAAGAAAAGCAACAGAAAAAAGAAGAAAAGCAACAGAAAAAAGAAGAAAAGCAACAGAAAAAAGAAGAAAAAAAAAGAAAAAAAAGACAATGATAATAATGATGAAGATGACGACACAGAAACAGATGAAGAAAACGAACAGATCGTATAATTATGTAAAAAGAGCCGACTGCGTTTGTAAGTCAGCGTTAAATCCTTCATAAGCAGTTTAAGCTTAGCATAAATAACAATGCGATGTACACCAAATATTACATAAGCTAGTTTGTTGATACGTGTGCTCACACACAAGTATATATATATATATATATATATATATATATATATATATATATATATATATATGCGTGTGTGTGTACGTGTGTACGTGTGTGTATGTACGTTTGGATCAATCATGTCTGGATTAGTTACAGTAGTCACTTTGTATAATATATATGTACAACTTGAACAAAATGATGAAAAAATTGAAAAAAAAAAACTGTATATATATATTTATATAAATATATTTATATATATATATATATATATATATATATATTTATATATATATATATATATATATATATGTGTGTGTGTGTGTGTGTGTGTGTGTGTGTGTGTGTGTGTGTGAAAAGAAGCTTTCATTTTAAAGTTTAAAGTGTAGATATCATTATCAGATTCCATGGATTATATCGTATGAGTGGCGTAAATGATGCGCGGATCAATTTATCTAATATGAAAAAACGATAGCTGACTTGTTGACTTTAGAATGTGACATAAGAAAAGATCGGTGCTAAACAGTTGCTGCTAGAATTTTAGCGCTTGTGGGCGTCATGTAAAACCTAGAGCAATAGGAGAGGTTAGACCACGTATCAGTTTTGGTTAAAATAACTGGTTATTCAGGAGTATTTCTCATGCAAACAGGGAGCATAATAAAAACAACAACAAAAATATGCAGCGTGGTCCTAATAAATACACATCTCTTCCTATAATCCCTGTTTTATTCTTTTTCTCCGAAACTTTTTAAACAGCACGCACGCTCATCCCCCCCCCACATACTTATGTTGTATTATTCATAACACTAGCCGGATCGCTAGTCGTAGTTTGTTTGAATTCGTACAATTATTTGTGCCTCCACAACTAGACGTAAACTAAAAAAAGTCTCTTGTTTATTCTTCAGTGGCAACACTGATCGCAAGGAGGGCGCACAGGGTGGCGGTAGTGTGTGGGAAAAATTGCCAAGACAACGTGTTCGCTTTTCTTGCTAGAGTTGCTTCTTCTACCTGTGGTTGTCTGGTTGTCTCTTTTTATTGGGACGGAAGACGTCAGAACATTCCTCTACGCCTTTTTTTTAATTTATTGTTTGGAATTTCGGTCAGTCATGCTGATATAAAAATCTCCGGGAATTCTGCGTCCCCCATTTTGAACTTCTTTGACGTCATTGCCGGCGCACCTCGAACTAGGGTCGTTGCGCGAACCGATTTCCTGGGTCTGAATTATATTGACGTCATCTTCGCAAGCCCAGATAACGGATTGTCCTCTTCAAAATTACCTCAGCCATTTGCAACTCCCCCCTCAGTAACGCACACACACACACACACACACACACACACACACACACACACACACACACACACACACACACACACACACACACATATAGATTGAATAAAGAAAATTTGAATGCCTACTAGACACGGAGAGATACTGGAATTTGAGTTGCAATAATCCTCCCAAAGAATCCAATCCTCTTCGCACATTCGCTGGAGGCCTGGTTAGTGCTTTTGTTACATGATAAGGGCTGTCCCCTTTTCATGTAAGTATAAAAATAGAGAGATTTAGTTAAAATGAAAATGAAATAGCAATAGACGAAATTCGAACCTCGTAATTTAAGTTTAGAAATAGATTACGTGTGAGAATTAGAAAATGGAATGTAAAACAGCTTAGAGATAAAATAGTTTCAAGAAAAGAATGTGCACTGTCAATTCTGTTATGAAAATTCAATTGAAAGAATGCAACTACAAGATAATTTAATAAACATGTTTTTAACATATTGGAAATAAAGGTTACTGAGAATATAGGTTAAAATTCCTTTTGTAAAAAAAGGAAAAGTTTTGGACACGCATGTCCAGAACACGTGAAAGAAAACACATGTGTTAACATGTGTATGACGTCATGGAAAATGGGAAGTTCTAGATATAGTTAGAAGCAAGGAGAAACTGGGAGAGAAACTCAGAGGGAGTTTGAGAACGACAGACGATAGTCTGCAGTTTGGAATTCGAACGTCTAGAAGCGAGACGGTCACTTTGAAACTTAATATGTGAAGCTTTGATTTCTTGATGAGAAAACCACGGCCGGTCGTGAGAAGAAATAAAACCATCATGTGTTTTATAAAACGTCGTCTTTGTGTTGTGACTCTACCAAAAGGTAAAGTGAATTGTTATTATATGTCTATATGTCTGTGTTATAAAATGTCTTTTCATACACGTCTCGACATCTCATATCGACAATGTAAACTACACAGCTCATATCTACACTAAGACTGTCTGAACACTATCTCCTCACTCAAAGAGCTTCTCATATCAACACTTCTAAGTATGTACGTTTGTATATATATGAATCGTCATAAAAAACATCTCTCTTACAACAACATCTCTCTCAAAATCTCTCTCAACATAACTTTTAATAAGACTCTCTCAAAGACTCTAACATGCACTAAATAATACGAGCAATAACAATACTCAATGAAACCCCTATATAACACTTTCTCTCCTCGGTCTTCCCATTCTCCTTGACCCTTCGACTATTTTGTGCGGTGCCAGTCATGCTGACGACAGTGTTTTTTTACTGGAAGGGAAACGGAATAAGGGAAACGGAATAAAAGCAACGGAATAAGGGAAACGGAATAAGGGAAACGGAATAAGGGCAAAGGAATAAGGGAAACGGAATAAGGGAAAAGGAATAAGGGAAACGGAATAAGGGAAACGGAATAAGGGGAAATGAATAGTGTTATATTGCAGCGTTACAAATATGACATATGTTGTATATAGACTGAATGGTCATACGTGCACATGTATGTGGCGAAGTGTTCATCTGAATGTGTATACGTGTCACTAAATGTCTATAGTGGTTCTTCACTAATTGAACCCTAAGTTATTTCTTTACAGTCTATTTATGTTCTAAGATCGTCTAGGTGTGTGTTCTTAACATTTTCTTAGTGTATAATTAATTCTTTAGACTAAACATGCAACACAATATTAGCTACTATTATTTTCTCTACCGCTCTCCCTCGACTCAGGACTGCACCATAATAAACAAAGTCTCTCACAGTATAGACACGGCACTATCCCTCGACACTAGCGCACAAATACATGTATTTGGTGACTTTAATGTCCACCACAAAAACTGGCTTATACAGTGGGCAGCACAACTCATAGCTTCACTATATCTCACTCCCTATCACAAATTGTTACGTTTCCAACCCGTTTCCTTGACCACGAAGAACAACACGCATCACTTCTAGATCTGTTTTTGACCACAGTTCCCGATGACTGCATAACAAAGGCCCACAGACAACTCGGGAACGCTGATCATGCAGTGATAATGGTTGAAATCGCCCTAAACTCTAGAGCCAAAACTGAAGAGCCAGTGCTCAAAACAACGAGATATTATAAAAAGGATGACTGGGAAGCCATCAGGGAACTAATCAGAGATGCCCCATGGAGAAATATATTTTCTCTCCCTGCTGAAGTGTGCAAACGAGACCACTGACTGGTTCAAAACTGCAAACGAAGCGCATGTTCCCATGCGGAAATTTTATAGTAAGCCCCACTCTCCCCAATGGTTTACGTCGACTTGCGCAACTGCCATTGCTCAAAAGCAGCATACATACCGTAGGTTTAACCGACATAAGTCCAGTTCAAACAGACTGAAGTGTATAGAAGTTAGAAATAACGTTAAGAAAGAAATAGCGACAGCTAAGATAGAATTTACGGAAACCACTAAAAAGCGCATCGAAGCCCAAAAACCAGGAACTCGAGACTTCTGGAAAATCTACAACAGTGTAGTAAATAATGGGCAATCAACAATTTCCCCACTAACCAACAATCACGAGGTTGTCTCCTCAGCAACCGACAAGGCTAACATGCTTGCCAGTCGGTTTCCCTCAAACTCCACACTGGACCCTTCCAACCACCCCCTACCTGACTTTCCTATGCGGACAGACACCACGCTAGACGATCTGAAAACCACCCCTGCTCAGGTGCATGCTATCATAAAAAACCTTGACACTTCAAAAGCATGTGGACCCGATCTTATCCCAGCTGTGCTATTAAAAAAGTGCTCAGCCGAAGTAGCTCCAGTTCTCTCCAAACTCTACAACCTTAATGAATCTTGCTTTCCGGGCTGTTGGAAAACTGCTTCTGTTGTACCAGTATTCAAGAATTCTGGCGAAAGGACTGACCCATCAAATTATCGCCCCATTAGCCTCCTCCCGCTTTTTGCCAAAATATTTGGGACCTTAATTAACTATGCTCTAGTCCAGCACCTTACAGATGCTAAACTTCTGACTGACAAACAATATGGATTTAGACAAGCCCGTTCCACAGCAGACATCCTAACTGTGATCTCTGAACGTATATACCATTCACTGGACAAAGCGGGGGAGGGCAGAGTGGTAGCTCTAGATATATCTAAGGCTTTTGACAGGGTATGGCATGAGGGTCTTCTCAGGAAAATTAGATCATACGGTATTACTGGTAGAATACTTAACATAATTAAATCCTTCTTAGATAAGAGAAAAATCCAGGTTGTCCTCGACGGTCGACATCTAAATATGATATAAATGCGAGGGTGCCCCAGGGTTCTATCCTTGGACCTCTATTGTTCCTGATATTCATAAATTACCTTCCCGACAAAATTGCCTTTGAGATGGGTATATATGTTGATGACACTATACTCTATGGCAGGCACGACAGGAAGACGAATGAACACATTTCTAAAGAAATGGCAGAAACACTAGAGGAAGACCTCCAATCTGTGGTGGAATGGGGACAAAAGTGGTTGGTCGCGTTCAATGCTGCCAAGACTAAACTAGTTTCATTCAATAATTACAAGAAACCCTCTCTACCACCTATAGCAATGGCCAACGACTCTTTATCTAAGAGTACATCTTTCAAACTCCTTGGCCTAACGTTCACAGGAAACATGAGTTGGAACAATTACATTGAAGGCATTGCCAGGGTCGCTGCAAGAAAGGTGGGATCTCTCTACCGCGCTAGAAAACTACTAACACTCGAAAGTATCCTGTACCTCTATAAGGCCACTATTCGCCCATGTATGGAGTATTGCTGTCACATCTGGGCTGGTGCATCTGCTACTAGTCTCTCGCTCCTTGACAAGGTTCAAAAGAGAGTCGCAAACCCGATAGGCCTTGAACTGGCATCTAAGCTTCAGCCTCTGTCCCATCGACGAAATGTTGCATCCCTCTGCCTTTTCTACAAGTATTTTAGTGGTGAATGCTCTGACGAACTGCAATCACTTGTGCCCACACGACGTGAGCACTCTCGACAAACCCGACAGGCTGCTAAATCCCACCCCCACACTGTAGAGATCCCTAGATGTAAAAGATCTTTCTACTCCAATAGTTTCTTCCCCAGAACCGCTAGACTCTGGAATTCCATTCCAGGTCCCTGCCTCCCCAACAGTACTGACGTGCAGAAGTTCAAGTGTAACGTGAACCGACATCTTGCTGCCCAAATCCCTACATAGTACCCCAGTAGTTGTTGCCCCTGATAGTAGCCCCCCCCTACACCAAAGTGGCAATTTGCCTTGTTTGGTGTGAAAATGTAAAAAAAAGAAGACAGATAGATAGATAGATCGATAATACACATAGATATATTGATAGATCGAGAGACAGATAAATAGCAAATAATTTCTTTTGTTCCACAATTACATAACAATGCGAATCGAGAGGGGAAAAGGGTGCAGAGAGAGGGAAAGGTAAATAGAGGAGGGGAATGGGGGAATAGCATATTCTTGGTGTACCAGTTTTCTTAGTTACGCCGTTTCGTTTCATTTCTGTTGCAATTTATATATGCCCAGTTAGAGTTTGTTATTCATGTAGACTAGTTTTTGCACTCAACTGTTTTCCTTTAGATTTCAGCTGTTTTCAGCCTCAACATTCGTTGCACAATCTTAGTCTTCCCGTTGATTCTGATTTCTCTTATTTTTTCCAAGTTGTTGGGACTGTACCTTGTGCTCCTACAATTATTGGTAGTCTATTAACTTTCTTTAGGTTTCATATTCATTTAACTTCTCTGGCAAATTCCGCATATTTGATTTATTTTTCTGTCTCTTTGGTCTTGGCCCTGTGGTCTGCCGGGATGGCAAAATTTGTAGTTTGGTAGTTTCTGTCCTTCTTAATAATAATAATAATAATAATAATAATAATAATAATGATAATAATAATAATTATTATTATTATTATTGTAAACTTTACCACTCAGGGTGGTGCCATCAAAACCGTACAATACACCCTAAAAATAAAAAAAATATATTATAATTAACTATCTGCACCCGGCCATACGTTGCTGTGGCTCAGTTTGTTAAAATCGAACACATTCCTAAAGAATAATTGCATTGTGTATTGTTTATTTACTTTTAATATTTTCTGCAATTTTTTCCTCTAAAAAAAGATTCCTTTTTTTACCATAAATTGTTAGGGGAAAGGTTTTTTTTTCAGGAGAACTTGCACTTTTTTTTAAAGAAAATTGGCAGTAAACGTTTCTTTTTGCAAACGGAATTTTTATTATAAAAAGAAAAGATGAATACTTTATATGAACACTGTAAATAGTTAGGTGAAAGTAGAGAAAAGTTTTTTTTTTCAAGAAAATGTACAAATTAATTTTTGTCAACAGATGTTCAGAAAATAAACAGAAAAAAATACTCCCATCATTAATTAATTAATTAATTAATTAATTATGCAAAAAAATAAATGAATAAAATGTTGATTTAGGGGTTCAACATTTAAACAACGCTCGGTTGAATCCGGTAGAATGAAATGGAATCGGAGGGGGTCAAATTCTGCATGAGTACCATTGTTTTTAATTTCGTCTTATGTTCAGTTTTTGAAGTAGTCTATCAGCGATTGAAAACTAACAAATGTAACTAAAATGCAAAAAATTCAACAATAAAATAATTTTAATAAGTGCTTAGAAAAAACTAAAAACTAAGAAAACTGGTACTTCTAATAAAAATCCTAGTAAATCAATCCCCCTTATTTGTTAGGTTGTTGTAAAAATGGAAGGGAAACTTAAATTTTGCTCCGTTTTATATTTTTTTAAATTGTACCCCCCAACGAATATAATCCAAAGAATAACAGTGCTTCTACACTTTATTGCCGAAATTGGAGACGCTATTTTATTTCACGCACTTTCTGTTCAAATCCTGGTAAGATTATGGTCGAAGCATAAAATAAATAACCCAAAAGTTAAACTGTAGAACGATTGCCGGTAAAACAAACAAATAAATAAATAAATAAATAAAAAACAACCCGCTTCCCCGTTAAAAAAGGAAGAAACAATCATTTAATTTTATTTGTTGATGACCTTTCAAAGTTGCTTTAATTGCAAAAACACGTTTGCAAATATTTATTTGTACGAAAAAAAAAAGAAAAAAAGAAAAAATTATTTTATAAAAATCCGACGTTGCTTTCATTACGAAATTGTTGTATTAAAATTCAAATTTTGTTACGCAAATTTTTCACTAAGTGTTTGTCCAATTATATTTTGATATTATACAATAAATGTATTGGTTTTGTTTCGGTGTCTGTTTTTAATACCGAAAATGTTCCATGGAAAACTGCCCCATTCTCATTAATTAAATCGAAACATTTCCAATTAAACGGGTCTCGGAATAGGCACCCCAAACCTCCCCATGTTAAGAAATACTTTCGGAATAGACAACCCGTAACCGTGTCAGCATACCCAGAAACCTATAGAAGTTGAAATGTGGAACGTGAACGATGATTTTGCCGTAATGTTATAATGTACCGGCATATCATTCTATGCAGAAATTCCTAAGCTCCTTTAGCACTAATTAATTTAGGTGACTGAAGTAGAAATTTGTAAGAATAAGGACAAAACTTAATTTCTCCAAGGAAAGAAAGTGTTTGTACACGCGAGAAAAAAAGTTATGAGAAATTTTTTGCACGGCGAGCTTACCAATTCAGGTAATTTTTGAAGTTAAATAAATCCAATGTAAAAATCCATTTCGAGATAAATATTAGTTTTCTTGGTATAATTCAAAGATAATTAGTAAAGTCAACTCTTAAGATATTGAAGGAAATATTACAAAAAGAAAACACCTTATTTGTGCTAAGAAAAGCGTCAGTAGTGAAATTACTTTTGCTTTGAGTTATATCGTAACGATGTTTACAATTGCAATGAAATCTGAAAAATGAGAAAACGGAAGCATACAAAACGCAGTAAAACAGTAGTATTTCTCTATCCGAGTCGGTGACTATTTTAAAGCACACATATAACGATTTGGTTCTAATCGAGATTGATATGTGCGTAATCGCTTTAAGTGAAAAATTGACATCTTACATTTTGTAATGCGCTAACGGTAAAATTAATCCTTAACTCTGTAATCGGAAAAACGTAAACAGAAAAAGAAAACAGCGAACGAAACGAAACTGAAGGAAAAGGAAATGATATATTATATGTTAATTAATGAATAAAAAAGAAAAGAAAATGAATCATCAAGAAAAGGAGAGAATCGTTTTTTTCCTAGTGTAATAATGTTTCGAAATAAATTGTAAATAAGCAATGTATAATTAGGCGTTGTGTGTTTCCCGCAATAGGAAGCATTTCAGTTTTTGTATGCAACTACAAAACCCGTAATCGATGTGCGTCATATAAGACCCTCATAAACGATGATGCGGCGGTGTAAATGGGGAGCAGGGATAGGAGGAATTAAATAGAGAGAAGAGATTTTACAACTTCCATTGATTCTTACAGGTTTTAGCAGTAAACTCTCACCAGACAAAATATAGGAATGTACGATTATCGAGCAAGTGTAGAGCTAATAGGCCCATAGCACACCTCAGACAATGTGCTGAAGTTTGTGCATATTACATTTGCATGAAATGTCTCGAGTTTCAATCCTATGAAGGTCAAATTCATAGGGGAAAAATGAGTGCATTTTATTTATATAGAGAAGAGATAACAATTAATGCTGCATTTATTAATTATAGTAATTATTGTAGGACAGATATACGGCTATATATTAGTTCAATATTGATATTTATTTGTTAATTAGTTTTTTTAACAAAAAACTAGTTCAAAACCATATTTACTTTTTTTAATTAGTTTTTTAACAAAAAACTAGTTCAGAACCATATTTATTTTTTAATTAGTTTCTTTTAACAAAAATCTAGTTCAAAACAATATTTATTTTTTTTAATTATTGTTTTTAACAAAAAACTAGTTCAAAACCATATTTATTTTTTTAATTAGTTATTTTTAACAAATAACTAGTTCAAAACCATATTCATTTTTTTAAAATTAGTTTTTTTTTAACAAAAACTAGTTAATAACCATATTTTTTATTAGGTTTTTAACAAAATCTAGTTCAAAACCATATTTATTTTTTAATTAGTTTTTTTAACAAAAACTAGTTCAAAACCATATTTATTTTTTTAATTAGTTTTTTAACAAAAAACTAGTTCAAAACCATATTTATTTTTTAATTAGTTTTTTTAACAAAAACTAGTTAATAACCATATTTATTTTTAATCAGTTTTTAACAAAAAACTAGTTCAAAATCATATTTACTTTTTTAAATTAGTTTTTTTACAAAAAACTAGTTGCAAACCATATTTATTTATTTTTAATTAGTTTTTAAAACAAAAAAATAGTTAACAACCATATTTATTTATTTATCTTTTTTTAACAAAAACTAGTTAAAAACCATATTTATTCTTTTAATTAGTTTTTTTTAACAAAAAACTAGTTCAAAACCATATTTATTTTTTATATAGTTATTTTTTTTTTTACAAAAAACTAGTTCAAAACCATATTTATTTTTTTTAATTAGTTTTTTTTAACAAAACACTAGTTCAAATCCATATTTATTCTTTTTTTAACTAGTTTTTTTTTCAAGAAAAAACTAGTTCAAAATCATATTTATTTTTTTAAAAATTGTTCTGACTCCAACGTTGAAGAAATATATATGATCCAGTTGAGTTTAAAGACTTGTCAGATCGGTTTTAAGATTTTGCAAATTTTTTCTTCTGGTCGGATTTAAAAAGTATTAGGTTGGTGCAAAAATAATGTCGTTTTTTGACGTTCAACTTCACGTAAAAAAAAAAAAGAAAAAATTTTTTTGCACCAACCTAATACTTTAAATAATCCAGCAAGGTACAATCCATTTGTAAATTATTCGAATAAGAAAACATAAAATTTGAAAAAAAATCGTGTCATGCTTATGGCTATCTCCATTGCCAAAAACATTTACAATCAAAATTAAATATGGCTGCCAATTTTTGTATGCGCGACTTTTATAAACAATTGCATATCGGATATGTATTGCTGTAAAAGTTTAACATAGGAACAAAAGTCTTGATACTATGCCGTAAGACATGAAAATAAAAACAGTCAATTAATCGATTTTGTTGAAAAGTGGACCGTTTTACCAATTTTGATGAGAATAAAATATGGGAGAGTGAAACATTCGTTGATCCTCATGCAATCCTGGGCAACGTCAAGTTTTCCTGCTAATCTTCTTCTATCTTTCTTCTTCTTCTATTCTTTCTTCTATCTTCTCTTCTCTTCTCTTCTATCTATCTATTCTATATAAATAAAATGAACTCATTTTTCCCGTCTGATTTTGACATTAATAGGATTAAAAATCAAGATATTTCATGCAAATATAATATGCACAAACGGCAGAACAATATCTGAGGTGTGTTATAGGCTTATTATTTCTCAAATTCCTCGATAATCTTAGATTTCTATACTTTTTCTGCTGAGAAGTCACGGCCAAAATCGGTTAAGATCAATGGAAGTGGTAAAATATTTTCTCTCTAATAAATTCCTCCTCCCCCTGCCACCACTTAACACCGTTTGGGGATCGTTCACAAGGAACAGTTGAGAAGAGAACACCGGTTTGGCTTCGTAGTTCTTTCATGTGAAGTTATTTAAAATCACTAAACTAAGCTGCAGTGCTCTGTGGCGTAGTGGTTAGCGTGCTGGACGATTCGCATTATATTTTCACGTTCGCGCCGACCTACCGTAGTCGTTTTTTTTTTTTTTTTTTTTTTTTCCTAAACAACTGGAATGGGCTTTTCTTGGTGGCCGAACTGTTAACGTTGCAGATGTTTTTTTTTTCACACTTTATTTTCCTACTTTTACTCATGACTCCGGGTTTGATCCTTCCTACTTACCTACCATAACATTTTTTAAACCCCCCCCGTCCCGGAAACAAACACTCGGGCAACGCCGGGTACCCCCGCTAGTTGATAATAAAGGTAGCAAGAAAGCGAAGAGGAGAGAAAAAAACGAAGAGAGAGATAGAGAGTAAGAGAGAGAGAGAGAGAGAGAGAGAGAGAGAGAGAGAGAGAGAGAGAGAGGGGGGTAGAGATAACGGAAGGGAAAAAGGCGAAAGAGATGTTGGAATTGAGGCTATGCAACCTCAATGTAGCCTATGTAGCCTCAATTCCAACATCTCAAATGTTTTCGATTGAAGACAGTGAGACTTCGCTGTAATGTATTACAGTTTTTTTTTTATATTTTATTAAATTTTGGTCGTACACACAGAGAAGGGAGAGAATAGAAGAGAGCGAGAGAGATGAGTCACGAGAGAGAAAGTATAACTATCAATTATTATGTAGAGTAATCGAACCAGAATGAAAAAAGGTGAGTATTTACATCCATGAATACTGATTTATCTGGATTATCGCGTCTCACGGGATATCTGCCCTTCTAAGAATCTGCATGTCATTATGAGAGATGCGACAGAGAAGGGAAGTAACAGATGACGAGAGATAGATAGATAGATTGACGGATTGAGAGAGAGAGAGAGAGAGAGAGATAGGGATAGATAGAGAGAGAGAGAGAGAGAGAGAGAGAGAGAGAGAGAGAGAGAGAGGGGGGGGGTGATATAAACGCGGTATAATGTAAAAGAATGATCTCAATTACCCTATCTGTTTCTTCAATCTCAGACCACTTCCTTCCTTCTTGTCGCGTCGTTTGGGACCCGTTTTCCGTACATCTCGAAAGGTTAGAGTCGAGTGTCCAGCTGGGACCTCATTTGAACATTCATTGTTAGAAACAAAATCCACCTCTACACCCCAACAACAAATCACAAATAATAATAATAAAAAAAATAAATAAAACAGAAAACCAAAGTGCAAAACACAACAATTCATCAGTTTAATTTTCACATTAGTTTATCGAAAAAAAAACCTGTCAATTAATCAAGCTTAGTTTGTTTGGCTTGGGTGGTGGGCTCGTGTAGTTAATTTCTTTTTAGATATGTCCGAACATCTCTGGAGGAGAAATTGTGTATGTTCGGTGGTCTATCACGCTTCAGTTTGAAATTCATTTTTGTCGGTTTGTTATGCTTTAGTTTGAAATTTCATTTTCAACGGTCTGTTATGCTTAAGTTTGAAATTCATTTTCGTCGGTCTGTCATGCTTAAGTTTTTAAATTTCATTTTCGTCGGTCTGTCATGCTTAAGTTTGTAAATTTCATTTTCGACGGTTCGTCATGCTTAAGTTTGAAATTTCATTTTCGTCGGCTTGTCATGATTAAGTTTATAAATTTCATTTTCGTCGGTCTGTCTTGCTTAAGTAATATTTCCGTCGGTTTATCACGTTTAATCGTATTATTTTGAATCTTCATCTGTTATCATCTTGAGTGTCATTTGCACAACGTTTCAGTCGATGTAATCACCGACCTTCTTTAGGTGTATCTTGTTTTAACGGGATTTCGATTAGAAACTTTGATTTACTTCACGGGGGTAGCATGTTCTTGTTCTGTCAGCGAGTTAAACAGAAACATTCCCAAGTTTGATAAGATACCCTTGAAGAAGGTCGGGGTTACATCGACCAAAACGTCTTGAGAATGATACTCAAGATGAGAACAGTAGTCAAGAGAATCCAAATAATGCGAATAACCAATCCTCATCTCAAAAATTCAGAAATGTAATGCCATATTTAAGTTTTAAAAAGCATTTTCGCCAATCTGTCTTGCTTAAGTTTGAAATATCATTTCGTCAATCTGTTTCGCGTAAGTTTGAAATAACATTTCGTTAGTTTGTAAAGCTAATAATATATCCGTCTATCTGTCATGTTTAAGTTGAAACTTTCATTTTCATCAATCTGTCAAGCTGGTTTAAAACAGATGTCACGCGTAAGTTTGAAATGAAACTGTCGTCGATTTGTCAAGCTTAAAATAAAATACACTTTCCATTGAAATATTTTAAAGCCGCGTGTGTTGTACAGATACAGATCTCTAAATTGTTGAAGAAGATCACGTGTTGAATTAAATAAGATACTTCTGAAACAGTAAGATATGTTAATTGGTTAGACGGGAGGCTGTGAAACGGGGTGGCGTTCAGCCATGTCATACTAAGGGTATTAATCGAATAAAACTTATGGACATATAAGACGGCGTTGAACCTTGGTTGTTTGTGGTATGGTAACACATCTAAGACCGTAAACGACCAAGTTCTCTGATTATCTCTCCTCTGATCTTGAGCAAGTAGTACAATGGGGAAAGGAGTGGCTTGTTACTTTTAATGGATCTAAAACCAAGCTTTTATCTTTACATCATCAACGCTCTGATCCCCATTTGGCATCAATTGAAATGAATGGCTCTCGTCTTTAGGAGGCATTATGTTTTGACAAGCTTCTGGGCTTGACCTTTATGGAACACATACATTAAATCCGTTGCCAAGGCCGCTGGAAAATGGTGGGATCCTTCTATCGATCCAGTAGATATCTCACTGCTGATGCAATTCTCTATCTATATAAGAGCCAGGTACGTCCAGGTACGTCCAGGTACTGTTGCCACATCTGAGCAGGAGCTGCTAGAAAGGACTTATCCTGCCTTGATAGTTCAAAATAGATTTCGTAGTCTCGTAGGGGATGTCCTTTTTTCTTCTCTACAACCTCTTTCTCACAGAAGAGATGTTGCGAGTTTGTCTTTGCTTTATCGTGATTTTCATGGCAAGTTCTCGACTGAGCTCCAATCTATGGTCCCCTCCCCAAACTTTCACAAGAAACACCCATCTAGCAGAAAACACTCAATAATTTTCCCCACTCTTTATCTGTGCCTAAACCTAAACGTAGATTGCATGAACAAAGCTTCTTTCTCAGAACTGCAAGCCTATGGAATTGTCTTCCGTTTTCCTGCTTTCCAGCTGACAACAATATGGTTGTCTTCAAGTCTAACGTAAACAAGTTTTTGATGAGCCGTTCCATATAAGTTAACAAATTTATCAAATTTCCATTACTAACGAGTACAACGAGTACTATATTGTCCAATTGTCTACTGTACACTCTTTAACCCTTATCATTGAGTGGTCTCTTGGCCTTGATAAGTGGTGATGCCTATGTAATATATATATATATATATATTCTACGTCTTTATATATGTATATTTACGTCGTTATATATGGTAATGTTCATGACTTCCTGTCGTGCGAACACTGACTTTTCTAATGTCCTTGCCCGAATTGAGCGTTTATTCGTTTTTAATTCATTTTACTCTCTTGGTAATTGTTTGCTGGCCCGGAGGTAGAGGCTTAGTGAAACAGAGTCAAAGGTAGCTTCGTGGCTGCGTTCGAATCTCCTGACCGGCAGGAATTGTCCTCCCACACTGATGGGTGCGTAAGCATGAAAAACTAACGTTTATATGCATAAAATAATTATTATTTAATTATATATATATATATATATATATATATATATATATATATATTAGATACATATCTCTATCATTATATAAAAGTCACTTTGTGTGTGTGGGCCTATCTTTTGCAAATTTTACGCAAAGGTAATTCATATGTCTAGCAGTGTTCTATTTTGCCCAGAAATTCGTCCGATAAGTACCGAAAATCGAAAAAAATCGGTCCTAAAAATAGTCTTTTTTTTACAGATAAAAAGAATTTTTACAGAGGAATATCTTATGTTGCATCGACAAGGGAGATAATAAAATCTCAATAAACAATTTCTTCTTAGTAAAAAACAGATTTGTTGACAGCTGGAAACATAGCTCAGTGGTAGATAATACCATAATGATCGAATGATCCCGTGTTCAAGCTCATTTTATTTTAATTTCTTTCTTATTAATAAATTCAATTTACAATAAAAAAAAATTACCTTTTAAAATCACGGCGAATCATTTCTTTGTTTACATATCTTAAAACTAAACATCAATCAGAAGTGAGTTTCCAGGGCATTCATCATCAAGCCCAAATATCAGCTGACGTGATATTGTAAACAAACACAGACGGAATTTGATGAACGACATTATCATTATTATTTTTTATCTAAATTAATTTTTTGCGCATTAGTCCACCGGGCAAATTATTCCTCGTATAATAATAATAATAATAATAATAATAATAATAATAATAATAATAATAATAATAATAATAATAATCAATAGAGGATTGATTCTATAATAACACATACACAATCTGCATTAATTAAAATATCATGTTGTACGACCGAGCAACGCCGTGTGTTCAGCTAGTATATAGTAAATACATATGATCATACATGCGACCAAGGAAACTAGCTTTCTAATAAAAACTAAGTTCACTCACTACTCTATTAACCAATTGTTCTGGCACATTATGATGCCATTAGTTGATTGGTTTACATACTGTTGTGAATCGCTTTACAGACATTTACGTTTCTTTTTACTCATTTCAGGCTGGCCAGCATTAATAGTTTTTTTTTTTACTTGTTAACAACAACGAGACATTTAAAATCATTAAGTGGAAAAAAGTATAATACAGGAAACGACTAAAGGGACATAATAGGTCGTCACGTTAGTACTGTAAAGATTTCTGAAGTACACTCTCCCAAGAAAGATGCTGGAATAGTCAAGATTGTCACCAACAGATATTTAAGGAACATTGCTTTACTGCGTAGAAAACCTGGACAGTACAACGAATCAATTTTCACGGCAGTTGAATGTCCTGACGTACCAAAACCAACAAAGTATGCAATTCTTCAAACAATGGATTCTGTAAAAGTTCCGCTTATAGCGACTCCTCTTACATCAAGACACAAACGTTTGAGAATGGAATTGGCAAATAAATATATAAAGATGAATATGAGTAAGGTGTATTTCACTTATGAGGTCCACACAACATCAATGGACCTGGTGGCTGGGCAAAACGATTCCGGAGATGAGAGTTACCATCGTTTCAGACGACAGCAAGATGGTGGAGGAGTCATCATGGTGGGTGTGTGTATCTCTTTCTCTCTCTCTCTCTCTCTCTCTCTCTCTCTCTCTCTATATATATATATATATATATATATATATATATATATATATATAAAGGATTAGCGTTCGTGTGTGTGTATTTGTGTATCTGTCTGTCTGTCTGTCTGTCTGTCTCTCTCTCTCTCTCTCTATATATATATATATATATAAAGGATTAGCGTTCGTGTGCGTGTATTTGTGTACAACTCTCCTACAGCCAACACCACTGAACCGATCATAACCAAACTTCCCATGATGATGATCCCCACCTAGGAATGGTGCACACTATTTTTCAAGGTTAAGGTCAAAGGTCAAGGTCATAGCATATGTACATATACTCTCCTACAGCCTACGCCGCTGGATCAATCATGACTAAACCTGACATGATAATGGTCTCCGACTTAGAGATGGTGCACATCAGTTTCAAGATCAAAGGTTAAGGTCATATATTAAGATCGGGACTGACTAGCAAAAGTACCCGTGCTAATTAGAGATAGACTTGTTGGTCCCATAAGAATGCTCGATATAGGTAATAATTACGCCTGCTGATTATCGCAAACTCTTGAGAGAATCTCTGGTACTTTCGCTAGATAACATAAATCTTAATTTACTAAAATACTTTGTTTTTGTACATGACAATGCTTCTTTCTTACATTCAAGCATTCTTAGCATCTTTGGGTATCAAAAGTACAAATTTGATGATTTGGTTTTCATGCTCCCAATAGAAAACTGTTAGTCTATTTTAAAACCAAATGCTTATATCAATGAACGTCAGTTTTCGTCTAAAACGGATTTACGAGAAGCGTTTAACACTGCAGTGAGTGCAATGTCACCAGAAATGATAAAAAATTTTACTGATTTAGTCAATAATAGAAAGTGTACCTAGCATTACCTGGTAATGAACGTAACGCTTAATTCTTAAAAAAAAAAAAAACGAATAAAAACACAAAGAAACTGATATATATGCATGCGAACATTATGTTTTTTCAAAACATTTAACTTATTGTAAGAAAAAGAAAAATACTCGAGCTGTGACTGAAACCAAAACCCAAACACAGTGAGTCAAGTACGATAGCTATTAGGCTATCAACACAGGCGAAATTTGATGAGCGACATTATCATTATTATTGTTTATTAAAAAAATATTTTTTTCAAATTAGTCTACCGGGCAAATTATTTGTCGTAATATATAATAAATAATAGAGAATTGATTCTGTAATAATTCATACGCATTCTGCATAAATTAAAATATCATGTTTAAACGCATTGCACGACCGGGCAACGCTGGGCTGCCAGCTAGTATACGTTAATTTTAGTTGTAATTGAATAGCTAATTAATCGGTAAACATTCAATGATTTTTAACAAATATTTTATTTTGCAAATGCTAGATATTAGTTTATGCTTAACGTTTTGTAGTACTCTTATAACGGGAATTGAGTTATGGAAAATTGAGAAATAATTATTTTTGTTAGAAAGCTATAATTACTGTTTTATATACTGGTGGTATTAAGATGACATATATTCTGTATTGTTGTTGTTGTTCGTCTTAGGAAGAGTCTTAGTGTTTCATCTAGAGACCGGGTACATTCTACTACATGAGCACCAAATTGAGTGTTTGTTACGTTGTCGTATCATAAAGGATTGAGTGTTTGATTATCTTATCAGAGTTAATGTCGTTGTGTGTGCGACACGCTTTTTCAACATACCTCTGCTTCTTCGATGTTGGTCCACCTGGAATCTCTCGTCTGTGAGCGAGACTGGTACCTGTTTTGCGGGACGAAGATTTATTTCACTCCAAGACAAGAAATTGGTTCTATAGTTTTTTATTCACTTTCCAGATCGATCGCAGAAGAATGGAAAGTGAATTTGGTCTGTGTGGTTTCTTCTTCTAGGTCTTATTTCTTCCACGTCAGCGTTCGTTCGCCCTCAGTGAAGGGGAGGAGACAACGGCGAAGCCGTTTGCTCTCTTCCAAGTCCCAACCAAATCTCTCTGATTCAGCTAACCTGATCACATGACTTACACGCAATCCGATCAGCTGATCTTGTCTTCCGGTCAACGTGTCTACACTATAACTCACACTCCCCCTCTCTCTCTCTTGATCCATTCTATAACAACTGGTCGCAAGTACAAATAAACTTCAATTTATGATTGACTTGACCACAAAGTTTCAATCACGAATGTGCAACACTCTTGGTTTTATCGCCGTTCAATTTTATGTGGGGATACGTTGATGATCGTTTCATCAATAGAATCTTACCCCGTATATTTTTAAAAGTGGCGTTATCTCAAATAAACCTCAGATTTTACTGAACAAAATAAATCAATCAAAGCCTAAATCAGTCGCATCCAGGTGTGCGTTTTTATTATTCTTTTTTTTCCCAATTAAAGCGTATTGCAACTTGGACGTGAGGGGCTGATATTTTAAATCATGTCTCCATGTGATTGTGGGAAATTGAGCAGCGAGGTGTATATTCACATTACATTTACACTTTTGCATGTTATGAAAGCAGGAAAGAAAGAGGAGATTCCAAAAGTCTAGCAGTCCGTGGGAAGAACTATTAGAATAGAAGGCTTTCCAACATCTAGGTACCTCAACAATGAAGGGTGGGATTTTGCCGCTTGTCGAGTTAGTCGGGTGTATGTACGTTAGAAGGCACAAATGTTACGAGTTAATCAGAGCACATTCCAGTTCTAAAACAGAAACATGGATGTGACGTTGTGGCGATAGGACAGAAATTAGAGCTTGGTTGATAGTACGGGATTTATTAGACTAGAGATTCTTTGTGGACCCTGCCTAAAAAGGACAGGCTAGTGGTACATACATCAACCTAAATGTGGCAACAATACTTCATGTATAGGCGAATGGTTGATTTATATAGGATGCTGTGATAGTGTCATTGGATGTAGCGATGATAATGATGATGGCAGTGGAGATGTTGATGATAATGATGGCAGTAATGATGTTGATGATAATGATGGAAAGAAAGAACATTGTTAGAAAAAGTTGTTATGGCATATACTTAATACACGCGCTCAGTTATTTGTTGATATTGATAAAGAAGAAATCTTTTTTCTTCCATGATAATTTTTGTTAGCATACACGGCCATTAAAAATAGAACACTAGCTGAAAACGGGACATTACAATATAAAGATATCTAAAAAAATGTCAGACATGGTACCTTTTGGCAATTTGACAAGTTCATCTGAATAGGTCTCGCTTGTGAAAAAAGCCGTTAACCAAAATTATTATTGCATCTCCTGAAATATAGGTCGAATATTAGTTTCTATGGATAAGGAAATACAATATAGTGGATACAAAGTCAAGTATCTTATTATTGTCCGAGAAATTTGATCACCCCCAAAAGATAACCAAATTATTATTTTTCTACTCATACGAAATGGTACTTGGAAAAAAACCCCTGGGTTATGCAAATAAAAGATGGGCCCTCCCACATGGGTAATAGTGAAAGGTAGAGACTTAATGGAAGGTGAAGGCAATGGACCCTCCTGGCAGGAGTGGCAGTCAGAGATGCACATTAAGGAAGAAGAAAAGGAACAATGTTTTTACAGCCTGGGAATTTAAAAAAACTACCTGAGATGTGTTTTCTTAGCATTGTGAAATGAAATTCTGGGAATTGGGGGCGGGGTTAGGCTCATCTGATTCTCAATATAATGAAAGGCAAAAATAGCCACGAGGTCACATTTTGCCAACTACCTTAGGCATTAGTCAGAGAGAAGCCTCTGACTTAAGACACACTCTGCCAACTGTTTTGGGGCTTTCATACCAGTTATAGAGATGCCCCTGACTTAAGTCTCACTTTATTCTAAGCTCCTGAAGCTACAAGCATAAATTTACTCATTGAAACTTCCAGTCCTCAGAGCATTTGTATTTAGTCAGAACTTATGAACGATCATAGTTGTAACTTTCAGTGGATAATTATGTTTTTATTTATAAGAAAAATGATTACTGGTTTTTCTTTTTGTTGATTGCTTGTCGAATTGAAGGTACAGTTGATTTCAGGTCTACCTTGATGCAAGATGGTGAAGACACAGACTAAGCCATAGTGAGAGGAGAACTTAGCAGGAAGTCGGAGCAACATACTGCCGGTCGAAATAAACAATGTTACCACCCAGACAATTATCGATTCCATACTAAATCCCGATTCTAATTCCGATTCCGATTTCTTTATAAATCTCTAAATATTTAATTATAAAGTTGTTATTTTTTCCGATTACCGTAAAACACATGTTAAATGTGCAGATATTTTCTCAGACGTAAAAATACGCTTGTTGGGTATAGTCTATAGATATTAGCATTACTGGTAGTTTAAGATCCATGAATATTTAATATTTTAACATTGCTAACAGCAGTGGAAATTTTGTTTTAAACAAAATCAAATAAAAAGATAATTAAAAGAATCATTTTTGGCATCGGAAATTAGCACAAAGTTGTCCGATTCCGATTTCGATATTTCCAAAAGTTCTGATTTTTCCGATTCCCGATTCTGATTCCGATTAATCGTCCCGACACTAGTTTGAATTCATGTTGCCCGTTAATCTTAAGCCGTAGAGTTTTAGCGATAAGCTCTGGAATAGGATATTGTTTGCCATGGCACTCAGTGGCTGAAAAGGTATTTTGTAATTGTTAAAGGTAACGTAGAGGTTCATATTTAGATCATATCAAACGACGGACATTCATGCTTGATACTTAATTGAAGTTAATTTGTATCAAATTTGATTGGCTTGCAGAGATACTCATGAATTTTATGCACGATTCCATGAGTAGAATTTAATTAATACTTTGAATAATGGCGGTGAAACTTGAAATGGAATCAGCTTTATTTAGTTGAAATATATTTAGGTTCATATTGTTCCTATTTACAATGCCTCCCCACGGGACTGAGTTAGACACCAGGGTCGTTTTTTTAACGTGGAGAAAAGGAACAAAAATAAAAATTGTCTCAGTCGTGAAGGATTTCTCCTCCACTGAAAGAGAACATGAACTTGAAGTGCAGCATCTGAAGAACAGATACTACACTTTGATCTTGTCTCGAAGGAGGTCCATATTGTTATGAAATGTGAAACATGTACAGTGCACAAGACGAGTTGTATACAGGATTTATCGTATAAACATGCCTTAAAAAAAACTGGATTCTTATGGATAATACGTAATTGAAGCATTCCGTTCTTCCACTCCCTATTCTCAACCCGACTGATAGGATTCCTGTTGATTATACAGGGTTGTCGTTAGAAAAGCGGGAAATTTTTCAAACAACGATTTATTTTTGCAAAGAATTATTTTTAAAAAGGTTTTCAAAGACAAATGTTATATTATACTCATAGATACTCAAAATGTCGTCCGTGCGCTTCAATGCAGCGTCTTAACCTAGAAATCCAAGCTCGTGTGGCGTTTTGAAGGGTAACTTGTGGGATATCATTCCAAGCTCTTGCCAAACACGTTTTCAAGTCAAATCGAGGAAATAAATAAGCAAGATGTAATGAAATCAATATGCACACCGATTCGACAACAAAAGAACCAATAAAAAATAGCAATCACGCATTTTATTCATGATCTAAGCTGACCTTCAAATTTTACGCTTTTCTAGCGACCACCCTGTATAATAATCTGTTTCTTTGACCTGTAAACTAAGCTCCGTTTCGAAACCACAATTGTATCATCTTTGACGCTTCAAAAATGAGACCAATGTATTCCATTGTACTTAGACCGTTATTGTTTGTTTATTGTTCTGGCGAGTTTTTGATCTGCCAAAAATTTACAATTTGTTTTTAAATATTTAATTCGAAAATATCTCAAGCTCAAATTTGGAAACTTGCATATTTGTCTCGCTTACCTACTTGCTAGTTGGTCGTAAGGCCCCAATACGCATGATATGTTTAATTTCGTAACATAAAATCGTACACAAAACAAATTTTCCTTAATATTTTGTATTTCTTTTGAGAATAATAATTTTTGCATTTAGGTATTATAATTTTGCTTAGCCCCCGTTTGAAAATACTTAATAGATTAATTTATTAAGGAATGTTTCCGTCTCTAAAATGAAAATAAACTCTTGTTAATAATTTATTAATGAATCTTTAACTAGAAAAAGTGTATTAATTTTCATTGTTTTTTCGATGAGTTACAAAAAAATGAACATATCGTTTTCTTATAGATATTGTTTCAGCGTAATATTATACAAATTGTTACTTGATGTTTTTTAATATAACTTTATCCTATTTATTGGGATGGGAATCGAAATCGGTAATTCATTGGAATCGGGAATTTAAAACAGAATCGGTAATTGTATCGGAATTTGGAAAAATATTGGAATCGTCCCATCACTAGAAGATACTTAAAAAGATTGAAATGATTTAAAGTCCAAGCGTTAAATTAGAATGACCACATATTAGGGAGGAGACTGTGGTTAAGTGATTAACGACACTGACTGTCGAACCAGGGTGCTCCAAGTTCGAATCCAGTTCATTTCACAACATCACTTCTACTTAAGATGTTGGTGACTTTCATATAGTCCCTTCTTTAAGTACCCGATGATTTTCTAGAAATAGTTCTGACTATAAAAATATCGGGGAAACCAATGCCAACAATAGAATCACCTGATTCATATGATATATAATATCGCATATCTAAGCAGAATTCTTAAAAATTTATCACAACTATTACACATGAATTCGTAGAATAAATCCAGCCGAATAATAATTTGAATGAATTAATACAAGAGGGTCCCTTTATAATTATATTATTTATTCTTATATTTTTAATTTTTAGAATATTAGAATTTTTCAGATTTCTATTTACTTATTCAAAATTAGACAAGTTCAGTTTTTAATGTGGGGAAAATCCAACTCCTCTAAAAGGATCACTTTGGATTGTGATAAAAAAAAAACTTCATCCCCCCCTTTAAACTTAGCTCCATCTTTTCACGTATTCGAATTTCCCATTACAATGCCCGTCTTTCATTTTCTCATCTCCAAACCGCAAACGTCTCCTCTTTTTACCTCGTCTCGTTTTCGCGGGCTTAGCTTGTCCTGATGTTCAAATTACCTTTTCCTTCCTCCTATTCACATCTGTTCAAAAAAAAAAAAAAAAAAATTGGCGCTCGTTATTCTTTCTCCTGTCTCAACGACACACGAAAAGAAACCATAATCTCAGCTTTCTCGTTTCTACTCTTTTTTTTCTCTTACTTCTCTGTTTTGCTCTAAACATCGTTTATCTTTAATGGAGGCGCGTATGGCATCGCCCAGATGACAGCTGATTTGTCAGCACCGTGGCCGACAAGTAATTTGTTATCCCCGACCTTCGTGCGGACAATCGCGCCCGACGCCAACCCCTATTATCACCTCTACCATCAGATGTGAGGACCTGCTGTTCAGCGGCTATCGCTGGCCTTCACAGTTTACTGTAATCGGTTTTTATAGTCGAAGTTAAGATGAGATAATAAAATGCTGGATTCCTGAAGTAGACATTGATCATAATATTTGCATAGAAATTGATTTTATTTTCAAAAGATGCACACAAACATTACCCGTTTAAACAATGAAGGACGTCTAGATATGTTTTGACGTCTGGAATAGGTCTATTCATTTGACATTATTTTAGAAAACGTTAATTGGCTTGTAAAATGTCAGAAAATAAAAGTGTTAAGATTGTAAGTGTGAAACAGCTTAAAGTCAAACACAAATCACCATCATTATCGTCCGTTAAAAATAAAATCTAGTGGCTAGTATTTATATAGGAGTGTAATGAAAGTGCCCCCGGATGATCGAAAAATCAGAATAGTAATTAGAAATAGTAACCTGATACATTAAACATGTCAGAGTCCTACGAGGACCAGTGTATGTTGTCATGCAGCCGCATTCTTTCAATTATAATTGAAGAGACGTAGCGAGTCTTTTATTCTATCGTTATTTCCATGGCAGGTGCTTGTCTGAGCTCCATTCTCTGGTCCCCCCCCTCGCCAATCGTTTTCAAAAAACACCCGACTAGCTGAAACCACCGGTAATAATTTCCCAACTCCTTATCTGTGCCTAAATCAAAACGTAGATTCCATGGACAAAGCTTCTTTCTTATAACTGCACGCCTGTGGAACTCTGTTCCGCTGGCCTGTTTCCCTCCCGGCTTCAACCTGGATGTCTTTAAGTCCAACACAAACAAATTCCTGATGAACCGCCCCCCCCTAAGTAATGACACCTTATCAATTCTCCAATACTATTGCTACACTATCCCATTGATTACTGTACACACAATAACCCTTATCCCCGAGTGGCCATGTGGCCTTGATAAGTGGTGAACTCCATGTAAAAAAAGGAAGTCGTTTTATTAAAAAAACATTGCAGAATATTTTTTTTTAATTTAGATATGCAATTTGTTATCCCCGACCTAAACAAAATACTGTTAGAAATCCACCCAATAAGTGTCGAGAAGTGTTACAGTGGCAATTATTGGTTGGATTTTATTTTGTTTATTTTTTCGAATTTTGAACTATTTTGGACGTTGGAATATATGCAATAAAAAGTAACATTTGTTATATATTTGATTTTTCAATCGTTTTTCAAAACAAACCCGCTTTTTTGTGATGTTTTATCATTTAATGTTTGAAATATTTCTACACTCAGAACTTTGTCTATATTAACATTATTTGTTTGAATTAAATTTGTTTTTATTTTTGTAAACTTATCGTCTGTTTTTGAGATAAACTAATTCATCGTTTATTTTCGTTTTAAAAATGATTTATTGTTGGTTTTAAAACATGTTCGTTTTCATTAAAAAATATTGTTCGTTTTTGTTTTGAAAAATATTGTTCATTTTGATTTAAAACAAGGCCGATAGCCATTAGTCGCGTGCTCTCGTGTAATGAATGAATACGTGAATGTAGAATTGACAGGAAATTCTTTAAGATAAACAAAAATGATCGAAAAATGGGCTGAAATTACTTAAATAAATAATGAGTAAATGACTTAGAATGACTTAAATGAACTTAAGGATGAATTGAATGACCTTAAGAATGACTTGAATGCTTAAAAAATAACTGGAATCCTTCAAAAACAACTTGAATGATCTGGAAAATGACTTGAATGGCTTTGAGACTGACTGGTTGTAAAGTGGGTGATCATTTTCCATTAAATTAATACAGAAAATTGATCCCCCACTTTATATCACAATAAGTACAGCATGTATTAAGAAAAGATACTACATTTTGATAACCAAACACCCCCTCCCCATGTAAAAAATGGCTTTCTAAATAAAAACGTTATCATTTCAGCATGGTAATAAAAGTGCATAAATACCAAAAAATGTTGTTCGTTTGGATTAAAAAATGTTTTTCGTTTGGATTTAAAAAAAATGTTGTTCGTTTGGATTAAAAAAAATGTTGTTCGTTTGGATTTAAAAAAAATGTTGTTCGTTTGGATTTAAAAAAAATGTTAGTTTTGATTTAATATTTTTTTTATTGTTGTTCATTTAAATTAAAAAAAATATTTATCGTTTAATTTTACGTTGATTGTTCAATACTTGTTTATTATCTAATTTTATATTTTATGTTTTGCAAAATTTGATTATCGTCTGCTCAACCAAAACCTAATTTTACATGCATATTTTTTTAATAAATTGCGTCAAGTTCAGTTTCACTATAAATCGAATCGTGGCCCTTTTTTGTTCTTTTTAAAATGTAATTCATAAGTAAATAAGGAACATATTTTAGTCTTTAAAATCCATCAAACAACGAAATGTTTAATTACTTTTAACGTATAAACACACAACTGTTCCGTTCCGAATTCTGCTTTTTAATGGGTTTCAGTACAAATCATCATGTTCCTTATTTTTCTCTTTTTTAATGCAATCTTAAAGTTTTCTAATGCTTTTTGATTCATTACTGCCTATTCGACTGACCTTGTTTGTTAGGACCTCAGCGATCGCGTCATTTTCCAGCTCACAGGCCTTAATAAAATATATTACGAAGGTCGTTTTATAACTGATATCTTCTTAACGTTGTGACGTATCGAGATATATATATATATATATATATATATATATATATATATATATATATATATATATATATATATATATATATATATACTAGAAGATGTACCCGGCGTTGCCTGGTATTGAAAGTAAGTTTAAATTCCTTCAAAAAATGAAATAAATGTATACAGTAGTGTCCAAAACTAAGAGACAAAATTTTAAAAACCTAATATTTGTTAGAAATAACAACTGTGAAAAGCCGAAATTTTTACAACTGATAGTCGTTATCATCCATAATAACATACTAAAATTTGAATCATTTTCTCAATTTTGTCCCTTTCTTTTGGACATTCTTATTTTGAAAATAAATAAATAATTGTCATAATTCTTTTTCTATCCTTTGAAAATGATTCAAATTTTAGTATGTTAGTATGGATGATAACGACTACCAGTTGTCAAAATTTCAGCTTTTCACAGTTGTTATTTCTTACACATATTAAGTTTTAAAATTTTGCCCCTTAGTTTTGGACGCTACTGTATATATATATATATATATATATATATATATATATATAAACGTGCTTTAATATTATGTGATTTCCTTGAGTGTGCGAATAACGTCTATTGATCGTCGTATTGAGTGTTAATGTGTGTGAATATTTTTATAACAGTGTGTATAACAACTATTGACAATGACAACTTACACAGACAGTCTTTACCAAAGGGACTGATAACATTGTCGATGGGTTCACCAGCAAAAGACACATACCTTCACAAAGTTTCTTTCGTGCTTCCTGAAATTAAAGCTGCTTTTCATTCCAAAAGGGAAACGCCAAGACGTGAATTATATTTGAATATGATCATTTATTTCCATGATGGGTCCCTTCTTATAATCAATTATTTCCATGCAACGCCCTTTCTTTGGAGTTTGGGCACACTTCGTAAAAGTTTACATTTGGCTATTTCACCCTTTTGAATTCCACAGGCGTCAAGTCGAAACCTTGGAACACAAGAGTCTAGTCAGTCCTCTAACGCGTTCAATATAGAACTAATCTTTCTACGTGTATCTCTAAACTAACTTTTCTTAACTTTGACCACATGAACAATAATAATTTTTTTTCTCTTTTATTTTCCAACAGAAAAAAAGAAACAGAATGTTTAAGATAGTTTCAAAGAAACTGAAATGTTAATTTTCTAAAATATAAAATAAAAATTTATTTATTTGCTTTTTGAATAGACAACTGGCTTTTAATCAATATCATCGCTCGGAAATTTGTAAAACCAGAAACCATTTTAATTTATGAAAACTTGCCGATGATGTAGCCGGAGTATCTGAACAATGTACTTTATATGGCTAAATAATTAATTGTTGACATTTCTGTACTTTTAAAATTAGATTATTAACCATTCTATACTTTCACCTAACAATTTTTGTGGTTAAATTCGTCATGCTATCCAAGCTCACGACTTCAAAGTCACCGCCGTCTCCGAAAACGCTGGATTTTTATCAAGCCGGCAGCATCTTATTTGCAAGTAACTTAAGGGAGAAATCTTCCTTGCATACAATGCTTTAATCTTTGATCTGCAGGCAAAAAGAGCTTTTCTATAAATTAGAACTATTTAAAAGAGCTCTAAAAAATTGCGTCTTTTCATCAATATGTATAGTTTCTGTCTGCAAGTACTCGCGCAGACAATGATGCCCCCATCCGTTTCTCCGTGCTATATTGGTGATAATCATTTAGCACTCAATTGTCCTCTTCCGTGTTTTTTGCCTCTTTAACACCTTGCCCCATTCGAATTTTAATATTTATTTTAAACGCCATTCGTTAAAATTTTTGTCTTGAAAATGAAAGTGACACAATGTTCAACGAGCGAGATCAGAGATGCACCTCTGCACAACTTATGCTCTTTACCGATCTAAGTTATGACAACAGGACCATTTCCAGCACCCCCTCCCCCAAATGTATCGCTGGATTGCCATGAATAACAGAAATGTGCCCAGGAGGATGAAAACAAAGTTTCCGGTTACAGTTATTGTCTTTGGTGTGGTTTCAAGTGAGGACCATGATACAACTTCACATCTTCGAAGTCAACTTGAAAGTCGACACCCAAGTGTTTCCTAGATGTGCTAAAGAGTGTGGTGATCCCCTTGTGCAATTAGGTGGCCGCTGGCAGACCCTGGGTCTAGCAGCAGGAATCGGTGCCGGCCCACAAGTCCAAAGAGACCCAGGCCTGTCTTCAGAATGAGTGCTACGACTTTGTACTCTGCATAATTACGTAGAATTTAAGATGAAAACGTACTTACAGAAACGTTTATATATATATATATATATATATATATATATATATATATATATATATATATATATATATATATATATATATATAAAGTGACCTTGTCAGTGTGTGTGCGATAAGTCTCTGCCGAACTCCTCTTTAAATATTTGATTTACAAACTTGAAATTTGATATATAGGTTATTTAGACATGTTTTAAATTTCGTTTTTAGACTGTAAAAATAGTCACTAACTGATCAAAATTGAAAATAAGTGATTTTAGAAGGAGTAAATATACTAAACTGTTACTTCTCCCTATGCGAAAATATACATTTATCTATTCAATCCGCTTAATTTTGAAAGTTTTCTGATCCATCTGTCGACAGCTCAAACGGTAACGAATGAATTTTTTGGTTTCGATTCTAGCTGATGGCACTCACGTCATTTTAAAAACTTTTGAAATCATTACTATACATTTGATCCAATATAATATTCAATAGAAAATTGGTTTTATAATAATAAATATCAAATCTCCATGAATTAAAATATCATATTTAAGCTTATTTTACGACCGGGTAACGCTATATATATATATATATATATATATATATATATATATATATATATATATATATATATATATCGATCTATCGATCGATCGATGCCTCCGTTTAATCTCCAAAGATAAAGATACCCCTGTAGGAGTAGGTGCGTGTGTAATTGTGAGACAAGGGTCGCGCAATCTATAACCACACCTCTCCTGAATCGACAATGTTTGGGTCCAGTGGCAAGGAGAAGACTAGGACGACTGGAAACAATGCCGAGATAAGCAGAGAGCACATACAACACCTGGAAGTTCTAAATGGTCACTCGTTTAGTACTGACCAAGTGATTTTAGAAGGACTAATATACTAAACTGTTACTGTATGCGAAAATATACATTTATCTATTCAATCCGCTTAATTTTGGACGTTTTCTGATCCATCTGCCGACAGCTCAAACGGTAACGACTAAATTTTTTGGTCTCGATATATATATATATATATATATATATGTTATGAAAGAGTAAATATTTAACAAAGCAAAACTTATCAAGATAATAAAAGCTCAACTCTATTAAGCAAAGCAAAGACAATAATATTGAATGAAAGATGAGGAATAAGAGTTTTATATAAGTTTATTATATCATCAGAACAATAAGAAAAAATTAAGGAGACATTTATGAAAAAACTTTTATGCCATGGCATTTCAAAGCTAAATGCTTCTCACTAGAAGAGAAGACGGCCCAGCATTATGTAAAATGCAAATATAAAAAAATCTGGCTTAAAGACATTTAGAAATAAAATGAAAATGAAGGAATAGAACAATAGTAGTTATTTACAAACTTATTTTGAATACCTTTTTGAATATTTTTATTTATAAACTTATTTTGAACACCTTTTTGAATATTTTTATTTATAAACTTATTTTGAACAACTTTTTTGAATATTTTTTATTTATATACTTATTTTGGACACCTTTTTGAATATTTTTATTTATATACTTATTTTGAACACCTTTTTGAATATTTTTATTTATATACTTATTTTAAACACGTTTTTGAATATTTTTATTTATAAACTTATTTTGAACACCTTTTTGAATATTTTTATTTATAAACTTATTTTGAATATTTTTATTTATAAACTTATTTTGAACAACTTTTTGAATATTTTTATTTATAAACTTATTTTGAACAACTTTTTTGAATATTTTTATGTATAAACTTATTTTGAACACCTTTTTGAATATTTTTCTAATCCGATTTTCTTCACTTTTAGATCGTTTTATTTTATTTTTATTTTTTTTATCTGTTCACTGGATAGCGTCATCATTTACACAATTACAGACAAAACCAGTCGTTTTCAGGCACTCTTGCAACGCAGATATGTTGAACAGCGATAAAGAAAGACCGTTGAACATTCATGACCGAAACTTGATTGTCACGCCAAAGAAACTGTTGTTTATTTGTACGTAATATGATTGGATTGCAGTATGAATTGTGAATTTGATTAACGATTTAACGGATGACACTTTTGAGTGTCACCCAGTACATTTTGGACGATTCTGAATGAACTTTATACTCACCAGACTCTAACCCCCACTGCTGTGTTATTCCAAAGATTATCAAAACAATCCTAGATTACTCCTGATTCGAAGAGGGCATAACAACCAAAATTAAGACAGCGCTAAGAGAGGAACATGTCAGAGTTATTAACACTTTTGCATGTCGTATCCAGGTGTACTTATCATCGAATGACATTAGAAAAGACTGTTAGATATTTATGACTGACACTTGGTGGACAAGTCAGGACAGATTAATGTTATTTGTACGTAATATGGTTGGATTGCCGAAAGTATCATGAATTTTATTAAAAATTCTGTGGGTGTACAGCATTATTGTTCAAGGCTGTGAGAACGAATTCTCACAGTGTCTCATATATTCGCGGGCAACGTCGGATGTCCATACTAGTATAATATAGTTAAACTGACTTCAAATTACTTTTCGTCGAAGACAACTCGTGTTCACGAATAAAAGACTTCCATAACCACCTTCATCTGAAATAGCATAATTATTACACGTTAGTCATTTATCATTTATCAAAGCTTTGGAAAATAGCAGTTACACGAGACGCATAATTAGACCATTAACGCGGTTGGAATTATGCGTCTTTGCCCTGTCTGAGAACTCCTTCGCGTCCTTGGCTTTTTTTTGTTGTTGCTAAAAACTAAACAACAACTAAACAAAATGGTGGCTTGAACGAAAACATCGCGAATTGGGAATTAAGAAAATAAATTGTAAAAGATCCATTTCTTGTGATGAAGCAGAAGGTTAGACGGAAATAAAGAGCAAAACAAACAAAAAGCAAATTAGAAACAAGAACAAAACAAAAAAGGAGGATTAAAATTTGTTCAAGAAAAAGACATCAGAGAAACAAGAAGAACGTGTTCCAACGACTCGTCTCGCAATGCAATATTGCTTTGTAATCCAACATAGAACTAATATACCTTACGAGGCTCGATATGAGAGAGATATGGACAGAGATGGAGAGAGGGGGAGATAGATAGAAAGAAAGGGGAGAGGGATATGAAAAGACAGGAAGACAGAAATCGAGAAAAAGGGCGAGAGTGAGTGAGAGAGATGGAGAGAAAGCGTGATAGAGAGAGAAAGAGAGAAAGAAAGAGGGGGGAGAGAAAGGGAGTGATAGAGAACCGTAGAGAGGCAGAGGCAGAGAGATGGAGAGAGGAATAGGTAGAAAGGATGATGAGGTGTAACGAAAAGCAGATGGTTAATAAATCGTAATAAATAACAAGGCCGATAGCCATTAGTTGCGTACTCTCGTGTAATGAATGAATGCATGAATGTAGGATTGAAATGAAATTCTTAAAAATAAACTAAAATGACCGAAAAATGGGCTGAAATTACTTAAATAAATAAAAAGTAAATGACTTAGAATGACTTTAATGAACTTAAGGATGAATTGAATGACCTTAAGAATGACTTGCTTAAAAATAACTGGAATCCTTCAAAAACAACTTGAATGATCTGGTAAATGACTTGAATGGCTTTGAGACTGACTGGTTGTAAAGTGGGTGATCATTTTCCATTAAATTAATACAGAAAAGTAATCCCCCAATTTATATCACAAAGTTTATTTGATTTAGGGAATTTGAAACGTTATTTTCGTATTCAGGAACCCCGAAAACCAATAAATAGTGGTATAATAAACACAAAAAGAAATAAAAAGTACATGTGTTATGGACCGACCGACCGACCGACCGACTTATAAAGTTGCTTGCACACGACTAAAAAAACTATTCTGTGGTATGCATTAAAAAAAAACCGTCGGTCGGTCGGTCTGTAACACATTTACTTATTAGTTACAAACAAGTGCAGCACCGGTTAAGAACAGATACTACACTTTGATCTTAGCCATGTGGGCAAGGAAAAGTTACATTTTGGACAAGTCTAATGGATAGGTAAAAATTTATGGGGCAAAAAGTGTCATTATTTGCAATTTTGGTACATTTTTGAGCCCCTTGGAATTCTGAATACCAGTTACAATGGACAAACTATGCAGTTTTACACTGTAACACATGTATATTTGAATTCAGCACCATGGGAGAGCACTATATAGATATAAATATCAAGTTTTTTTTATTGAAAAATATGAAAAAAGGGCATTTTTAGCAATAAAGTCCCCGGGGGACGCAAAGCAGAATTTTGCTAGGGTCACCCATACTGAATTTATATTAAGAACAATGGCCTCCACATTTTGGACAAGTTTCAGAAAAATGTAATGGATAGATCAGAATTTATGGGGCAAAAAGTGTCATTTTTTGCAATTTTGGTACATTTTTGACCCCTGATGAGTCAGTTTGAATGGTGAATACCAGTGACAATCGACAAACAGTGCAGTTTCACACCTTAACACATGTATATTTACATTCAACAACATGGGAAACCACTATATAGATATATCAAGTTTTTGTTGAAAAATATGAAAAACGCGCCAGAAGAAAGGGGTTTTCAGCACTGGGATGAAAACCAGACTTTTGCCAGGGTTACCCATACTGAATTTATATTAAGCACAATGTCCTCCATATTTTGGGCGTTTCAGAAAAATCTAATGGATGGATCAAATGTTACGGGACAAAAAGTGTCATTTTTTACCCCTTTTGAGCCCCTGCGGGCAAAACAGGATTTTTTGCAAAAAAAAAAAAAAAAAAAAAAAAAATTAACTAAATAAATAAATAGAAGTTTTTTTACTATGCACATTTATATATTAAAATATAATTTGTGACAAAATTTCAGGAAAAACTAATGGACGGTTATCCGTCAATTATCCGGACTAACAGACAGACGGACCCATTGAAAACATAAGACTCTCTGATAAATCAAGGGACAAAAATGTTACTCCATACCCCTTGCTTAAAGAAAAATGTAAATGTGTTGCAGACCGACCGATGGAATGACTTCCATGCGACTAAAAATGCCTTAGCATGGAAGGGTTTCCCCTTCCTTTGCCTAGGAAAAGTTACAAACGTAAGTGCAGCATCTGTTAAGAACAGATACTACACTTTGATCTTAGTCATGTGGCCAAGGAAAAATTACAAACATAAGTACAGCATGTAGTAAGAACAGATACTACACTTTGATCTTGGCCAAAAGGCAAAGAAAAGGGTATTTATTTGCTCCCCCACCGAGCAAATTAGGCACAAGGCTGATTTTTAATGTGAGGAGTGAAGGGGAAATGGAGACCAACTCCCCGGGGAGTAGGGGAGCTGGATAGTGACAATTGGTATGAAGGGTTGGTATTTATTTGCTCCCCCACCGAGCAAATTAGGCACAACGCCGATTTTTAATGTGAAGAGTGAAGGGAAAATGGGGACCAGCTCCCCGGAGAGTAGGGGAGCTGGATAGTGACAATTGGTATGAAGGGTTGCCCCTACATTGACCAAGGTCTTATATGTGGGATTGCCCTCACATATGGTCTTTGCTTGCAGTATCTGCCGGAACAGATACTACACTTTAAATGCAATTTCTTTCATATCCTTAACAGAGTTGCCAGTAGACATGCTCACAAACAATAGCCCTTATGTTCAAGTAGCACTATGTATTGTTTTGGGGTAAACCTATGTAAAAAAAAAAAAAAGAAAAAGAAAAGAAGAATATTTGCAAACGGGCGCAACTATACGTAATTACACGTTAATAAATAACATTAAATTTCTTAATGAAGATAAATGTTTTTATTACTTATCAAGTTTATTTTAATGTCCTCATTAATTTTTCATCAGTTTTATTCATTCAACTTTTTAAATTTACGCATTTTTTTCTAGTGTTATAGTGATGTAGTTTTATTTAAAGAATGCGAGGCAGATTAACTGTAGACTACGGTTGAAGTGTCTCCCATATCATTGGTATTGACCCCCAGCATTTATTAGATTTTCGCCATTTGGTCTGATTTAACTCATGTCCCCAAGATTTGCCCCTAACCCATCTCGGCGACATGATCAATAACAACTGTAATTAAGATTGTAAACGAGTCGTAGGAAAAGAATACTTTGTTGACTTTAATCCTCCTGACCCGGAAAGAATTTCAAATCCTGAAGCTTTGAATTAATAATTAAGTGTTGCAAAATAGTGGGGCTACAGAGAGAGAGAGAGAGAGAGAGAGAGAGAGAGAGAGAGAGAGAGAAAAGAAAAGAGAGAAATAATATTGAAAAATTTTTTTCCATTATTTTCGGTTTGATAACATTTGTAGTTATCATCCAAGTATATATTAAAATACATTTTCACGAATCCGGATGCTGCTGCTGCTGATGATTTCTTTTTCATACGCATGAGTCGGTTACAAGTGATTGTTCAAGGGGGAAAACAGCGATTGTTCCCTGAAATCTGAGTGATAAGAAGTCTCCTAAGATAGCAAATGACCTTAATTGCTTTGCATAATACGTACATATATACGAAGAGAGAGAGAGAGAGAGAGAGAGAGAGAGAAAAGGAAAGCGAGAGAGAAAGAGAGAGAAGGAGATAGAGAGAAGAACAAAAATATTATGTAATATAACAGGTTATCATACACTACGAATATTCTGTTATAGGAGGCGCAAATCAATCATAATAATGTGACTTGGTGTATCTCTCCTGAACACTATCCCAGTCTAATAATACACATTTTCTCGACTCGATGAACAAGCTTTCTGATCTCCGGTGATATATATATATATATATATATATATATATATATATATATATATATATATATATATATATATATATATGTACTTTTGGGTATAATTTTTTCTTGTATACATTTAAGCAAAAATGTGCTCCTGTTGTTGTGGGAGTTGGCAGCGATTAATATGTTTTGTATTTGTGCAACTTTTGCTTAAAAGTTTGGTGTTCCATTTTAACAGAATGATGATTTCTCATTATATATATATATATATATATATATATATATATATGTGTGTGTGTGTGTGTGTGCGTGTATTATATAAATAAATATATATATAATATATAAATATATATATTATATAAATATATATATATTATATAAATAAATATATATATAAATAAATATATATATGTATATAAATATATATATTTATATATTATATAAATAAATATATATATTATATAAATAAATATATATATATTATATAAATAAATATATATATATATTATATAAATATATATATACATATATATATTTATTTATTTATTTAGTGGCCCGAGGAGAACTTGTGGTCTTGACTGACCATCTGTCCGAAATATTCGCACGTCCAGTGTCGTGACCATCTAAATTTGTCTATATCAATAATATATATTAACTGCGTCAATCGCTTTATTGCAGATTAGTAAAATATCAATATTTTACTAAATATATGTCACAAAAAAGTAAAAATTATATAATCAAATGACTGCTTTAAGGTTATTTATTTATTTTGATTCTTTATTATATTATTTTATTCAAATTCGTGTGATATTCACAAAGTTATGACATTTTATTCTTTATCAAGGAATTGCCACTGTTCATCGTTTTATTGCAGGCCTCTTAAAATGTTTCATTAGGGCAAAAATACAACGTCTAATCATGAAAACTTTACTTTTTATTATATTTTTCTGTTAAATAATAATAAACAAAATAATAAACATCCTATGTGCTAAGCCTCAAATAAATGAATTATTTATCGCCATATTCACCATTTTTTGAAATAATTTTAAACAACCTTTTGTTCACCGAAAAAGCCAATTGTTTGATCTGAAAAGGAGTTATGGTTCTGGCGACATCAACTACTTTCCTCCACAGGGCATCATTTGAAGTAAATTTCTCTCCTTCTTCATAAACAAATCTTTTCAATATTGATCAGAGATGTTGAATGGGGTTAAGATCCAGAGAACACGGTGGCCAGCTCATGAGGGTTTCTCCAAAGAAGTCCATAGATTCAAGGAAGGCAGCAGTCGCCCTAGTATAATGGGATGATGCATTGCCATGCAAAAAACTCACCTGAAAGCGACGTGACAATGGTAGGTCATCTAGCCATGGTGACAAATGTTTATCCAAAAAGGCCGTGTACAACCAACTTATCCCCAATGATTCCCGCCCAAAACATGACGACTCCACCTTCTTGTTGGCGATGAACCCTGTATGGGGTTGGAGTTCCATTTGAGTTCCAAACTTTGGTCTATCTATCCGGCCCGTCAATAGTAGCACGGGTCTCATCTGTAAATAAGACACGTTGTAAATCCATTTTCATGTAATTCTGTGCCCAAGCCTTTCGTTTTTCCCTATGTTGTTTTCTCAATGAAGGACTTGGAATAGTTTTGATGTTCCTTTCCATCTCATTCAACACATTACATCGAGCCTGCTTGGAGCTTGGAGCCATTCCAGCTCTTGCAAAAAATGGAAGCACTGGTGTTGTTTGGATTTCGGTTGACTTCCCTATAAATTTTCCGAATATAACGATGTGAAAGGTTTCTCCGTGTGCCCTTATCCTTTCTGGATTTGGTGTCGGGGTTGCTCACAAATTAAGTAAAAGTTCTTGGATCCACTTCCAGCTCCATAGCTAAATCTTTGAGCAACAATCCTTTCCTTTTCAATAACCGTTAATCGCCCCATTTTTTGGAATTTTAAAAGACCTGCAATAAAGCGATGGACAGGATAAAATACTTGATAATAAATAAAATGTCATAACTTCGTGAATATCGCAGGGATTTGAATAAAATTTTGGGAAATAACTAATCTTTAAACAGGCATTTGATTATACAATTTTCATTTTTTTTTGTGACGTATATTTAATGAAATATTGATATTTTACTATCAATAAAGCGATATATATATATATATATATATATATATATATATATATATATATATATATATAATGATTGTTACTTCTTCACAGAAGTTTGCCATCCATTCAGGTAAGTGTTGTGCGTCTGTGTGTACGTAAGTGACTTTTTAATCCAGCTTTAGTTTTACATAAAAGTACACATATGTGACATAAAAACTGTTCTTCTTGTAAATAGGAAGGTTGGCTCCCTCTACTGTGCTAGAAAACTATTTACGCCTGACAGTATTCTATACCTCTATAAGGCAACCATTCGCCCATGTATGGAGTACTGTTGTCATATCTGGGCTGGTGCATCTGCTGCTTGTCTCTCGCTCCTGGACAGGGTTCAAAAGAGAGTCGCCAACCTGATAGGTCCTGAACTGTCATCTAGGCTTCAGCCTCTGTCCCATCGACGAGATGTTGCATCCCTCTGCCTGTTCTACAAATACTTTAATGGTGAATGCTCTGACGAACTGCAAAAACTTGTACCTCCTCGACGTAACTACCCCCGATAAACCCGACAAGCTACTAAGTCTCATCCCTTTACAGTAGAGATCCCTAGGTGCAAGAAAGCCTTTTACTCCAATAGTTTCTTCCCCAGAACTGCGGGTCTTTGGAACTCCCTTCCGGGATTCTGCTTTCCCAACTGCAATGATATGCAGAAGTTCAAGTGTAATGCTAACAAACATCTTTCTACTCATCTCCCTTCATAATGACCCCGCTAATTAAGTCCTTAATAGTCGCCCCCTGCTTCAAAGTGGCACTGTGCCTTGTTTGGGGTGAAAATTGAATAAAAAAAAATATAATCGCATAATAATATTGTCAATTGTTGAATGTCGTCTTAGGCCACTGTTAAATTTGCAGAGTAGACCACAAATATGACAACCTAGCATTGCCGGATGTGCTGTAGAAGCCTGCTCATAAGATTGTCGTCTTTGTTTTTCATTGTGTGATTTCAAATGATTAACAAAACCGATTTATTCCAAAAAGTATCTGCCACATCCAGTGCACTTCAGTTCTTGTTGTAATTTCTCTGACATTATATTTTCTTCCTGCTTTCTTGAAACAAGTTTTAAGACAGCAACATCTACACGTTGCTCTTCAAAAATATTACAACTTTCTCTGATGATGTTTCTCCACAGTGATCGATCTTTCGCTTGTGATTCCCAGTTATGTACATCTATCTCAAGTATTTTCAAGTCGTTTTTCGGGGAACTCTTAAACTCTTTTCTTGGTTTATGTTGATTTATTTTAGTTGTTTAAGAAGTCTTTCGTCCTTCATCCTAACCAGCGCATCTGATTTTGAATGATTTTCATTTGAATACTATATGGCATTTGTTTGTTTAAGAACTACTGTGTCAGGCGTCACCCTAGTTAAAATTAAGTATTCTCGAATACAACTACGGTGAAACTTTTCCAATAACTTAAGATGCTTTCTATATATTGTCCAAGTCTCCGACTCATATAGCAGCGTAGTGATAACGCATGTTTCGTAAACGCTTAGTTTTGTTTTTGATGTGATTCCCCGATCTGACCAAAAGTAGAACTGGCTTTGGCTATTCTGTAATTTATCTCTCATCATAAAGCGTACATTCCTTACTCAGCGTACAACCAAGATATACAAAATTGTCCGTGACATTTTACTTCTTACCATCAACCAAGGTGTTTGGTTCAACATATGGCATTCCTATGGAAGGGGAATACATAACATATGTTTTCTTTAGGCTATTGGTAAGTCAAAAGCTTTACGAGCCTCTGATAATCCCTAATCATCTGTGTGTCTGTTTCTGAATGTGAAACAAGGTCTGCATCATCTGCATATAAACGTTCAAGAACAAGGTTCTGAAAAGTTTTGACTTTGCATGTAGACGTCTCAGGTTAAAATGTTTACGTAATGTGTGAAATCAAATCTTCAACTCAATATCGCAATTGTTAAATTGGCATCACAGCAAAACATATGGAAAATAATGTAGGAGCAAGTATAGCACTTTGTTTCACACAGTTTTCAACTGAAATTGGATCAGAGATTCATTAAAGTTCACTCGGGCTTTCATATTATGGCGTAACTGCTAAAGCAACACCACAAAACTAGTAGAACAGCCTAGTTTCCTAACAATCTTCTAGAGTGCATTGCGATTGATAGTATCAAAAGCTTTTCTCAGATCGACAAAAACTTGATACAAAGGCACTCACTGCTCCATACATTTTTTCGTTAGCTGTCATGTAGAGAATATCATGTCCATTGTGTATAATAAATACGAAATCTGCATAAATTAAAATATTATATTTAAGCGTATTTTACAATTGGGCAACGGCTGAGCGACAGCTAGCAATCATATAAATGTAACGTTGTCTATAATCTTTGATTTACAGACTTTAAACTTGATACATAGGGGAATTAGACATGTAGAACAAATTCGATTTGGTCTTTAGTCAATAAAAATAGCTGTGAAGGGGTCGAAATTGAAAAAACAATGGAACTTGGCAGGTATAAGTCTATTTAAGTGCTCTTTTGCATATCCGCAAATATACATTTATACGTTAATGTCGGTTGAAGTTTTAACATTTATTGATAGCTCAAACGGTAACGACAAAGGCTAGAGGGCTAAATGATTTAGTTTCAATTATAGCTGATTGCACCCAAGTCATGCTTTTAAAACTTTTGGAATTAGTACTATATATTTGTAACAATATAATAATAAAGAATTGACTCTATATTAATAAATACGAAATCTGCATAAATTAAAATATCATATTTAAGCGTATTTTACGACCGGACAACGCGGAGTGGCCTGTTAGTATATATATATATATATATATAATGACCTTGTCTGTCTGCGTGTGTGAAGAACCATCTCTACAACAAACTTCTTTGCAAGATTTTAGTCTACAGACTTGAAACTTGACGAACGAAACGTTATTGAACATATAACTTTGGTTCGTTCCTTATATATATATATATATATATATATACATACATATATATATATATATATATATATATATATATATATATATATATATATATATATATATATATATGTATGTATGAATGGATGGATGAATATCTACGATTCAAGAAACAGTTTAACACGAACATGCAAAAACATCTCTTTTTGTCTACATAATGAAGGTCGTCAGATTTTAATATATATCATCTCCAATATTTTGAAATTATAAATCGAGTTGGACTATCTTAAGCAGAAAAACAATTCACACTCAATTTCGAGGCATATTCCAAATTAGTTATTCTGCTAACCCGGGATTAGAGAATAACTCGTGTAAATTAACCACCCTTCCACTGCATATTTTAGATGGAACGTATTGTGTGATACGATAATATAAATGCCGGATCGTCATACCTATATAGTCAGTTTTATACCGGCATTAAAATTGGTGTATGATTTCAATGAATTACTCCTCTTTGATTTAGCGCATGCGTATTGGCAGATTTATAACTGTGCAAACAAACTTAGGAACAAACACAATTATTAAATAGATTTTCTTTTTTTAATTTAATATGGGCATCACTATATGACCCTGTTTTGTACGGAAAGTTTTCAAAGATGACCACCCCGGTCAAATGTAAGTAGTCCATATTGTAGACGGCATTAGCATAACAAAAGCCTTAAGACAATTGCTTTTGAGTTCAGGAAAATATAATAAATTATGGAAAATAAATGAAGTTCTGTAAAAGGTTGTCGTCGATCATGTTTGGACAATGCGAACGCGATGAAATATCGCTTAGAGTAATTGACGTTTTCGAGGGGTTTTTTTTTTGATCGCAATTTTCAGCACTTTCCTTTCTTTTTGCCGTTTTTCAAAAAACATCCTTAATTGCTTAAAAAGTATGTCACGTTTTCTACTTTCCATCTTTTCTTTCTTTCGGTTTTACCGATTTTTCTTCCTATTGTTTTCATTTTTTTTTTAGACGTTTTTAAATTTTATTTTTCTTTTTTTTTCTTTTCTTCTTTTCTATTTTTATTCGTCCTTTATTCTGTTTATTTTGTTCCGTTTAATGTTGTCTTTCTTTTTCTTTCTTCGTCACCTTTTTCTTTTCTTTTCCTTTATTCACGATCAATGCCCCTTTTTCTCTTTCTTTTATTTTATGCTTTTATTCCTTTTTTATTTCTTGTTTTCTTTCTTTCTGTTTCCTTTTTATCTATACTGGTACTACCAGATCAGGCTGCATGAGGATATTGGCTTCCTGACTTACAGCGCACCAAACATTGATATTATTGTTTTTACTTGTCCTTTGTGAAACTCAACCATGTTCTGCAAAGTCAAAAGCAAAACCAATCATTTTCATCTACAAAACAACCAAACCAAACACCATGAATAAATATTAAAAGATATGAAAACTTAAAGCATAAAACCTTTTGCAAAAATTACTTAATTTGGCATTAAATAATCCGATAAAATTTTATATAGCACAAAACAACTAAACATCATGAATACATATTTGAAGAACTTGATGTATAAACCTTTTATCCCAAATTACTGGTCTCGGCATTAAATAACCTGAAAATGGTAGATATGCCATAAAACAAAACAACCAGACCAATCCTTATTTCTCTCTTTCTTTCTTTCTTTCTTTCTTTCTTCCCCCCCCCTCTCTCTCTCTCTCTCTCTCTCTCTCTCTCTATATATATATATATATATATATATATATCGTAAAGATATAGACACAGCAGTCCTCATTAGATAACGAAAGTTAAGCAACGTTTAGCCTGGTCAGTACCCAAGTTGACTTTAGTAAGTACTTTGTGTAACTTATTATCATCACGTATATTGACACAATCGAACAACTGTCTTTGGTTAACGTCTAGTTCTCAAACATGTCGCGAAGCTCTATACAGAGAGTATGAACAACCTTGCTTTTTATTATTTCGTTTTTTAAGCATTTTTCTTTATTGACTTTTCTTTCATTTTCTTTCAACCTTTTCTTCTTTTTTCATTCTTTGCTTCAAATATTCTTTCTTTTCTGCTTTTTATTCTTCATAATTCCCTCATCACCTTGAACACACCATTCGCGCTTATAACAGAGCGCAGCACGCACGTGTGGCAGCTGTATGCAAATGATCGAGCCATGTTCCAGATGACAAGAAAGAAAAACGCTATAAAAAGAAGAACGCATGTGCAGACAGAGGATCACGTTAGAGAGGATCATGATTACGTTAGAGACGTGGATGATGTCCCGCGTGGCCGGAGATGCGGATTAAAGGTCTTTTCTTTAAACCTGAAACAGCGAGTGAAATTATTTCCTATTTCTTGTCTTTGTCTCCTTTGCGACGGAGCCTGCAGCACGTTGGGTCCCTACATGTTAACACGTGGCAAACATGTATGTAACGGTAAACGCGTGTATCGTTCTTACTATCTCCAGCTTTGAACCGAGTGGCACTAACCAAAATCAACGACCCCACACACGCCGTAAATTCATCATGAAATAAATATAAAGAATTTGATGCATAATCACTTTTTCCAAAGTTACTGGTATCGGCATTAAATAACACGAAAAGGGTTGATATGTCGTAAAAAAAACATATCCTTTTTATCTGTGTCGCCTCTGAGTTTATCTTTCGTCTTTTTCTTCTCTTTTCTCATTTATTTCGTGCTTCCTTTCCTTTATTTTTCGTTTCTTGATTCGCCTTTTCTTTCTGTCTTTCTTTACATTTCCCCCACTTTCTTGCTCTTTATTTCCCGATGCTCTTTCCCCCTTTCTTCTTTTATTTCTCTCCTTCTTTCCCCCTCTCTATATTCCCCTTTCCTTCGATACGCTAACATTTCCTGTAGTTTTCGCCCCCTTTCTCCCAACTTTTAAAAATACACTTTTAAAAAGAAATCTGCAAACGAGCGTTCCGATTCTATTGTCGCGATCATTGTACGCCTGTTTCCTCGGGACAAAGTAGACCCGATCCTAGCCGCGTTTTATAACCATCCTTTCCCACCCGAAAACCAGTGGGCCGGGACCTCGTGCCAGATGTCCGCAACTCTCCCCACCACTTGATTAAGCAGGCACCCATAACAAGCCACGTCATTCAATTGGCGGCTCTTTTCAACAATGGCGCCATGTTTTTTTTTTTTCCATCCACGAAGCCTTTAACCCGTCAAAGGCTGTGCGAAAAAGCGCAAAAAAGAAAAGAAAAGAAAATACTCCCCCCCAAACCCCAAAACAACTACAACAAAAAAAAGCAAAAAAAAAAAAAAAAAAAAAAAAAAAAAAAGCAGACAGGAACAATTGCAAGAGGTCCCGGTGACAGATGGATGTCCTTTAGTTGTGTTGCCCTTTTTAATGATAGAAGTATCCAAGAGTTATTCACGTCTTTCTCGACATCTCCGCATGTTAGACTTAGAGATTGATTTTAAAGTAAAACTATTTCATATTTCTGTGTCGATTACCGTTGCTTTAAAAACTATCACTGATTGATTAGACTTTTATCTTCTCGATTTTTGATTTATTCCACTTTCCTACTTTTTCCTTCCTTTCTTCTGTTATTTTATTTTATCATTTTTCAGTGTCCGTTATTAATCGTAAACGAATTGTTTTTGTCACAGTAAATTCCATAATTCCGTCATTTCGTTGGTCCATTATTCTGTTATTCGGTTTTTCGGTTTGTTAGTAATTCCATTATTCCGTACGTCAATTAGTCCGATAAACAGTTTTTACATTAGTATGCATTGCCCTTATTCTGTAATCTGTCATTTCGTCAATTTCAATGCAATATATCATTAAAATTAAGTAATATATATATATATATATATATATATATATATATATATATATATATATATATATATATATAGTAAGTTATAAGATATATATGGCGATTAAGCTACGCTGAATATTTCGCGTTTCATCCACTCTAGGACTCCTCAGGCTTATGCGCGAATTTTGTGGTTGTCTGTCGTTTTTATATATGCACCTTCTATTGAGATTTTTGTTAGCCAATCAGCTTTCTAGTATCCACCGCGCCCTTCCTATCAGCCAATGAACATGCACTTACCGGACAAAGGACCATTTGACCTCTGGTTGACCTGTTCCTTTGTGTGTGCTCTATTTAGCCTGGATATCTGATTTCCTGACCTGTTTTAAATTTAGGTTATTTTGTTTATATATATATATATATATATATATATATATATATATATATATATATATATATACGGCATAATCACGTTGACGCACCGATTCCCGTCAAATCATCGAAGTTAAGCAACGATGAACCTGGTACTAAAATGGGTGATGATTTAGGTATTTCTGGTGCTATATGTGCTCTGCGCTTGTCTCGGCATTGTTTCCAGTTAGTCCTGGGCCTCTGCTTGCCAATAGATCCAATCAGTGCCTATTCAGAAGAAGTATTGTCGGAGATTGCGCAACCCTTGTCTCACAATTACAGGCACAGCTACGCTTACAAGGGTGTCTAGTGCCTCTTTACACTGAACGCAGGAAACGACAATATACTCTAGGTTTCTCCAATGAGTTTCCAAACTTTTTACGTATGCGCACTTTTATTGATAGCACACATATGGAACTCTAGTTCCCTTCGAAGTAATCTCCTCCGGCTGCAGTTCGCTTATTATTATTATTATTATTATTATTATTGGCTCACATGGAGCTTTCACACAAGTCAACAAGCGATCTGATTGGCAGTGGCCATTGGTTTATACTAGAATTTGAGTTGCACTAAGCCTCTCCAAGGTCCCAGTTCTCTTCGCGTTTGTCCAGCGGAGGTCTGGTCAGCGCTCTCTCCTCGGTCTTTCCATCCTCCTTGCCCCTTCTCGGCTCTTTGGTATCAGTTTTCTATTGGGGAAAAGGTGATGAGACCATGGGAGGGGATGCGTGATGTGGGTGTAGAACTTGTAGATATGCAGTTTCGGTGTTCTTCATTCCCTGTAACGCTTATTCGTTATATTGTCTTGTATTATTCTCTGCATTCAAGTGCTTTCCTTAATATTTCAGTTGTTTTCATTATCGTTAGTCGTTGTACTTTTGCAGTTATTCCTCTGATTCCAATTTCTGCCATTCTTTTTTCAAAGTTTTTCGGAATTGTTCCTAGTGCTCCTACTATTATCGGTACTATTTTGATTTTCTTCATCATCTAAATCACTTTTAACTCTCTGGCTAGTTCTGTGTATTTGTTTCGTTTCTCCTTTTCTTTCATGCTCACCCTGTGGTCAGCTGAGACAGCAAAGTCTTCGATTTGACAGAATTTTTATTTCTTGTTAATTATTACGACATCTGGTCTTCTTGCTTGAATGGGTTTGTCTGTCTGTATGTCCATGTCCCATAGGATCTTGTGGTTCTCATTTTCTAGTGCTGTTGCGGGTTAATATTAGTACCATTTGTCTGTACGGTTAAAATGCACAATTCCCAGTGCACCGCCCTCCCCACTTGGTCATGCCTGTTTTTGTATTCCTTTTGGGCCAGTTTGCTGCATTCACTTACTATATGGTTTATCGTTTCGTCTCTTTGTCCGCAGAGTCTGCATTTGCTGTTCTCTTGTGTTTTATCGATCTTTGCTTTGATATGGTTGGTTCTTATCGAGTTATCTTGTGCTGCAGTTATTAGAGATTCAGTTTCTCAGGTTATATATCCATTTCGCATCCATATCCAGGTGTTTTCGTTATTCTCATCTTTTGTTATTCTGATGAATCTTCCGTGGAGTTGTTTCTCTTCCCATTTCTCTTTTCTCATTTTGTCATTTGTCTCTCTGTTTTCTGTTTTGTTGTTCTTTTCGGTGTCTCTCGCTGCCATAATTGTCCTTTCAGTGTTTTGCATTATGTATTTTTCTAGTTCTTTTTTGTGTCCTTCACACATTCTATACAGATCAGTCCCCTCCTGCCGTCTTTTCTTTTCACGTAGAGTCTGTCAATATCGTCCTTTGGGTGTAGTGCATTATGTATGGTCATGAGTTTCCTGGTCAAGTGGTCGAGCTGTCTAAGTTCTTCTTTTGTCCACCCTATAAACGGTCCTGAGTATCTTACTAGTGATACTGCCCATGTATTTATACCTTTTATTAGATTTCTGCTATATAATTTCGTTTCCAGGAGTTTTCTTGTTCTCCTGAAGTATTCCTTTCCAATTTTCTCTTTCATTTCTGTTGCTTGTGTCCGCTTCCAGAATTCCCAAATATTTATAGTCATCTTGTTTCCCTAGTGCCCTCATTTCTGTTTGGTTGGGTAGTTCCATGCCTTCTGTCATTTCCAGTTTTCCCTTTCTTATAACTAGTAGTGCGCACTTTTCCATTCCAAATTCCATTTGGATATCTTGGCTGAAGATCCTGGTCGTATTAATTAGTATCTCTAGCTCATTTTCGGTCCTTGCAAAAAGTTTCAAATCGTCCATGTACATCAGGTGGTTCATTTTTTCCTTCTGTATTGGGGAACTTGTATCCGGCTTGGCACTTTTTCAGAATGCTATTCAAGGGCATTATGGCTATGATGAACAGTAATTGTGATAGTGAGTCTCCTTGGGAGACGCCTCTTTGTATGTTAATTTCTGTTATGCGTTGCCCATCAGCTGTCAATTCCAGTCTCCATGTTTTCATTGCATTTTCTATTACGTTGGTGATCCCGCTTGGTATTTTATACATTTTTAAGCATTCTATTATCCATGCTTGGGGGATCCTGTTGTACGCTTTTTGTAGTCGATCCATGCCATTCTTTCTCCTTTTTACCTCCTTTAGGATCTTCTGATCTATATATAGCAGATCATGTGTTCCTCTTTTTTCTTTTTGGCATCCTTGGGGATGAGTCCACGATTATTCAGGGAGTGGTAGATTTGTTCCCTCCATTGTGCTGTCAGTATCTTCCACATAGTGGGTAAGCACGTGATCGGTCTATAGTTGCTAGGGACGATTCCTTTCTCCGTGTCCTTCTGTAGCAGTGTGGTTCTACCTTTTGTAATCCAGTCTGGCACGTTTGCTTCCTGTATACATCTTCTCAGGTTTTGGGTTAGCCTTTCATGTAAGGTTGTGAATTTTTTGAACCAGTATGCATGTATCCCATCGTGCCCTGGTGCTCTCCACTTTGCTATTTTTCCTATGGTTTTCTTTAGGGTTTCCTCGCTGATTTCATTCACTGTTCCTTCTTCGATTTGTTGTAACTCTTCTTTCATGTCTTTCAGCCATTCGACATTTCATATTTTACTCCAGTAGAGTTTTGTTTCTGTCGGATTTGGTTTTTCTGTTTTTGTTTTATCTCCGTTCACATTTTGGTAGAATTGGCTTTCATTAGTTTCAAATGTTCTGTTTTGTTTGCATTGTTCAGATTTATATATCACTCTCTATTTTTTTTTACACGGAGGTCACCACTTATCAAGGCCCGGAGGCCACTCAGGGATAAGGGTTATTGCGTGTACAGTAATCAATGAGATAGTATTGTAGTAATCATTAGTATTGGAGATTTGATAGAGTGTCTTACTTAAGAGAGCGGTTTGTCAGGAATTTGTTTATGTTGGACTTGAAGACATCCAAGTGTTGTCAGGTGGGAAACAGGCAAACAGAAGAGAGTTCCACAGTCGTGCACTTCTGAGAAAGAAGCTCAGCTTATGGAATCTACGTTTGAATTTAGGCACAGATAAAGAGTGGGGAAATTATTGACAGTAGTTTCAGCCAGACGGTGTTTCTCGTGAAAGATTGGCGAGGAGGGACGAGAGAATAGAGCTCAGACGAGCACTTGCCATGGAAATAACGACAAAACAAAGATAGGCTCGCAACGTGTCTTCTGTGGGAGAGAGGCTGCAGGGAAGAGAAAAGGGAATCCTCCACTAAGCTACGAAGTCTCTTTTGTACTCTGTCAAGGCAGGATAGGCTGTTTTTAGCAGCTCCTGCCCAGATGTGGCAACAGTACTCCATCCTTGGACGTACTTGGCTTTTATACAGATAGAGAATTGCATCAGTAGTGAGATATCTTCTGGAGCGGTAGAAGGATCCTACCATTTTCCCAGCGTCCTTGGCAACAGACTTGATGTACGTGTTCCATTTCAGATCAGGAGTAAAGGTCAAACCCAAAAGCTTGTCAAAACATGGAGCCTCCCCAAGACGAGAGCCATCCAATCCAATTGTTGCCAGATGGGGATCAGAGCGTTGATGATGTAAAGATAGAAGCTTGGTTTTGGATGCATTAAAAATAACCAGCCACTTCTTCCCCCACTGTACCACGCGCTCAAGATCAGAAGAGAGAGAATTAGAGAAAACTTTGTCATTTACGGCCTTTGATGTGTTGCTACAGAAGGTCGTGTCATCAGCATAGATGTCAACGAATAATTTAAGTATGTGTTTTGGAAGATCATTGATGTAGATCAGGAAGAGAGTTGGGCCCAGGATGGACCCCCGAGGGACTCCAGCATTAATACTGAAAGCCTCTGATTTCTGCCCATCAACCACTACTCTTATGAACCTATAGGAGAGAAATGATTTAATGATTGAGAAAACATTACCAGTGATACCGTAGCTGGAAATCTTGTGAAGTAGGCTCTTATGCCATACCTTATCGAAGGCCTTTGATATGTCAAGAGCAATTACCCTGGAACGAAAGCCTTTGTCAAGAGATTCACTAATCCTATGAGATATAACCCTTAGCACATTTGCTGTAAATCTTGCGGAGCGGAAACCATATTGCATAACGTCTCAGTCTTGCTTCTTTTGGTTTTATTTTTTTGTTCAGTTATTATTATTATTATTATTATTGTTATTATTATTTTTATTATTATTATTGTTATTATTATTGTTATTATTATTGCTATTATTATTTTTATTATTATTATTGTTATTATTATTATTGTTATTATTATTATTATAGTTGTTGTTATTATTATTGTTATTATTATTGTTGTTTTTGTTATTATTATAGTTGTTATTATTATTGTCGTTGTTATTATTATTGTTGTTATTATTGTTGTTATTATTATTATTGTAATTATTATTGGCTCACATGGAGCTTTCACACAGGTCAACAAACGATCTGATTGGAAACCTGTGGTGTTCTCTGGAAACCGAGTGACAACAAGTCTCCCCAGACGTCCAGCTCTCTCCACCTCCTTCGATAACATTTGCAAATGAATTTGCATCATCGCAACAGCCTCTTACTATTGATATATATGTGTATATATATATATATATATATATATTTCTGTGGAAATATATTTTATTCCCTTATAATATATACCAATCCTTATTTAAGAAGCTCAATGTAATTACAGAGCAATATAGAGAATAAATGACAAAAAGTTATATTCCAAAATTCATGATGTTGACCATCTTATTCTTGACAGTATCTGTTTCGTAGCGCAAAATCAATCACTTAATTATCAATCGCAAAATCAATCACTTAATTAATTAGTGATTGATTTTACGCTACGAAACAGATACTGCCAAGAATTGTTAATGTCAACTTAATTAAACATCATGAACTTTGGAATATAGACTTTTGTCATTTATTCACTATATATATATATATATATATATATATATATATATATATATATATTGTCGCTGAATGTCTTTAGATATATTACTTGTTGTGTTTTCCTATCTAGATAACTGAATTAATTTGATTTATAAGATTGTGAAATAACAAATAATATGAACTGAAAAATATAAACGTCATCAAATAAAAAGGAATTGCAATCCACCCTGCAGACACTTGTGATTGCTGACAGTCGGTAATTATTGAAGGAAAAGCAGATTAACCCGGTCGGTTGTATCTCTCCACAAATAGGAAATACGATCGCAATGATTACACGAGAACTTGACATGTAACACGTGCTATGATGAGAGGAGGCACGTGTCGGTTGCGTCCGAAAAATGATTAGATGATTGCCTTTCATTTTCAAAAAGAGATTGATAGAAAACTAACGTTTGTTTCTTCAAAAGGCTAGCATTTCATCATTTGTGGACACATGCTAAACAATACTTAGATTTGGTGATTTTTGCGCTGAAAACAGGTTTAATGTAAAGCAATATTCCTACGTCTTGTTGAACACTCGGTTTTTTTTCTCTCGGCACTGAAGCCAACAGAGACTAAGACATTGTTGAGATAGTTTGTTTTCTGTTGACTGAAATATATCTCTCATACTGTCCAGTTCTATGAGGTCGCCCTTTCAGGTTCGCCTTTAAGGCAGAGTAAGTTAATTGTTCACCGCCTGAGGCGCCCTGATCAGGGAATGCCGACGGGGCGGCCTAGGCAATTTTTTAAAAGACAAAGTGCCTAACTTTTCGATCTTCTGTCACATCTTGCGCTGGAAAGAAAATAAATAACACCTCTCTGTATTTGTTCGCTTAAAATATAAAAAATAAGGAAATAAAAAATCTTAATCCTCTTAGAAACGATCCTACACCTAATAATTGTTGATCTTTAATTCTTGAAACATATATAAATAATGTAATACATTCATCTTACTCCCTGTTTGTAAGTTTGTCTGCCTGTCTCTCTCCCTCTCGCCCCCTTTCCTCTTCCTTCTTACTCTATCTATCTATCTATCTATCGCGTTGTCCATTGAAAATATGACCCAATACCAAAAGCGAATCAGTAAAACTACCCTAACAACCTATGGTTATCTTGTGCATTATCGTTAGTAAGTCACGTAAATTACTGACTATGGATAAACAGCTAGAAAAATAATAGAAAGGTGACGGCGGTTGCTAGTGGTAGCCACTATCGGCCCCAGAAAATTGGCCGTAATGGCTAAAATGTAATAATTTGGTTTTCACTGTCTAGCATTGTCTGGCAGTGGCAGCTAGCGACATCCACTGGCTGTGATTGTTGGCACTGTCCGTCACTAGCGGCCATGACCAATATCGGTCTAAATTTGACTGCTCCAATTTGAAATTGGCTGTTACTGGATGCCAGTGGCGAGCATTCGTGGTCACTGGCGTGTAGTGGTGTTCTTATGCGTTTGGAGGTGTTTTGTTGGCACATGCTTTCCTGCAATTATCGATCATTGTCGGTCACGACAATTTTCGACGTCCATCGAATTTCTCCGAAATAATAATCATCTGTCTTCAATTGTTGGGCACTATCATCCAGGGGGGGCGCACAGTCATACAGTGGCGGACACTCATCCAGTGGCAGGCACTGTTATTCAATAAAATTACTATTTCAACACGATCCGTATTCTGCATAAATATCCATACAGCTGAATCCACTGTAAAAAATTTCCCCCACTTTTTATCTGTGCCTAAATCAAAACGTAGATTCCATGAACAAAGCTTATTTCTTAGAACTGTGCGCCTATGGAACTCTGTTCCGTTTGCCTGCTTCCCACCTGACTACAACTTGGATGTGTTCAAGTCCAACGTTAACAAATTCCTAATGAACCGCCCTCTTAAGTAAACACTTCATTATATCTCAATACTAACGTACTGTACTTGCAATAACCCTTATCCCTGAGTGGCTTCCGGACCTTGATAAGTGGTGACCACCGTGTAAAAAACAATAGAAGAAGGACTCTTCTTATCCAGAAAAAGGTGAAAGCATGCTGAAATGCGGCAAACCTGGATTTATTTTGTTTCATATTTTTTGTGTGGACCGAAAGTGTTTATATTGTATGCAACCGTAATTAAGTCATTTAGGTTAGTGTTAAAAAGACGAATAAGAATGCGAAGCAAAAGAAGAAAGATAACAAAAAAGAAGAAGGGATGAATAATAAGATGAAGATAACGAAAAAGAAGAAGGACGGAAGAATAAGAAGATGAAGATGAAGAAAAGGAAGACAATGAAGAAGATAAATAAGACGAAGGGGACGAAGACATAGTAGAAGACAAAAGCGACACCGAGGAAAAAGAAGAGGAAGAAGAAGAAGAAGAAGAAGAAGAAGAAGAGGAAGAAAAGTTCAGCATATAAAAATAAAAAAACAAGATGGAATGCATTAAACATTATTGTATGTTAGCTGCTTGTTGGTGACTGCCAAGATATTGTCAGACAAACTTACAAACAGGGAGTAAGATGAATATATTGGCTGCTGTCCAGTTAGAAATAAAGTCTTTACTTACTGGCGTTAAAAAAAGACTAAATGTGACCAGTAAGGAAAGTGATGTGTTCATTGAAACTAGATAGTTTATAAATGTGATCAGTAAGGAAAGTGATGTGTTCATTGAAAATAGATAGTTTGTAGCGCCTCTTTAAAAGAAACTAATAGAACTGTGTATATTGTTCGCAGTAAGCATTCTGAAGGTCTGTGTCGTATTGATATGTGTGGTAAACGGAGGTTTCTATGATTTTTTATCGAAGCGAATAATGAATTATTGGATCTTAAAATCATGCTTAAAGTGTTCGAAAAAGCAATCTATTAATCTTTGAAATAACCCAGAGCAGCCAATCAAACTGCTTGGAGGCAAAAATCCGAGAGCGTTCATTATTCGTATATTGATTGAGTATTTGATGATTTTAATTAAAAGGAATGATAAAATTAAATAATCACGGAAGCGTTTAATAAGTGAATCCTAT
>NC_136499.1:22209187-22326687 GCF_053919585.1 Euprymna scolopes | reverse complement strand
AATGTTTAGGAGGAGTTTGGTAGAGTTATCAAAGGTCAAATCTTTGAACTTTGACCCCTTAACAGCCAAATTTGTGGCCGAAAACTGATCACATAGATTCTTCCAAATCTCAGTACCCCGTATATCAAATTTCGAGTCTGTAGATTAAAATTAACAGAGTTATTGCATTGGGAAATGTACACACACACAGACACACACACACAGACACACACACACACGCACACAGAGACACACACACACAGAGACACACACACACAGACACAAACACAGACACACACACAGACACACACACAGACAGACACACACAGAGGCACACACACAGACACACACACACAGACACACACAGACACACACACACAGACACACACACACACACACAGACACACACACACACAGACACACACACACACACACACACACACACACACACACACACACACAGAGACACACACAGACACACACAAACACACACACACAGACACACACACAGACACGTTCAGTTTTACTAGCATTTCAGCCTGGGTGTTTGGAGGTGTATGTTGTGCAAAAAAAAAAAAGAAAAAAAAGCGGTCAATTTTTTAAAACTTTGACCCCTATTATGACCGCTTAACATTTATTGTTTTGGACTCAAGTCAATTTATTAAGTTAGATCCATGTCCAAGGAACCTATATCTAAAATTTCAAGTGTTTAGACCCAAAATTGTCGGAGGAGTTTGGTAGAGTTCTCAAATCGTTGAACTTTGACCCCTTAACAGCGAAATTTCTGGTCGAACACAAAGATTTACCCAAATCTCAGTTCCCGTATATCAAATTTTGAGTATGTAGACTTCAAATCGACAGAGTTATTGCGTAGGGAAATGTACACACACAGACACACAGACACGTTCACTTTTATAGATGTATAGATAGATAGACTAATAGATTAAACAAAAATATACGCGTATACATAAATATATATGGAAACAATTTTTTGGCTACTGTAAAGGTTTTACGCAAATATTATGCAAGTATAAATCATGTAGAATATCTGCATGAATATAATTATACGTAATACTTAACTCTAGGTGATCATCCCATGAGAAAACCGAAAAAAACTAATAGGGAATTAATTAAAATGAATGTTTAAAAAAATGTGCAAATTAGCTAGATCTTTTGTTAGTGAATGCATTTCCACAACCCATATATAAGAACATTGTATTTTCTTTTTAAATAAATAGAAAAGAGGGGTTTTAATATGAATATCAATACATACAAAGGAAAAATGAATTTGTAGGTATATATATATATATATATATATATATATATATATATGTGTGTGTGTGTGTTTACTTTTATGCACGTAAATAATATTTAATAATAAATAAATAAATTCAATAAATAATAAGGGCGATTCATTCATATATATGTATGAATAACACGAAGAGTTTTTAGATCTTTAAAAACGCTAAGGTAGCAGAAATAAAAATAACATCGTTTCGAAGTTGATAATATCGCCAAAAAAAAGCCAACAACAAAGCTTATCTTTAAAAGCGATAAAAAATATCGTACATTCAGGTCGTGGCACATTTGTACAGTATTCGACTGCAGATATTCGTGTCATGAGTTCGACTCTAAACTATGCTGACAAAGAAACATGCATGTCTATATGTATGCTTTTTATGCACGTAAATAATAATTAATAATATATATATATATATATATATATATATATATATATATCGCCACGCACACACTGAGACACGTCTATAATAGAAATCTCACCTGTCTATTTAAATAAATGCATATATGTTTGCATTTTTCACAAAAAATTTCGACAGAGGCGACGGATTTTCACGAGATCGATATCATTTTGAACATGGAACATTTTTTTGTTTTTATCTACGAGGGTAGCACGTTCTCGTTCCGTCAACCATGACTTGGTAGGAGTGCTAAGTAATTCACAATTGTATTTTATCAATCGTCTACACTGAGAATTGAACCTTAAACCTATCCAGAGGAGTGTCAATTAAAACTGAATTTTACGTTAATGACAATGCAGATTGTATGGACGCATCTTGTTTTAAATACGTCAAAAAGTCCCTGTGAGTTTGTCCGTCGATCGTTAGGTTATGCCTCCGTTTTAAAACGGACGTTCGTTGGTCTGTCCCGCTTATATTTGAAAAGTTACTTTGGTCTATTATGTTTGTTTAAAATATTGCCTGTCATTCTTAAGTTTGAAATTTGCCTTTTGATCGCAAAACACAAACTTTTGGGACGCTTCTTGAAAATAACCATTCTTGTTTGTATAAATAACCCAACGCGACTCGAAAACTACCATTGAAAATGAAAAAAAGAAAAAGAAAAATTAATAATTTGAAATTTAGTTTTATGTGTCACGTTATGTAATTGTATATGCTGTTGTTACTTTACACTGTTAGTTCTGCCTATTTCCCCTTTCAAGGCGTCATTATTTTATTTGTATTTTTATGTAATGGTCGCCATTTCCCGCTCAATCTCGATTTGTCCCGCTTTAATTTCTTTCCCCGAGAGGGAGCGCCATTTGACGGCCGACGAGTTTTAAATGATCGACTGATATATTATTAAAAAACCATAAATCTTTTCAAACATAGTTTTCAAAATAAATAAATAAATAAATAAATAAATATCTCATTTTATTTCAGATTTCCTTGATGTTTCAAGGACTTTAAAAAACGAAAAGAAAAGCTAATTAACAACTAAATAAACAAATAAATAATATTATGTTTTTAAATTTTGGAGGTGTCGATTGGTAATTTGTATTATTTGGCTTATTCGAACTATTGTTCTCATCTTGAGTGTCATTCGCACAACGTTTCGACCGAGGTGACCTCCGGCCGTTTTCAAGTTCAAGAGAATCTTTCCGTCTTCAGAAGTCTTGCTGTGCGAACTTGAGGATCTGCACGGAATTTGGAACGGAACCCCTAATTTAATCAACGGGGTAGCATGTTCTCGTTCCGTAAGACATGGCTGGATAGTAGGGCGAAATAATTTGCAATTGTATTTTGAGTGTCTTTAAATTTTAATCTCTAGAATAGTGTAACTTATAACTGAATTTTACATAATACTTTATCCGTTACGCCATGGGTCCTATAAATAATATCCCCAAGAAAAAAAGGGATACAGATTAAAAGAAAAATCTATGGGAGTTTTTTTTTTATATTGAGTGTGATAAAACTTATTGAGAATATGTCAGAGGTTATGAATGAAATGGTCTTAATTTATCTAAAGCTAAATTCACTAAAAGATTATGGTGAATTAAAGAGAAGAAAACAAGATTCGCAAACAAAACAATTCTATCAATAAACTTGAAAATGGAATGAAAGATATAAGCCTATTTATGAAGGATGATAGCAATGCAAAAAAACAAAAAACAAAAAAAACCCGGAATAGTTCAAAAAGGGATAAATAAAGAAAAAAATTGTCTTTCTGTCAGAATTTTAAGACACCCTTCTCCAAACAATATGGGCAGTTTTGTGATTAAGATTACTCTACCTGCTCTTGTTTTTGTTGCTGATATACATTGATATTAGTGCTTACAATAGTGTATATATCTATATATCTATATATTTATATATATATATATATATATATATATATATATATATATATATATGTGTGTGTGTGTGGTATGTATGTGTTGTGTCTATGTGTGCATATGTGTGTGTGTGTGTGTGTGTGTGTGTGTGTGTGTGTGTGTGTGTGTGTGTATGTGGAAACCGTCTGGTATTGTCCAACCGAACATTTAGTACTATTCTGTTGTCTAAGAGTGTTATGGTTCAATTTATAGAATAAGTAGCTAAAAGTCTTCGATGGCTAAATGGTCCTGTAGATTCAGTCTGGGAGTATAAGACGATTTCCACTCCAGAAACAACGGTATAAAAACTAAGACTGATGAAATAACGGTATAAAAAACAAACGCCATACTGTATAATTTTTAAATAAAATATTTATATTAGCTCTAGTAAAACTCAGGATCGAGAACTTTCGGTTGTTTTTATTTATTTTATGATATTGGCTATATATATGCTATGCTATGCTATATATATATATATATATATACATATATATATATATAGCATAGCAGTAGATGTAGGTATTTAATAATTATTATAGTAAATAATATATGTGTGTGAAGGTGTGTGTGTTTGTATGTGCATATGTGTGTAAGCAAATGCTTAGATTATTAAGAAAATTAAAAATTAAGAGCGCCTTATCAATATATGTGTTACAGAAGATTAGAACGTCATCAGTACCGTCGGTTTCAAATCCAAACAAAGGACGCATATCATGAGTATCCGTGCTGATAACAACAAAAAAAAAATCATGTTATGATATTTTAAAAACGTTTTTTTTTCTTCAAAATATGAACCAGACCATTTCCAGGAAGACAGATTTAAACGGAGGCTGAAGAGAGTCCGACATTGGTTCCTTCTGTTTGGATATGAAATCACAGTACTTATGTTGCTTGTATTTTTCTGTAGCACGCACGCACGCACGCACGCACGCACGCACACACACACACACACACACACACACACACACACACACACACACACACACATATATATATTTTGAAAAATCTTTATTCGTAACAATAACGATCTTTGCTCTCTATAACTTGATTCTATCTGTTAACGAAATTATAAATGTCTCGTTTGTAAAATTCTTTAGGTTTTCAAGTGAAACATGAATCTAACTTATGTTCAATCTCTTTTCGTGATGTTAACCTAAGACCATCTAAATGGTTTTGTAATTTTCCAAATAAGTGATAATCCGATGGAGCAAGGTCAGGAGAATATGCAAGATGGGGCAAGATTTCCCAACCTAATTCCCCTAGGAGATCTTTGACCAGTAATAGTGTGTGAGGACGAGCATTATCTTGATGGAAGATGACTTCCTTTCTGTTGATTAAAGAAGGTAATTTTCGGCTCAACATGGGTGAGAATATTGCAGAAAAATATGTGTGATGCTTTAATAATATGAAAACAAAAGTTATAAATTAATCTTGGTGATATGTTTAACGAATAAAAATATGCATTAAATAAGTTACAATGGTTTAAAATGATATTTCTACAAAGTAGTAAATATTTTTGCACGAATATTTATACATTTGATATTTATAAAATCTCTCTCTCTCTCTTTTTTTTTTTTTACATTTTCACCCCAAACAAGGCACATTGCCGCTTTGATGTAGGAGGCTACTATCAGGGACATAAGCCACAGAAGTACTATGTGGGGAGTAGAGCAGCAAGATGTCGGTTCACGTTACATTTGAACTTCTGCATGTCAGTACAGTTAGGGAAGCAAGAACCCGGAAGGGAATTCCAAAGTATAGCAGTTCTGGGGAAGAAACTACTGGAGTAGAAGGCTCTCTTACATCTGGGGATTTTTACTGTGAAGAGGTGGGATTTTGCTGCTTGTCGGGTTTGTCGGGGGTATTTACGTCGAGGGGGTAAAAGTGCTTGCAGTTCGTCGGAGCATTCACCGTTAAAGTACTTGTAGAACAGGCAGAGGGATGCTACATTTCGTCGATGGGACAGAGGTTGAAGCTTAGATGACAGTTCAGGACCTATCAGGTTGGCGACTCTCTTTTGAAGCTTTTCTAAGAGTGTTTATTTGAAATAGAAGTATAGTCGGTCACGCTTAAATTTCTAATTGCAGGTTGTAGATGCGGTATGAAAAACTGTTTACATTCGTCTGTCTGTGTGTCAGGTTTTAGTTTGAAACATTATGTTACTCGTTACACGCGCAATTTAAATGGACGTATCTGAAAGATATCCATGCTTGTATTTGGTTTTATAATAACAACAAAAATTCATGCTGAAATATTTTAAAAACGTTTCCTTATTCATAAAATAAACCAAGCGAAACAAATTACATCAACTATTTTGGAAAATTAACCAATCTGCCATTTTTTTTTTTGAGATCGTTCTCAAATATCCACAGCCATTTTTATAGGTCAGCAATAATCTGCTGATGTATTATTTTTTAATTTTTATTTTAGAAATAGTTTTGCCTTCTCACAAGAACCATGTTGAAGACATTTAACTCTTAATGTACTGTTGAAGATTTTCTAAGTCCATTTGTACGGAGTGTGATGATATATGAAACTAAAACTTGGCAGGAAGCGTTGCGGACATGACAATGAAATGAGAATGATACGGGATCTCGATTGGCATGAATTAGCCTTCTCAGTTAGAGGTCAAGATCACTGGGAAAATGGTTGGATAACTCTACCGCCCCAATAGGTACTTCACTGCCGATGTAATCCTCTATCTGTAAAAGAACCAGATACGCCTTAAAATGGAGTACTGTTGCCATATCCGAGCAGGAGCTGTTTAGCGCGCCCTATCCAGCCTTGATATAGTTCAAAACCGTCTTCGAAACCTAGTAGGTGTTGCCCTTATCTCTTCCTTGCATCCTTTTTCCACAGAAGAGACGTTGTCTTGCTCTATCGTTATTTTCATGACAAATGCTTAACTGAACTCCAATCTATACCCCCCTGCCAAACTTTCACAAAAAAGACTCAACAAGCTACAACCACTGTATATGGTTTCCCCCACTCTCTATCTCTGCCCAAATGTGAACGCAGATTTCATGAACAAAGCTTCTTTCTCAGAACTGTTCGCCTATGGAACATTGTTTCGCTAGCCTGCTTACCGGTTGATTGCAATATAGTAGCCTTCAAATCCAATGTAAACAAGTTCTTGTTGAATTGTCCGCATAAATTACGAACTTCTACTCAATTTGCATCATTAACGATTACTACACTACCACCTTACATTCATTAACCCTTATCCTCGAGTGGCCTTCGGGCCTTGACAAGTAGTGACTCACAAGTAGAATAAAAAACAATACATGACATGAATCGTGGTTATTTACTTTTTTCCCACAACAGATAGATATGATGCAAGGTCGGACGGTGAGAAGAGTCAAATTAGCGCCCCTAAAAGAGGAGCACACGGGCCTTTTAAAAATTACCTGGGCAACCCCGTCGATATTCGCAGACAATGTCATGGCGCCTCAAACAATAAATCTTTAAGACTTGATATTTGTTTTTCTTTACTCTTCAGATTAGCCTTTCTCAACTGGTGGTCCCTAAAATGTTTTCAGCTGTTCGACACCTTCTTTTTGCTTCAAATATATTTTAATTGTTTTTATTTTTAATAAAAGGTGAATCTATGGATTATTCGTTCTATTGTTTTAATAAACGAAGGATTACTTTTTGAACTGGATTTATATTAAACAAATAGATTAAAGATTAAATGTAAAAATAGATTAAATATTGACGAGAAAATGGTTATTTGTGAAAGAGTTTAAATCTACGTTGACTCGCCCTCTCGCCTCTCTTTCAAGTTTAAGGTTGTTATCTCAGCTCACGCACACACGATTATAAGCATACTAAACTAACAAGCGCATAAGTTTTCTCATTATCGTCTGCACACCGAAACCAAACGTATAAACTTAATCATTTTAATACTCTCTACTTTTTTCGCTACAACAACAACAACAACAAAAAATAAACATTGATTCTTATTAATAACTTTTAATTAAATAACTTCAAATACCTGTACTCGGCCTTCGGACCAAGATCACAGTGTAGTATCTGTTCTGATGTTGAGCTTCACTTATTTTTGCTCTCAGTTAGTGGAGGAAAAATCCTTCATGATTGAGACAATTATTTTTGTTCCTATCCAAAGTGTCCCTTTTTTGGGAGCTGGATTTTCCCCACATTAAAAACCGACATTCTGTCTAACTCTGCCCTCGTGGGGAAGAAAATAAATAGAAACTTTTAATGAAATATAATTTGTATAATTTAGTGGGGAAGATTTGGTAGCGATTTTTGGGGATAATTCAAGGTTCTTGAATTATCCACGCTGATTTCTTTACTAACACAGCAAAAGAATCATCCCTTGCTTTGCATTTACAACTTAATTTGAAAACTAATAATCCGATTCCGTTCACATTTTGATACATGCCATTTGAACATAACAGTGTATAAAAATTTGGCCTTTTTATTGGCTGAAAAGACGGTTCTTGCAGAATTTTAAATTTTGATTTCAAATGATGTATTTTCAACTAAGTTTTCATTATAATACTTTTACTTTATATATCTGTTGTGTCGTAACACAATAGTAAAAGAAGAAAACCAAGTCGAGGTTGGTTTAACAAACGAAGTGTATTAACATCACAGCTGCAAAGGTAGGAATACGGGTATAACTGACTAGCGCTCAGCTAGGCAGTGGAGTACTGTCGCTCCTTCTCATCGGTGTAGATATTACTGGCACTATATATATAGTGAGAACCGGTATAATTTCCCTTATGCATAGAAAGGCCGGCATAACAATATTATGTTAAGGATTGTTTTTCGCTTTATCTAATCGTTTAAAATACAATCGTTTTTAAACAATAATTCTTTTCAGAACGTTGAATACAAGACGAAAAAAAAAAAGAAACAAATTCGCACAATTTTCTTATGTCAATTCAAGTTAGGCAGAAAAGCTGCTGAAACAGCTTGCGATATAAACGAAACGTTTAGTTCAGGAACCAATACTGAACACAGTACAATGGTGATTTAAGACATTTCGTGAAGGCGACGAGAGTCTTTAGGATAGTGAGCGTAGTGTTCGGCCATTGAATGTTAACAATGAATAATTAAGAACCTTAGTCGAAGCCAATCCACGCACAACTGTTCAAAAACTTGCTTCAGAATTAGACGTAAATTATATAATGATTTCTAACCACTTGAAAGAGATTGGAAAGACAACAAACGATAAATGGCTGCCTCACGAATTGAACGACAATCAAAAGATCGCCGTTATGACGTGTCATCTTCCCTTCTTTTGCGCAACAAGAACGACCCGTTTTCTCGACCGGGTTGTGACTTGCAATGAAAAATGTGTTCCTTGCGACAACTGGCGATGCTCAGCTCAGTGGTTAGACGCCTTCAAAGCTCCAAAACACTTCTCGAAGCAAGAGTTGCTTCAAAAGAAGGTCATACTGACTGTTTGGTAGTGTGGGACCGGTCTCATATGTTACAGTATTTTGAATGCAGGTGAAGTACTGTCAACAAATGGATGAAATACATTAGGAACTTCGACAACACCCAGTATTAATAAACAGAAAATGTCCCATTACTCAGTCAATTTCTGGTTTAAACATTTGAAATTTTATACATAAAGGGTATTCCAATATAGGGCAAACTTTTTAATCGGTTTGAGTCGGAAATTTGAACTGCTAAGGGGTCAAAGTTCCAAAGATTTTAGCTTTGCGGTGTCTATCAAACTGCTCAGCAAATTTTGGGTCTAAACATTTAAAATTTATACATAAGGGGTATTAAGACATGCGGCAAGCATTTTAATTAGTTTTGGGGCGAAAATTCGGCTGCCAAAAGGTCAAAGTTGAAAAAGTTGACCTTTGCAGATTCTACCAAATGTCTCTGCCAATGTTGGGTCTAAAGACTTGAAATTTTAGATGTAGGTAACTCGGAGATGGGTAAAACTTTGTATTTTAATTTGAGACAAAAATAATAAATGTTAAGGGATCAAAATTAGTTCCAAAGTTTAAAAAAATTTGACCTCTGCGGACCCTACGAAATTACTCAGATAAATGTTCGTCTAAACATTTGAAATCTTACATAAAGTATATTCACACGTAGGGCAAGTTATGAACAGTACATAGAGTCCGAGTAAAGCCGGGCTGAACTGCTAGTATATATATATATATATATATATATATATATATATATATATATATGAATGTGTGTGCTTTTTATTCACATGAACAAAACAGGTAAACGTGTTTAGATAGAATTTAAGAGCTTTTATTTTATTTACTTTTTTTTACCAAAATATCGATTAATCGAATGATTGTCTCCCATCGGCAAGGAAAAAAATATTTTGGAATGTTCAGTTTCTGCTTTTGTTTTATCCCTTACTTCTCTTGGTGCCATTTGGTTATTACCATTTTTCCATTCCGTGTCTTTTGCCTCATAGACAAATCTTCGCACGAACCAAAACAAGTGGCATCAATTCGCATTCAATTCTCGATTATGGAAATGAGGATACTGACAATCTTAATTCGCTTTCAAGATGGCGGCTACCACTTCCGTTTTTCCATTTTTCGGGACTTTCTTTTAATACACACTGAACCATACAAACACATACATACACATACATACACATACATGCACATACATGCACATATATATACATGCATATACAAGCAACAATTCGCCACCACGATGCATCTAGTTTCTCTCACTTGGACAGGGTCCAAAGAAGAGTCTCAAATCTAATAGGCCCCATAGTATCGGTCAAGCTTTAATGACTGTCCCTATCGCCACTATGTTGCAGCTCTGTACCCGTACTTTAATGGAATGAACTCGTAGCACTTGTGCCCCCTCGACTTACATACTCTCGACGAACCCTAAAAGCGGCAACACCCTACTTATTCAATATTGAGGTTACTAGATGCCGGGAAGCCTTCTATTCTAATAACTTCTTCCCTTGAACTGTTAGACTTTGAAATTCCCTACCTGTTTCTTGCCATCTCTGACTGCAGTAATCTGCAAAAGTTTAAATGCAGTGTGAACCGATATATCACTTCTCAACTCCCCATAATCTTCCGTTAAACACGACACTAAATAATAGCTCGTAACGTCCAAATGGCAATATGTCATATTGGGGGAGGGGCAAAAATGTAAAAAAAAAAAAAAAAAAAACACACACAAAAACAAAATATACGCAAAAGACAAAACAGGATATGAAAATAATAAAAATATAAGACATAATCGAACGCAATTGTGATTGTTTTGTTTTTACATAGGAGCCACCACTTATTAAGGTCCGGAGGCCACTAGAGGATAAGGGTTAATGGGTGTATAGTAGTCAGTAGGATTATAGCGTAGTAATCGTAAGTATTGAAAATTTTGTAAATTAGAATACTTAGGGGGACGGCTCATCAATAAAAAGAAGATATATTTAGAGAGTGCTTTATAACAGTAGCAGATGTACAGATAATAAAAAGAAAACATCGACTGATCAATACTCGGAGAAAAATTATCATGTCCACAGTCTTCAAATGTCAAAGGTCTCAGACGCATTTTAGACCGACAATGTACGTGTTTCACGTGTCAGTCAAGTGCGCGTCTACTGATTCACATACAATTTCAAGTGTCTAACGTAAGTAACATATTGTGATATAAAAAATGTAGCAAGACGTGTAAAATATATCAATGCTGCTGAGGCATACGAATTTTTTTGTAGGCATACATACACTACATTTCAGTAGGATTGGCCGTTTCTGTAACAAAATATCAGTATATGTATATTACGTTTCAATTTCGAAAGAATCAGTTCACAATCACAATGTTTATTTTAATTTTTTTATATATAGTTCTTTTCTTTATTTAAGACTAATATTTATATTTTCTTCTTTACTGTCTTACACGTGTTTCATCATAATGATAACAAATACTGTCTACATTCCATCAGATAAACCATCAAACGAACAGTAAAATTGACACAGAATTAAAAGAAACAATAAGATAAACGATACTGAAGAAAGATGTGGGAGTTTGAAAGATATATATATATATATATATATATATATATATATATATATATATATATATATATATATTTGAAAATTTGCCGGGGGGTACAGAATTTAACAATAGCTAAATACAGGCAAAAAAGCAAAACATAACGAATTTAATATATATATATATATATATATATATATATATATATATATATATATATATATATATAATTATTTTAATTTATATATATATATATATATATATAAATTAAAATAATTATATATATATAATTATTTTAAGTTATATATATATATATATATATATATATATATATATATAAATTAAAATAATTATAATTTGTTATAACAAAGCAAGTCTTCCTGAATCACATTAAATACAAAATAAACCTACAAAAATACGAAAGAACTATTTACGAGGAGCGTATTAGTAATGCCTCCTATTTTTTATTCCGTACGAATTGACCAAAGAAGATTGCAAATTGTATTTTTATGATGACCTGAAACTTTTGCATTCATAAACTAAAACTTTCATATCTCTGTTGCAGATATTGAAGGTGTGAGACTCTAAGAAAGTAACCGTTGTCTTGGAAGTGCATCAGAAGCAATATACTTTACTGAATGTCTATTGTGCATTGTTAATGACATTTTAAAATGATCCTTTTTTGAAGACCATTTTATAATTAAAATTTCGAAATGAAATCATTTATCAAAATAAGCTGGCAAATAATTAAGTGAAATTGTGACTTAGGTAATATCTTAATGTTGGTTACAAACAGACACACAGTCCTCATTATAACACGATTGTTTTTTTTCACTTACGTTTTCTAAATCGTTTTCTTCCTTTTTCGTCTTTGCTTATTCTGACTATTTGTATTTCTATTCTTCTATTTTCACAATCATTAATTGCATTTATATTCTGTCCTTTCGTTTCCTTTCTTTATTTCTTTTTGTGCTTCTTCTCTTCTTCTTCTTCTTCTTCTTCCTTTTCTTCTTCCTTTTCTTCTTCTTTTTCTTCTTCTTCTTCCTTTTCTTCTTCTTTTTCTTCTTCCTTTTCTTCTTCTTCTTCTTCTTCCTTTTCTTCTACTTCTTCCTTTTCTTCTTCTGCCTTTTCTTCTTCTTCTTCTTCTTCTTCTTCTTCTTTTTCTTCTTCTTCTTTAATGTGTCTGTTGTTCTTTTACTTTTTTTCTTTACTTTCTCTATTTTTATTCTCGTTCGTTACATTTTCCCTTTTCCTTCTTTTCTATTAATCTCTTCCCTCTCTCCACTTTTCCTTCCTACCATACAACCTCTCCTTCCTTCTTTCTTTACATCGATCTCTCTCTCCCACCATCCTTTCACCCCCTTCACATTAATGTTTTGTTTTATTTCTCCTCCCCTATTTCGCCCCCAAGTTCTCTCCTATCCCACCCAAACCCGAGGAGTTTCCAAGACGTCGGTCGTGAATACCAAACAGTCGCTCATAATGAAAACGAATTCAATACCCACTCCGACTCCATGTCCCATTTATTTATTTCCTCTTTCCTTGCATTCACTTATCTATTTGAGTTGTTTTTTTTTGTTTCTGCTTCTTTCTTCGCTTTATTTTAATTTTATTCCGCTATTTCTCTCTCCACTTCGTTCTGTGAGCACATTTTACCAACCAACCAGGCAACCGGGCTAACCACAACCACATCCACACAGAGGCGCAACCCAAGCCGTTCCATAGCCTCAAACCCGGACCAACGAACTCCGCCTAGCATCTCAGCCAACCACTGCGACTATTTTTTTCTCTTTATTTCTCGCCTTCGGGCCATTCCCTTTCTAAAATGGCAGCCAGTTTTCCTCGCTCCCAATCCAGCCGCACATTTTTCTTGCCTTTATCCGACCACGTTTATTACTGTTGCCGTTCTCACAGTTTTTATTCGAGACACGTGTTTGAAAATCCGGCTGAAATCCCCTTCCATGATTAGTGGATGCTTCGGCTGTTTGGAACAGGGATGGATGTCAGAACATCGCAATATTGCAACCGCCCGGTACGTAATGCTTATATGCGCATGACAACGCCCGGCAGATCGAACACGAGGGAACACTCATAGCGGCAACTGCATATCTTATCTTATCTTATATATATATATAGTAAAAAAAAATAATTATATATATATATATATATATATATATATATATATATATAGTCATCCACATACAATACTGTCTCGCTGTATTACAGCTCATTAGTGCGGCTAAATTAGCACATCTCTTTCGCCAGGAATTGAACCTACAACCATCTAATTGATAATCGGCAGTTCTAACCTCCAGCGCATGAAATGTTCATTTATATAGACACTCGCCCACCGCCTTTACAGTGCTTATTACAAATGAACAGAGAGCTTCGTATAAACGCTAATTAGCAGCAGTGATTAGCCGCCACACATGCTTAAGGCCACTAGAACCAAACAAATTAAATTTCGTCTCATCAGACTATAGGACATGGTTCCAGTAATCTATGGGCTTTGGTGACATGCCTTCAGAAAACTGTTTGAGGGCTTTCTCGTGTATTGCCTTAAGAAGAGGCAATGCACACCAATTTGAGGAGTACAAAGATAAGTTAAGCATGGTGGTGGGAATGTCATGGTTTGGAGCTGCATGGGTGCTGCAGGTCTTGGAAAGTTACATTTCATTGAGCGCAACATGAACTCCAACATGTACTGTCAAATACTGCAACAGAGCATGATCCCCTCCCTCCAGAAACTGGGTCGCAGAGCAGAGTTCCAGCACTGCTTTACTGAAGAGGCTGAGGATAAAGATAATGGACTGGCCAAGCATGTCTCCAGACTTGAACAAATAGAACATCTTTGAGGCATCCTCAAACAGAAGGTGGACGTGCGAAAAGTCTCAAATATCCGCCAGCTCCGCGACATCGTAATTGAAGAGTGAAGAGCATTCCAGTAGCAACACGTGAAGCTCTGGTAAACTCCATGCACAGATGAGTAAAAGCAGTTTTGGATAATGATGGTGATCACACAAAATATTGAGAGGTGACATGTTGTATGTTAATATTGACAATTTCTCGTAAGGGATGTGTTCACTTTTGCTGCCAGGGATTTAGCTTTTAATTGCTATATTTTGAATTATTTCGAGGGGAAAAGAAATTAACTCTGTTATATATGCTTTAGACAGACATCTTTTCATTGTGTTAGAATTCTTTTTTTTTCAGTGTTGTCCCATGAAGACATATACTTAAATATTTGAAGAAATGTGAGGGGTGTACTCACTTTTGTGGTACACTGTATGTACATACATACATACATATATATATATATTCGGGTTTTTTTATATTCAAAAGTAATGGACTGATGAATTCAACGAGGTTGTTAGATAGTGCTCAATAAAAAGAGCTGATAATACTTGTTTATTGTTATATAAACATGCTCACATCCCGCTGCTACAAATAGCCACTTGTTTCAATCAAACAACAGATATCATCAGGCAGCGACTTGACTATTCAAAAGTTCAATGAATAATGGATTTTTATTTTAGGTAGGAACTCTTTAAAAGTTGGAGTTAAAAAACTTAAAACACAGAACTTTAATTATAAGATGTAAAGAGGGAGGGGCAATTTAAATAAAGTTAAAAGATTATAATGGAGAGAGAGTGATTGAGAAGAGAAAAAAAGGAATAGAGAAAGAAATAGAGAAAGAAAATAGAGAATAAAATATATATATAATATGGAGAAGAAAAGAAAAAAGATATAAATGGTTATTATAAAGAGAATAAGGACTAGAAGGGAAAGGAAAGAATGATGAGATCTAGTTAAAGAGAGAAAGAGAGAAAGAGAGAAAGTAAGAATTTGACAGTATATAGAAAAAGAAAAAGAAAAAGATCTGCGTGTCAACCAATTTATGAACAATTATACAATTCAGTAATGAAACATGTTATTACAAATACAAACAGAAGATACAATCCAAGCGTCAGAAATGAACATGTCAAAAAAGACAGCGAATTTATCCAGCCAACATATTTATCATCTCACATACGTCCACGAGTAATATCAACGCAGTTCAAACATACGTCTACAATTAATTAAGCCCTTTATGCTAAATGATATAATTTTAAAGTTTTCGCGTTTTTATTAGATAAATATATAAATAAAAGAAAAAAATAATGATAAAACAATATTAAAATTATTAATAATAATAATAATAGTAATAATAAACATAATAGTAATAATAATAATAATAATAATAATAATAATAATAATAATAATAATAATAATAAAAACAGAATAAAATTAATATTTATTATCTTTTTAATATAACATATTTAGCCATAAGAGGGGATTAAATAAATTAAATAGGACCAATAATTATGAATAAAAATCTACTAATATTTATGTATATAAAAAGAATACAATATATATATATACACACACATACATGTATATTGGAAAACCATTTAATGGTATCCGCTGTATAAATCAACATATAAACTAAATCTATGGATTAATACAGCGGATACCATTAAATGGTTTTCCAATATACATAATAAAAAGAATTGTACTTTCTTACAATTCGATATTGTGAATTACTATCCCTCCATATCTAAGGAACTATTCGAAGAGGTGATGGAGTTTGCTAAACTCCTGTCTGATATAAAAGACACTGAAATTGAAATTGTACGGACATGTAGAAATACTCCATTGATTAGTGGAAATGATTAGTGGTTAAAAAAAGATAAAAATGACCTGTTTGACATTTCCATGGGGTCTTTGGATTCTGCTGAAATGACAGATTTAGTAGGTCTATTCATACTATACAACTTAACCAAAGACATCAATGTCATGGATATAGGCTTGTATCGTGATGATGGACTGATGATCATCAAGGAATCCAACGGCCCTAAATGTGAAAGAACCAAAAAGATTATCTTAAATGAATTCCGTAGAATTAAATTAAAATTGGATATTATATCAGATGTTAAAACTGTAAATTTTTTGGATGTGAACTTTGATTTAAGGAAAGGCATCTACCAACCATATAGGAAGGAAAACTCAAACCCAATTTATGTACACCCCCTATCAAATCACCCAAAATCTATCATTAGGCATATCCCCAAATCCATTAGTAAAAGAATCAGTGACAATTCTTCCAATCTTGAAACATTTAATAAACATAAATATTTCTATAACAGGGCCCTTAAGGATAGTGGATACAAAAACACGCAAATTGAGTTCATAGAACCAACGCACCCAAACACAAATACAAATAGAAACCGTAAGAGAAAAATCCTGTGGTACAATCCCCCTTTTAATCTGAAACTTAAAACAAATCTAGGAATGAAATTCTTAAACTTAATTAAAAAGCACTTCCCTATTAATAATATACTACATAAAATTTTCAATAAAAATACAATAAAACTTAGTTATAGCTGTAATGAAAACCTTGAAAAAATAATTAAAAAAACATAATAACAAAATATTAAACAAAAATAGCACACCCATTGCTACCGAAAGTTGTAACTGTAGAATTAAATCAAAATGCCCTCTTAAAGGAAATTGTCAAATTACTTCTGTAGTGTACCAAGCAACTATTTCTACTAAGGAAAATCCGAATGAAAAAAATATTACATAGGAATGACAAATAACAATTTTAAAGAAAGATTTACCGGTCACAAGTGCTCTTTTGAAAATAATGAGTACAAAAATAGAACTTCCTTGTCTAAATATTACAATGAACTAGTAGAGCAAGGTTACTCCCCAATAGTAAATTGGAAAATTTTAAAGAAAGCTAAAACCTGTTCATCTTTAAACTCGCCTTGCTACCTATGTCTTTATGAGAAATTATTTATACTTACTTTTAGAGAAAGAGATAAATTATTAAATAAGAAGCACGAAAATTCAATTAATTGCAAACATTATAAAAACCATCTTTTAAGTAATTTAGTTTAGATATAAAATTTAAATAAATTTAAAATTGTCACTGATTTCTATAATTTATTAAAATACTATTAATATACTTTCTCCTCGCCTGATTTCATTCTTTACTTCCCCTATCTTATATACCTGTGTGTCTATGTGCCTATGTATGTGTCTATGTATTTACTTTATGACCGTGTGTACTTAGATTTATATATTTCTATATTATTTTGTATACCCTCCCATGTTTATTCAATCCATTTGTATGTTTTTATGTGTGTATGCATCTATCTGTACTCTTGCCAAATTATTTGTATTCTTATGTATTTCTATATATATAGTTTATGTAAATTATACATATTATGTGTGCGTATATATATGTGTGTGTGCGTTGTTGTATATTAGTATATGACTGTGTGCATATAATTGTGTATTTTTTTGTATGTATGTGTATACATAAAATTATATATATATATGCTTATTTGTATGTCTGTTGGTTCTCTGTGGGTATACACATATGTATTTTATTATTTTTAATTTGGGTACTATCTACCTGTGTGTCGCTACTTTTGAGTATTTCGTTGATTTAATTACTTCTTTTGCCTGAATATATTTATATATTTATATGTAAGTGTACTTGTATCTGTGTTATTAGTAATCTAGTCTTGAATGTATTAATTTGTGATTTAATATGACTTTATATCTATACTTAAATAGCTTAAACTTTCAACTTAATAGTATAGTTACACCTTTACTTATGTGCATGTATATATATATGTGTATGTATATGTATATATATGTATATATATGTATATATATGTATATGTATGTGTATATGTATGTGTGTGTGTATATATATATGTATTGTATTCTTTTTATATACATAAATATTAGTAGATTTTTATTCATAATTATTGGTCCTATTTAATTTGTAGCAGCGGGATGTGAGCATGTTTATATAACAATAAACAAGTATATATATATATATATATATATATATATATATATATATACTTCATAATAATGTAATGCAATATATATATATATATATATATATATATATATATATATATCGCTTCATTGAAACTCGTTTTTATGATCATTTCACAAAAGTTTCAGTTTTATTTACTATATAGGAGTACAATTATTCCGATCATGTACTGATATTTTATATATAGTCCTCAGCATTTATGTTGTTCATCATCATCATCATCATCATCATCATCATCATCATCATCATCATTAATAATAATAATAATAATGATATTATTAGTTGGTACGCTAGGAGTAGTATGAAGTCGTCTGGAAGGACAATTGAAAAACTACAAATCCCCGATGTTTTAGGCGGCTTTCAGACCTCTGCTAACATCTTTAGGAAAACCCTTGATCTTTGAAGCTCCTTGTTTGGAGCCGGGATTGAGGGAAATTCTCTGGAAATGACTCCCATCCCTTTTCAGAGAGACGTTGGTAAACGAAATCAAAACTACTACTACTACTACTACTACTACTACTACTACTACTACTACTACTACTACTACAACACCAGTGGATCATTCATCAGCGTCAAGAATATTCATAAAAACGAAATAACAAAAAATTACATCGGCCTAGAGATAACCCACCTCACGGACAGTCCGATACATTTACAATTTGGAAGTAGTTTTCTTATTCTCAGTGAAGCCTCTACTTATAGCTCTAGCATCTCACTATTCAACTTTGTGTTATTAATATATATATATTTGATTACAAAAATGGGAAATTTAGTTTCAAATGTATATATATTGTGGTTGGTCGCGTTCAATGCTGCCAAGACTAAACTAGTTTCATTCAATAATTACAAGAAACCCTCTCTACCACCCATAGCAATGGCCAACGACTCTTTATCTGAGAGTCCATCTTTCAAACTCCTTGGCCTAACGTTCACAGGAAACATGAGTTGGAACAATTACATTGAAGGCATTGCCAGGGCCGCTGCAAGAAAGGTAGGCTCTCTCTACCGTGCTAGAAAACTACTAACACCCGAAAGTATCCTGTACCTCTATAAGGCCACCATTTGCCCATGTATGGAGTATTGCTGCCACATCTGGGCTGGTGCATCTGCTACTAGTCTCTCGCTCCTTGACAAGGTTCAAAAGAGAGTCGCAAACCTGATAGGCCCTGAACTGGCATCTAAGCTTCAGCCTCTGTCCCATCGACGAAATGTTGCATCCCTCTGCCTTTTCTACAAGTATTTTAGTGGTGAATGCTCTGACGAACTGCAATCACTTGTGCCCCCACGACGCGAGCACCCTCGACAAACCCGACAGGCTACTAGATCCCACCCCCACACTGTAGAGGTCCCTAGATGTAAAAGATCTTTTTACTCCAATAGTTTCTTCCCCAGAACCGCAAGACTCTGGAATTCCATTCCAGGTCCCTGCTTCCCCAACAGTACTGACGTGCAGAAGTTCAAGTGTAATGTGAACCGACACCTTGCTGCCCAAATCCCTACATAGTACCCCAGTAGTTGTTGCCCCTGATAGTAGCCCCCTACACCAAAGTGGCAATTTGCCTTGTTTGGGGTGAAAATGTAATAAAAAAAAATATATATATATATGAATAAATGTGTGTGTGTGTGTGTGTGTATCAGTATGTCTCCGTGTGTATGTGTGTGTTATAGAAGAGCAGAAAACCATCGGTATCGTCGGTTTCAAATCCAAGCAAAGGGGGCTAATCTCTATGCTAGACTCGCTTCAGCCTCTGTTTATATCCCAGGAACTTACACTTGATCTCATAGATATTCGAACGTTGCATAAAATTTCTCATTTACTTTTTAAACACTGAGATAGTAAAGAAGTTAACATAATTTTCTTTTCCCTCTATTCAACGTTGTCTTATCCCCAACCCCAATCTTAATGACTGCCTAAAAATATGAATTCCGAATCACGACGAAATAATTTGTTTCTCTTTACCTCCAAGACGACTGCCTATGTCTAACCTGCATGCAAAATAGGGGAAATGAAAGGTAGATTTTATTTTCTCCCAAACTAAAACAATACTGTAAACTCTAAATCCAAATGAAACTTTACTCTATTCTGTAAGTAAATAATCCTGACCCTTGAAAGCTAACAATCTGCCCCCCCTATAGCTGCCACTAAAACCCTACATTATACATACGCCTTAGTAGTGTAATCCTTAACCTCAAGTTCCTAACTTTCACAAACTAACCGCCTAACGGTCTTCACTAAACATCTATACATTTCTACCCCTGACATACATTAGAGGTCATTCCTATCCATGTAGGTACTTACCAGCCAAAGTATGCATTCTGATGCAAAGCGATCTTCATTACATAGCAATTGCTTCTTCCTAGACGGTTCTGCAACAAACAATACTAAACCAAGCCGATACTCCCTGCCATGCAAAACTCTCTATGATTCTTAAATGAAAACTGAAACTCTCTCCCCCTGAATAATGGAAACACTGACAACTCCTATTTGCATCTACTGAAAACTCGCCCACATATATATTACTTAATTATACATACGAAATACACCATAACCTAAAATGTACCTCCAGTTACACCCTGAGTGTACTGCACCTACACCGTAACCTCCATAAACCTAAATATACAGTGACTGGGCAAAATTTCTTAGCTCAATTCCTAATACCTACTCAAACTATAACGTTATCCTGAACCCAAACTAACAAAAGTTATAAAAAAAAAAATGAAAAAACCTAAGGTAAAAGTCCCAATCCGCACTAACGCTTTTCTAACAAGCCTCCTCTCAAAATTGCTCCCACTGCATGCCCCTAAATCACTTTGAAGAGTGTAACTATTCATTAGATATATAACCTTTACAAGCTAACCCTGTAACATTAACTAACCACGTGGGGTCGCAGAAATACCTGCAGTAGGACCCAGGCGCGGAGCAAACCCTCTCAGGGCTGATGGACCCAGTAGATCTTCCCAGATCACCGTCTAGGAGAAGGAAAACTCTGAAACTAAACCAAAGGGGAGGGAGGCCTCTCCAGTCTTGGACGACAACCTTCCTAGAGCTTGTGACTCAAACAAATTACCGGTCTGCAAACCTAAATTGCTTAAGGAGTTGATAGGCTCTGTCTATCGCCGGCTTCAATACTCCTTCTTTGCCTATTAGTCAGGCGCAGAGGCACTATCACAGGTGAATCGACAAAGCACTTAGTGGTAGATCTTGTTTCTTGTCTAGGGCATTGAATGCCGTTCCCCCACTTCCGACACATCCCACTCCTCATAACTAGGAACTTGGGAGTGCTTGAGTACGACGCATGCCTGTGCAATTAGATTGGATGATCTTCTTCTGATGGGCTGAGGGTACCGGATTGACAGTTCCTGGCTGCTGTTTCCGACTAGTTGTACAGGATCCCTAACTCTTTGGTAGCGCTTAGAGCGGCTGCTCCATCAACAGTTGTATAATATCGGGTTGTTTGTAGTGCCATGTCGCGCATAGAAAGGGACCCTGCACTCATCCCCGATGGGCTTTCCCGAGGCCACAGTCCTAGTTGAAGAAATGTCAGCCAATTGGTCTACTTGTGTTGTATGTCTGATATCCTGCATAACCTCTTGTTCAGCTCCCCCTCACCTAACTGAAACTCTTTAAAAACATGATGACACTAAAATAAAAAAATAAGCTTAAACCAGGCCTAGAGACAAACAAGTTCAACTCGTCTCCTCCCTTGAGGCTTGCATTCACTAACATCCGTGGGCTTAGAACTAATTTAGCTGATGTTGAATCATTTCTCCTAACAAATACCCCGGATATCTTAACACTAAGCGAGACTAACCTACACTCCATCCCCTCTAACTACTTTAACATGCCTGGCTATCTCCCACTCTGCCGTAAGGACTCTGACAGACATATGCACGGACTTGGAGTCTACATTCGTAATACCCTCCCCCTGACTAGAGAAACAAACCTAGAAACGGACGGTCAAGCCTTTATGTGCTGTAGACTAAACATACAACACAACATTAGCTACTTATATTTTCTCTACCGCTCTCCCTCGACTCAGGACTGCACCATAATAAACAAAGTCTCTGACAGTATAGACACAGCATTCTCCCTCGACACTAGCGCCCAAGTCCATGTATTTGGTGACTTTAATGTTCACCACAAAAACTGGCTTGGATTCTTTACTCACACAGATGCAGCGGGCAGCACAACACATAGTTTTGCTATATCTCACTCCCTATCACAAATGGTTACGCTTCCAACCCGTTTCCCTGACCAGCAAGAACAACAAGCATCACTTCTAGATCTGTTTCTGACTACAGTTCCCGAGGATTGTACAACAAATGCTAACAGCCCACTCGGGAACGCTGACCATGCAGTGATAATGGTAGAAATCGCCCTAAATTCTAGACCCAAAACTGAAGAGCCAGTGCTCAAAACAACGAGATATTATAAAAAGGCTGACTGGGAAGCCATCAGAGATCTTATCAGAGATGCCCCATGGGGAAATATTTTTTCTCTTCCTGCCGAACAGTGCGCAAATGAGACCACTGAATGGTTCAAAACAGCAATGGAAGCACATGTTCCCGTGCGGAAATTTTATAGCAAGCCCCACTCTCCCCAATGGTTTACTTCGACTTGCGCAACTGCCATTGCTCAAAGGTAGCATGCATACCGTAGATTTAACCGACATAAGTCCAGTTCAAACAAACAGAAGTACATAGAAGCTAGAAATAACGTTAAGAAAGAAATAGCGACAGCCAAGAGAGAATTTACTGAAACCACTAAAAAACGCATTGAAGCACAAAAATTAGGAAATCGTGACTTCTAGAAAATCTACAACAGTGTAGTAAATAATGGGCAATCAACAATTCCCCCACTAACCAACAATCACGAGGTTGTTTGCTCAACAACCGACAAAGCTAATATGCTTGCCAGCCGGTTTGCCTCGAACTCCACACTGGACCCTTTCAACCACTCCCTGCCTGACTTTCTTTTGCGGACAGGCGCCACGCTAGACGATCTAAAAATCACCCCTGCTCAGGTACATGCTATCATAAAAAATCTTGACACTTCAAAAGCATGTGGACCTGATCTCATCCCAGCTGTGCTATTAAAAAGTGCTCAGCCGAAGTAGCTCCAGTTCTCTCCAAACTCTACAAAAATGCCTTAAGAATCCTGCTTTCCGGGCTGTTGGAAAACCGCTTCTGTGGTACCAATATTCAAGAATTCTGGCGAAAGAACTGACCCATCAAATTATCGCCCCATTAGCCTCCTCCCACTTTTCGCCAAAATATTTGAGACCATAATTAACCATGCTCTAGTCCGGCACCTTACAGATGCTAAACTTCTGACTGACAAACAATATGGATTTAGACAGGCCCGTTCCACAGCTCACATCCTCACTGCAATCTCTGAACGTATATACCATTCACTGGACAAAGCGGGGGAGGATAGTAGAGCGGTAGCTCTAGATATATCTAAGGTTTTGACAGGGTATGGCATGAGGGTCTCCTCAGGAAAATTAAATCATACGGTATCACTGGTAGAATACTTAGCATAATTAAATCCTTCTTAGATAAGAGAAAAATCCAGGTTGTCCTCGACGGTCGAACATCTAAACAGTGTGATATAAATGCGGGAGTGCCTCAGGGGTCTATTCTTGGACCTCTATTGTTCCTAATATTTATTAATGACCTCCCCGACAAAACTGCCTCTGAGATGGGTATATATGCTGATGACACTACACTCTATAACAGGTATGACAGGAAAACAAATGAACACATATCTAAAGAAATGGCAAAAACACTAGAGTATGACCTCCAATCTGTAGTGGAATGGGGACATAAATGGATGGTCACATTCAATGCTGCCAAGACCAAACTGGTTTCCTTCAATAACTACAAGAAACCTTCTCTGCCACCAATAGCAATGGCCAGTGACCCCCTGTCTGAGAGTACATCTTTCAAACCGCTTGGCCTAACGTTCACAGGAAACATGAGCTGGAACAATTATATTGAAAACATTGCCAGGGCCGCTGCAAAAAAGGTAGGCTCTCTCTACCGTGCTAGAAAACTACTGACACCTGAAAGTATCATGTATCTCTATAAGGCCACCATTTGCCCATGTATGGAGTATTGTTGTCACATCTGGGCTGGTGCGTCTGCTACTAGTCTCTCGTTCCTAGACAAGGTTCAAAAGAGAGTCGCCAACCTGATAGGCCCTGAACTGGCATCTAAGCTTCAGCCCCTGTCCCATCGACGAAACGTTGCATCCCTCTGCCTGTTCTACAAGTATTCTAATGGTGAATGCTCTGACGAACTGCAGACACTTGTGCCCCCACGACGCAGACACCCTCGACAAACCCGACAGGCAGCTAAATCCCACCCCCACACAGTAGAGATCCCTAGATGTAAAAGATCTATCTACTCCAGTAGTTTCATCCTCAGAACCGCTAGACTCTGGAATTCCATTCCAGGATCCTGCTTCCCTAACTGTACTGACATGCAGAAGTTCAAGTGCAACGTGAACCGACATCTTGCTGCCCAAATCCCTACATAGTGCCCCAGTAGTTGCTGACCCTGATAGTAGCCCCCTACACCTGAGTGGCAATGTGCCTTGTTTGGGGTGAAAATGTAATAAAAAAAAAAAAAATTATATATGTGGTAGCATATCTTTTTTGTGGTCTCTTGGTCTTACTCGATTCCAGGACAAGAATTCATCTAGTCTGGTTGAGTATCCAACATCATGATGTTACTTGAGGTAACATCACTTGTGTGACAAGGTAAAAGGTGGTTTACCCGGTGAGGCTAACCTTTGTCACGAAACGTCCTGGGAACGGTACCAAATTATGATATGACGGCCCGGTCAATAGCGTGACCGGCCGCGGTTACATAAATGTCTTGAAACGGCACCAGATTATAACAACAAAATATGAGAATATGAGGATTAGTTAGTTAGACGTCTTTTTGTAAGAGCTGAAGAGGAAAGGCATACCTGGAATTTGGGTGTAGCTGGTTTCTTTATTCTCTGAGGGTGACGTCTCTGGCTGGAATCGTCTTCAGGCACCGTTTCGACATTTAAGCATTCAAAGCAGATCGGTCCTGGATATGACCTTAAACTATATTCGATGGTGAGGCTCCAGCTTGTGGGCTTTGGGGAGTGTGGAGTCACCCCTTAATTGCCATTGCTCCCAGGACCACTCTGACCCGGTGTGGTAGTACCTGTTAGGGACCCAACTATGGATTAAATAGAAACTGATTAGAAAAATATATGCATATATAAACCTTTTTTTTTTTTTAATATTTTTTATTTTTTTTTTTATATATGCATATATAAACCTTTTTTTCACAATCACTGGATTCGACATTAAATGACCTAAAAAGGATTGATATGCCGTAAAACAAAAACAACCAACCAACCAAATCAAAGCAGATCAAACAACGCAACACAATTCTAATATGGTCATAATAGGGGTGAAAGTTAAAAAAAATTTGACCTCTGCGGTCTCTTCCAAATTACTCAGACAATTTCTGGTCTAAACATTTGAAATTTTACATAAATGGTATTCAGAGATAGGGCAAACTTTTTCATCAGTTTAGGTCGAAAATTTTTAGTTACCAATATATATGTATGTATGTTTGCATTTCTGCCTTAAACTTTCAATAGAGGCAACGGATTTTACCAACATCAGTATCGTTTTTAAGTTCGACCTTTCAGACGACAAATATCGAAAAAATTAGCTAAAAACATTAATATCTTCACCTTCAACTAGGCACTTTTCTACGGGGGGGTCACTTTATTCGCCGATATTTTTTAAAGTTATCCTCTCCTTTAGATTGTCTAGCCTTATTTTAAAAAAATGTCGCTCCGGTTTGGCGGTGGTCGTAACAGTATAAACGTTAGGCTTTACCCTGTTCTTTTCCTCCTTTGCGGTACGGGTTCGAGCCTGCCTTCCTACTATCACTTTTTTTTTCTGCTCAACATACACATCCAAACACCCGTGCAACGCCGGGCTGAAATGCTAGTATATCTATAAACGTGAACGTGTCTGCGTGTGTCTGTGTATGTGTATATTTCACTACACAATAACTCTGTCAAATTTTAGTCTACAGACTCGAAATTTGATACACAGGGTACTGAGATTTGGAAAATCTATGTCACCTGGTTTCGGCCAGAAATTTGGCTATTAAGAGGTCCAAGTTCAACGATTTGACCGTTGAGAACTATACCAAACTCCTCCGACAATTTGGGGTCTAAACACTTGAAATTTTTGATATAGGTTCCTAGGACATGGATCTAACTTAATAACTTGAGTTGAGCCATAATACAATAAATGTTAAGGGGTCATAATAGGGGTCAAAGTTTAAAAGAATGACCGCTGTTTTTTTTTTTTTGTTTTGCTCAACATACACCTCCAAACACCCGGGCAAGGCCGGGATGAAATGCTAGTATAAAGATTCATATACTCTGTTTGATGACTAAACAATCGTGTTTCTAATCTTACTCACTGAAAAGCTGTGGTACAGTAAAACAGCCTGTGTTCAGATAACTCTATCTGAACAGACATATATTGATTACAAAAGAGATAATAATATGAAAAGACAAAAGACCTATGAAAACAAATTTGACAAAAACCTTAACAGCAAAGCAGGTACAAGTGTTTAATAATTGAATCTTTGTCCATGTGTCCATTCAGTCAATTTAATTTGAAAAAAATTGGAGACTTTTGCCAAAAGGTCTCTGTATGGTCATTTTAACACGATACTCCTAAAGTCGTTTGAGCCAAGTCTTTTGTGCCAAACCGGGTTAAAACTGACCCAAAGACGCTTCTATCTGAAGTAAAAGATGATTTAATTGCAAGTGAACACTAAATAATGAAAAGAAGAAAATAAACAAAAAACAGACAGGATGACCGTCGATTAGAAGATTTATCCTGCAAAGTAAAAGAGGTATTGAATTACAGCTGGGATTTTGCTGATGTTACGCTTATATCTCCACACACACACACACACACACACACACACACACACACACACACACACACACATATATATATACATATATATATATATTAGCATTTCAGCCCGGCGTTGCTCTGGTTTTTGAAGGTGTATGTTAAGCGGTCAATTTTTTAAATTTTGATCCCTATTATGACCCCGTGGCGCGGTTGATAGAGACGTTGAATCTCTACAGTTCCAGATGATAGAGACGTTGAATCTCTACAGTTCCATTGTCTGAAGATAGCGGTTTCAATCCCACCCAAAAGCGTGCCAGAGGTTAATTGACCAAAATGTGGTGAGACGACAACAACTACGGATGGCAGTGATGGCTGAGAATGCAGTTAGGAGATTCGAAGTTCCTATCCGTCGCGGTTTCCACCTGACGAAGAAGAGGAATAGTTGGCCGAAACGTTGTGAATAAACAAAACCAATAAAAGATAAAAAACAACAACTAATAAAGATGAGAATAATAGTCCGAAATAAAAATAAATTAATATATATATATATATATATATATATATATATATATATATATATATATATATATATATATATATTAGCATTTGGATTTGTCTGTTGAGCAACAGAAAAAAGTGGTAGTAGGAAGGCAGGCTCGAACCCGTACCGCGAAGGCGGAAAAGAACGGGGAAAAACCCTGACGTCTATGCTGTTACGATCACCGCCAAACCGGAAGTGATATTTTTTTTAAATTAAGGCTAGACAATCGAAAAGAGAGTTGAAGGTGAAGATATTAATGTTTTTAGCCAATAGTTAGATATTTGTCGTCTGGAAGGTCGAACTTAAAAATGATACTGATCTTGATAAAATCCGTCGCCTCTGTTGAAAGTTTTAGGCAGACATGCAAACATACATACATACATTTATATATTGGTAACTAAAAATTTTCGATCAAAACCGATTAAAAAGCTTGCCCTATCTCTGAATATCGTTTACGTAAAATTTCAAATGTTTAGACCAGAAATTGTCTGAGTAATTTGGTAGAGACCGTAGAGGTCAATTATTTTTAATTTGACCCCTATTATGACCCCTTAACATTTGTTATTTTGGGCTCAAATCAAGTTTTAAGGTTAGATCCATGTTCAATGAACCTATATCTAAAATTTCAAGTGTTTAGACTCCAAATTGTCGGAGGAGTTTGGTAGAGTTCCCAAAGGCCAAATCGTTGAACTTTGACCCCTTAACAGCCAAATTTCTGGCTGAAAACGGATTACAAAGATTTTCTCGAATCTCAGTACCCAATATATCAAATTTCGAGTCTGTAGTCTAAAAATTGACAGAGTTATTGCGTAGGGAAATGTATACAGACAGACAGACACACACACACAGACACGTTCACTTATATATATATATATATATATATATATGTATATATATATATACTAGCATGAGTGCCCAGCGTTGCCCGGGTATTTGGAGGTGTATGCTGAGGAAAAAAAAAGCGGTCAATTTTTTTAATTTTGACCCTATTATGACCCCTTTAAATTTATTGTTTTGGGCTCAAATCAAGTTATTTAGTTACATCCATGTCCAAGAAACCTATATCTAAACTTTCAAGTGTTTAGACTCCAAATTGTCGGAGGAGTTTCGTAGAGTTCTCAAAAGTCAAATCGTTGAACTTTGACCCCTTAACAGCAACATTTCTGGCCGAAAACCAATCACATCAATTTTCCCAAATCTTAGTACCCTGTATATCAAATTTCGAGTCTGTAGACTAAAAATTGACAGAGTTATTGCATAGGGAAATGTACACACAGACACACAGATACACAGAAAGACAGATACACAAACAGGTTCACTTTTATAGATATACTAGCATGGGTGCCCGGCGTTGCCCGAGTGTTTGGAGGTGTATGCTGAGCAAAAAAAACAAAAAACAACAAAAAAAAGGTCAATTTTTTTTAATTCGACCCCTATTATGACCCCCTAAAATTTATTGTTTTCGGCTCAAATCAAGTTATTAAGTTAGATCCATGTCCAAGGAACCTATATCTAAAATTTCAAGTGTTTAGACCCAAAATTGTCGGAGGAGTTTGGTAGAGTTCTCAAAGGTCAAATCGGTGAACTTTGACCCCTTAACAGCGAAATTTCTGGACGACACCCAATCACATAGATTTTCCCAAATCTCAGTACCCTTTATCTCAAATTTCGAGTTTGTAGACTAAAAATTGACAGAGTTATTGCGTAGGGATATGTACACACACAGACACGTTCACTTATATATATATATATATATATATATATATATATATATATATATATACTAGCTGGCCGTCAGTCGTTTCCTGGTCGTAAAATACGCATAAATAGATTTGAATTAATACAGAAACTGAGGCATGTTCATGCGAGTATTATGTTTTTTTTTTTTTAAAAAGCTCAATTCTTGTAAATAAAAAAAAATACTCGAACTAAGATTGAAACCAAAACCTAAAGACAATCAGTCAAGTACGATAACCATAAGGCTAGCATGACATGAACTTTAAAAGGATGTTTTTAAAACTTACTTATTAAGTGGACAATTGAACTTACATAAGTGAACAATTCACGCGTGCGCATTCGTAAAACAGTAAGCAAAGAGATAAAACTCTGATAACTCCCAAGTACCAATTTTTCAATTTTGACCCTTATATATTCAACGAAGTTTTAATTTACAGACTTGAAATTGTGTATATAGGGTATTCAGACATGTGTAAAACTTTTAAGTCGATTTTCGTTAATAGCTAAGAAATTCAAAGAATTTTAACAGCAAAATTAAGTTAGTGTGGGACATAAGCTCCAAGTTTTAGTGTGAATCCCATCAACTGAATGTGGCGTGAAATTGTGGCCAAATTACGCTTCATCTTTTCACCAAATTCTCTACATGTCTGATGGCCATCTTCCTTCGAAAGAACACTACTAGAACACTAAAATGAGAAGATATCAATAATGAAAACTGCTGAAATATTAAGGAAAACCCTTGTGTGCGGAAACAGGCAAGTGCTCATCTGAGCTTCAATCTATGCCCCCCTCGCCAAACTTTCACGAAAAACACTCGTCTAGCCAAAACCACTATCAATAATTTCCCACACTCTTTATCTGTGCCTAAACCTAAATTAAATTCCATAAACAAAGCTTCTTTCTTGATGAACCGTTCCCCTAAGTAATCCAATTTACAATATCACCAATCTTATGTTTACTACGTTATAATCACATTGACTAATGTATACCAACTAACCCTTATCCTTGAATGGCTTCCGAGCCTTGATAAGTGGCGATTTCTGATGAAATGAGCAACAAACGAAACTCCAACAGAAGTAAAACAAAAAGACAGAAGAATACAACATGGAACCAAAAAAAAAACTGAAACTGTACAATCGTAAGTTATCCCCCAATCATATTGCCAGCATCAAGTGACACCACACCAAATAGTCGAGAAGGATCGAAGAAAAAGGAAAGGCCGAGGAGAGAAAGCAGTACCGAGACTTCAACTGAATGTGTGCGAAGAGAAGGGGCTTGAGGAAGGGCTTATTATCACCCAAATTCCAGTGATGACCAATGATCGTTGTTAGCGAGAGGTCAATGGCAAGCGGCTGTCGCGATGATGCAAATGAATTTGCAAAGATTATCGAAAGCGGTTGAGAGTGTTGGAAATCTGAGGAGACTCGTTGTCACCCAGATTCTAGTGAACACCACCGGTTGTTGTCAATTAGCAATCTGTGATCATGCCCTGTGTGTTGAGTACAAAAAATAATAGAATTGAGATCTTGGGAAGACTTAGTACCATTCAAATGTCAGAAGACATCATTTGTCTTTGACAAAGAGAAATCAACATGAACTGCTCTTTCTAATACACATGAGCTATAAACGTTAAATCGGTCATATAGATTGATGAATATCACATGGAATCAGGAAAACTGAAACCGTATAATGAAACTGAAATGTCAGCATTAACTGGTACCACATCAAATAGTCATGATATTCAAGGATGATGGAAAGATCGAGGAAAGAAAGAACTAAGCAGACCTCCACAAGATTTGTGCAAGAAGGGCTGAGACCTTGGGAAGGCTTATTGTCACCTAATCAGTGACGGCCGATGGTCATTGCTAGTGAGAAATCAATGGTAAACGGATGTTGCGATAGTGAAAATTCATTTGGAAAGTTTATTGAAAGAAGTGGAGAGTAATGGGAATCTGTGAATACTTTTGCCAGCGAGAAACCAATGGTAAGCGGCTGTTGCGATAACGAAAATTCTATATCCAAATGTTATCGAAAGAGGTGGAGATTACTGGAAATTTGGGGAGACTTGTATCTCAGCTTCTAGAGAATACCACAGGTTGTTTTCAAGAAGATATCTATGATGACCTGTGCGAAAAGTCTTTGTGTGCCAATAATAACAATACTAATTACAATAATAGTACCACTAATAACTACTACTACTACTACTACTACTACTACTACTAATAATAATAATTATAATAATAATTATAATAATAATAATAATAATAAATAATAAAAATAACGAAAATAGAGACAACAATAATAATAACAACAACACCAATAATAATAATAATAATAATAATGATAATAATAATAATAATAATAATAATAACGGTCCTTCATGATCTGTGTGAGCACTCCTAGTGAGTGAAGCAATAATAATAATAATAATAATAATAATAATAAAAAGAAGAAGAAGAAGAGGAAGAGGAAGAAGAAGAATGTTATTGAAAAAGATGAAGAGTACTGGAATTCTGTGGAGATATGTTGTCATTCATACTTCAGAGAACACCAACAGTTGTTCTCAAAGAGGAATTTTGATGATAACCTGTGTGACTACTCCTAGTGAATAAACATCACCACCACCAGTAACAACAACAACAACAACAACAACAACAACAACAACAATAATAATAACACTAATAACAATAACAGAATAATTTTGTTTGAAATCTAACCCGTAGTTTCTTAGTAGACAACAGAAATTACAGACAGACAGACAAACGGACGAATAGGCAATTCTATTTTTGTTATTTGTTCGGATCAAATTTTTCTGTTAAGATTTTAAACGTTGCCTCTTTAAGGAAATCCTGAGTTGCGGAAGGAAAATTGAAACCAAACGAAACAAACACCTCGTGTAAAATAAACGTATGGTTTCGCCGCGCCAACCTCTGACCTCTTCATTGCCAAATTAAAAGCTGCCTCTTTTTTTTATCAACGGGCGGTAAAATAACACACACGACGGTGGGTCCACCACATTCGAAGGCGGTCGTTTGGGCTTTGGCTAACGAGGGTGAAAGGGGAGAATAAAAGGGCAAATAAAACAAAACGTAAACAAACTCAAAAAATCAAACGAGAGAGGCGGAAGAGAAGGGGGGAGGGGTGATGCGGATGGCAACGAGGGAGAAACTCCATGATGAAGAGAGGATGTAAGGTTGGGGATGCTCATTTCGCAGGTCAGTCATCATCTGTTTAGAGACACGATTTACAATCACCAAAGAGTGAATGACTCCCGTAGACGAGTCGTACCCCTTAAGTTCGCAAAGACGGACGTATAAAAATAAGTTTGGCTATTTTCTTTTACAGCATGTCAACCCTTTATGGAATTATTTTATGCAGATTCCAGTAATTGGGGGGGGGGTATTTAATTTTACTTTCTTTCCAGTTCAGCACTCATCGTTAAATTGACGGCTTCCATAGGTTTCCGAGTATGCTGAAAACGAATATTACATTTAAATTTGAAGCTGATAAATAATTTTCTGAATATTAAAACTTTTATTACCCAATGTAATCCATTATGTTTTTACTGGAAGCCATTTTTTTTCCAACTGAAAAGTTCTAATGCGCATGCGTGTTACAAAACACCTCTCCTCATGTTAAGAATGGCGAACACTATTGACATTTATAAAGTAATACACTGGAAAAAATGTCTTAATGTCCAGAAAACTACTTGTCAGTCCCAAATTTAAATGTGATATTCATTTTCAGTAGACCCGAAAGCCTATAAAAGTTGTCATTTTAAAGGTGAACGTTTAGGTGGAAAGAAAGTAAAATAGTTCTTTATATCTTCGAAAATTTATTTATCGTGTTTGGTTGGTTGTTTTTAAGTTGTTATTTTTTTTTTAATTTTTTTTTTTTGACTTTGCAGAAGATGATTTAATTTTGCAAATGACAAAGGAAAAGAACAATAACATTAATGTTTGTGCGTTTTAAGTCAGGAAGCTAGTAGGGAGGTGATGGATTAAAAGATATATATATATATATATATATATATATATATATATAGAGAGAGAGAGAGAGAGAGAGAGAGAGAGAGAGAGAGAAAGAGAGAGAGAGATAGCAGGAGAGATGTTTGTTTTCGTTTTTGACTTCGAAGAAGATGATTAAGTTTTGCAAAGAGATGAAAAAATAACCAACGGCACATTTGAGTCAGGAATCCGATATCTTCAGCCAGCCTGATCTAATAAAGTTCACAAAAACCGGTTGTATAAAAACAAAGAAACAAACAAAAGTAAATGTTTACCATACTCTAACACAAACCAAAAATTTTATCAACATATAACATAAATTCCTTGGCCTTCGGGTCCTGATCAAAGTGTAGTATCTGTTCCGGCAGATACTGCAAGCTATGACTAGCTATGACTAGCAAAGACCAGATGTGGGGGCAACCCCACATGCCTGACCATTAACCAGCTCCCATTTTCCACCTCTCGGGAGCTGGTCCCCTTTTTCCCTTCCCCCTCCCTTCACTCCTCACATTAAAAATCGGCCTTGTGCCTAATTTGCTCGGTGGGGGAGCAAATAAATACCATCTGTTCCGGCAGATGCTGCACTTAAGATAATTTGTACCAGTCAATGGAGGGGAAACCCTCTATACTGGGACAATTATTATTTTTGGTAACCAGAGTGCCCCCTTTTTGCCTACTTTTAGGGGAGCTGGTTTTTACCTCACATTAAAAACGGCCTTGTGCCTAATTTGCTCAGTGGGGGAGCAAATAAATACCATCTGTTCTTCAGATGCTGCACTTCAATTTCTTGTTCTCTGTCAGTGGAGGAGAAATCCTTCACAACTGAGATAATTTTTTTTATTTTTGTTCCTTTTCTCCACATTAAAAAACGACCCTGGTGTCTAACTCTGTCCCGTGGGGAGACATTGTAAATAGGAACATATAATTTTTCGAATGTACACAGACATGAAAGAGGTCAATAAACATCTTTATTTTCATTAATAATGAAACGACCAGAGGCTCCAGATGGACTAGACTAATGGTCCGATCGTTAAAATTTAAACGAAATCATAGCCGAAACACGATACTTTTATAAATAAAGAAAATTATCTAATAATACAGTTCTAATTGTTATCGAGTAATATTTTAAAACTTCGTCATCATCTAGGAAACAACAACACTTATTACCGTCATAAAAAGTCACTTAAAGAAAATAAAGTTGAGCCCTCTTTAAGGAATTTAAAAAAAAAGCGGTCAACTTAAATGCAAATAAAATATCCCGACGTTGAATATTCTCGGACTGTTTATTATTTATAGCCGCTGGGTTATTTTTATAAGTACTTAATATTTCTCAATTTCTGTGTTAATTTCTGGTAGTCTGACTTTGTGATTGGCCCCGATTTTCCCGACTGGTAATAATCATCACTTCCTATGCGTAAGCATGAAACACCAATGTCTGTAGCAATATAAATAATTATTAATATGTGTTAGTTGTATTCTTCGGAATACTCTTCTCATTTTGAATACCATTTTCACAATGTTTCGGTCGAAGTAACCTCCGACCTTCTTCGGGTGCATTCAGGGATTTTTCTGTCGAACTCGGAAATCTGCACAAAATTCACAGGAGTATCATACTCTCGTTTCGTCAACCATAACTGGATAAAAGTCTTAAATAATTCGCAGTAGTATTTTCGGTGACCCACACCGAGGATTGAACGTTACACCTTCAGAAGAATGCTATTTCTACTATTAAATTTTTCCAAGTAGACTAACCACTACGCCACGGGTCCTTGTATACTTGAGTTCGACAGAAAATTTCTCGAGTTCAACAAGATACCCCCGAAGAAGGCCGGAGGTTACCTCGACCGAAACATTGTGAAAGTGGAATACATGAAGGGCTTGTTGGAAAATCTTCAAAGAATACATAACCTATATGATATCAGAAGAGTATTCAGAAGCGATTCTATTCTCTGGAAACAGATTGTTAAAAAATCATGACCAAGAACTGTGTATATGAGATCCCAAGTATATGTGGGAAACTATACAGTGGTTAAACATATCGTCAACTAAAAGTACGGTTAGAAGAACATCGAAAAGCCCTAATTCGTGGCGAGATTGAAAAGTCAGGCAACTACCTCAAGCCAGGATCGAAACCCGACCACCCGTATGACAGTCAAGGCTTTGAACCATTACGCCAATCATCATCTGATGTGCGGGCAGTAAATTAACGATCTTTTGACATCGTCCGCGAATAGCTAAGCTTGATTTGTTTACATAAAGATCATCGCTTAATACGCCAATGGTATATCGTGTATCACTTCCCAATATGCTCAACTCAAGATAAGGAGCATTATTATATTAATATATAGTAATAATAATTAGTAATAAATACTGATATTTATAACTAGAAATAAAATAGGTTTAAGTCTTTCAAAATTCGTACTAGTACTGTCTGCAAAGACTTGTTATAGTACTTTGGAAAAATGAATTGTAAAAGTGATATTCTTCTAAAGGTTTAAGATTCAATTCTCAATCAATGTAAGCGACCGAAAAATACAATTGCAAATTACCTAGGGACTTTATCTAGTCATGGTTGACGGAACGAGAACATGCTACCTCTGTGAAGTAAATAAAGTGTTCCATTTAAAAGTCCATTCAAATTCCAGAGTTCAACAGAAACGTTCCATAGTTCGACAGAATACACTGTAAGAAGGTCGGAGGTTGCATCTATGGAAATGTTGCGAAAATGACACTCAAGATGAGTATAGTAGTCCGAAGATTCCAAACAATACGTAAATTTGTTTATTATTTACTTACGACATTGCCTTTTAAAAAGAAAATAAAGGAATACAATTCGATTAATACTGAGACTGAATTCTATTCAGTATAAATTAAAGAGCAAAAAACAAGAATTATATATGTTTGAAGTAGGACACAATCAGATGCTGCAAAAATTGAGTCATAAATTAAACAAATTAACATCAAACAATAAATAATTTTGAAAATGAAAACAATGTTTATTTTATTCACTTTCACCCCAAACAAGTCTTATCGCCACTTGGACGTAATGGGCTTCTAATCAGGATGAAGCCTAAGAAAGATTAACAAGATGTTGGTTTACATTACATTTAAACTTCTGTATATCAATATAGGGAAGCAGGTATCAGGAAGGGAATTCCAAAGTCTAGCTGTTCTAGGGAAGAAGTTCGAGTATGAACTTTCTGGCATTTGGGGACCTCAACAGTGAAGGGGTGTGATTTTGTTACTAAGCGGGTTTGTCGGGATATGTACGTCGAGGGGGCACAAGTGCAATGAGTTCATCAGAGCACATTCCATTAAAATACTTGTAAAACAGATACAGCGATGCAAAATTGCGGCGATGGGACAGCGATTTGAGCCTAGTTGACAAAGTGGAACATATTAGATTGAAGACCCTGATTTGGGCCCTAACCAAGAGTGAGAGACTAGTGGTAGATGCACCAGCCTAGATCTGGCAGCAACACTACATGTGTGGGTGAATGGTGAATTTGTAGAGGTACATGATACTCTCAGGAGTGAGTAGTTTTCTAGCACAATAGAGGGAGCTCACTTGCAGCAGCCTTAGCAATGTCCTCGATGCATTTGTTCCAGTTCATATTTCCTGTGAATGTTAAGCTGAAGAGTTTGAAGAAGAATTCTCAGGTAGGGAGTTATTTGCCAAGAATATCGATGGTTGGAGAGGCTTCTTGTAATTGTTAAAGGAGAGTAGCTTAGTCTTACTAACATTAAATGTTATCATCGATTTACATCCCCATTCCACTACGCTCTGGGGTGTCATTTTCTAAGGATTCAGCCATTGTCTTAGACTTATGTACATCCTTTCAAAGAAATAATTTAAACACAAAATTACTAGTTCATAAATATATATTTAAATCAAAATTGTAGAAAGAATATGTTGATTGGTTGGTTGGTTGTTTTTGTTTTACGGCATATCAACCCTTTTAAGGTTATTTAATGCCGAATCCAAAGATTTTTCAAATAGAATATATTTGTTGTTTTCAAGTCGGTTTCTATTTAAACCATAGTTGGGACCCTAACAGGTACTACCACTCCGGGTCAGAGTTGACCTGGGAGCAATGGCAATTAAAGGGTGGCTCCACACTCCCCAAAGTCCACAAGTTGGGGCCTCACCACTGGATATAGTTTAAGGTCATATCCAGGACCAAAGAATATGTTGAATAATGTAGTTAAGAATGATAACGTTATTTCAACACGTATTTTACATAAATATCAAAAACTGATGAATAAATGGACTTATAAGTGTTATAAAACTTATTGATGCAAAAAAAAAAAAAAAAAAAAAAAAAATTGGGAAATATGTCAGCTTTAGTTTATATGTTTTTTTAATAGGAATTATGTTCGTTTGACTTATACCTTTGAACAAGGACAAGCTTTACTTTTTTAAATATACAAAAAAGAAAAAAATAGTAAACTTGAAATCTTCATTTTATGCAAAAAAATGTTTTGGTGAAATTTAATACATTTAGAAGAAAGAAATGAACACTTATGGTCGATACTGGATGTTTGCTATGTTTAATGACTCCCGATACCGAAAAATCTTAAAGATCTCTTATATATGGATAATACTGCAATTTTATATTAAAGGAACAGTAGACAAAATTTTTGCAAAAAAATATTTGTTGAATAAATTTAAAAACGCTAAAAAATAATTTTCAACTATCTGACTCAAAATTCACTACTGCAGCTACGTGATCGTTGGACTTCAGCTGTGACGTCAGAAGTCCACACTATATTTACTGACACGGCCTCCTATTTAGGAGGCACCGGGTCGAATGCCAAACAGGATGAATCTAATTTGTTAAAATTGAGACCTTAAAAAAAAACAAAAGCAAAAAAACAAAAAAAAAAAAAAACAAACGAATTAATGAATGGCTGAATTAATAGCTTATTTTACTTAAAGAAAAAAGAAAAATATATACCGGTATCGTTTATACAAATATTTTGGAGTGTGGATGAGTGTTAAAATCATTATTCTTTGTAGTGATAGTTTCGTATTTTAAAAAATGTCGTTTATTGCCTTTTGAATTCGAACTCCTTAATCCCGATTTATAACCATGATAACTCATGAGGATGAATAATTTCATAAAAAGGCTCATTCTTAATAAATCAGAAATATCTTTTTAAGTGTATATCAATTAGATTTTGTCATAGAAATTTTGTTTAAAAATATAACTTTTTTTTAATGCACCTTAACGCCTTGATCATTTTATGCTACACCGCCTGTGCGTTACTAATACGAATGTTGGGATTAGGGTGGCACTTTGATAATTTTTGTTTTAGATTAAGAATTGTGGATTAATTTTTACACTCAAACTTATTTGTTTACTGAAAATATTGTGTTTATCTCGGAATTTACCCAAATCTTAACAAAGCATCGAGAATTCCTTTTTGTAGAAGATCTAAAATATTTTAAAGTTTTCTCGTTTTCTAAATCGACTCTTTTCTCTCATCTTTCTTTCTTTCTTTGTTTCCTTTTTTGTGAGAAAGATTTATTTCTGGTAATTAACGATTATTTATTTTTTACTGTTTTTTTTTTCTTTAACTTTTCCATAATTTCATCTCATCCTTCAATTAAATTAAATCTCTTTCTTTATGATTTCAGTCTCCTTTTCTTTCTCATCCTTTTTCTTTTTTTATCTGTTCTACTTTTCTATCTGTTTATTTTTCTTTATATTTTTTTCTTTCTCTGCTGCCTCCTCGCTTTCTGTGGTATTTTTTTTCTATCGTTCCATTTTTATTTTAGTTCTTTCTGTTTTGCATCCTTTATTTCTTCTTTACTTACTTGATTTTGTTTCCTTTACATTTTTTTTTATTCCCCTTTGGTATTCCTTCTGTCTTCATTCATTTTAGTTCTTTGTTATTTTTCCGTCTTCATTACGATCTCTTCGATTCTCATTTCTTTCCATATCCAGCCCGTCCTTTCCATTAATTTACTTATTACCTTATATTTTTTATCTTTATTGTTTTCTCTTTTTAATTCCTTTCAATTTTCTTTCTTCAATTTCCCTCATGTTATTTATCTAATCTGTTTATCTTTATAGGCATCTCTTGTCTTTGTAATAACCAGCTTTCATTCTTCTTAGCTGCTTACATCAAGTTGCCCCATACCTTGTCCCGAGCGATTTCCATAAAAGATTAAAAAAATATTTTTATTTTTATTATTTCCTTCTTCGTTCTTTAATTTTAAAACATTTTCATTATACGCCTCTCATCTTTCGTACAGTTCTTGCTTCCTACTATATCATCTTTTTATTATTTCTTTTTATTATTTTTAAACTATATCAACTTTTTATTATTTATTTTCTATTATTTTTAAACTATATCATCTTTTTATTATTTATTTTTATTATTTATTTTATTATTTTTAAACTATATCATCTTTTTATTATTTATTTTTATTATTTATTTTATTATTTTTAAAATATATCATCTTTTTATTATTTATTTTTATTATTTTAAAATTATATCATCTTTTTATTATTTATTTTTATTATTTACTTTTATTATTTTAAAACTATATCATCTTTTTATTATTTATTTTTATTATTTTTAAACTATATCATCTTTTTATTATTTATTTTTATTATTTATTTTATTATTTTTAAACTATATCATCTTTTTATTATTTACTTTTTATTATTTCTAAACTATATCATCTTTTTATTATTTATTTTTATTATTTATTTTATTATTTTTAAACTATATCATCTTTTTATTATTTATTTATATTATTTTTACACTATATCATCTTTTTATTATTTATTTTTATTATTTATTTTATTATTTTTAAACTATATCATCTTTTTATTATTTCTTTTTATTATTTTTAAACTATATAATCTTTTTATTATTTATTTTTATTATTTTAAAATAATATCATCTTTTTATTATTTATTTTTATTATTTTTAAACGATATCATCTTTTTATTATTTATTTTTATTATTTTTAAACTATATCATCTTTTTATTATTTACTTTTATTATTTTTAAATTATATCATCTTTTTATTATTTATTTTTATTATTTATTTTTATTATTTTAAAACTATATCATCTTTTTATTATTTATTTTTTATTATTTTTAAACTATATCATCTTTTTATTATTTATTTTTATTATTTTTAAACTATATCATCTTTTTATTATTTATTTTTATTATTTATTTTATTATTTTTAAACTATATCATCTTTTTATTATTTATTTTTATTATTTTAAAATTATATCATCTTTTTATTATTTATTTTTATTATTTTTAACCATATCATCTTTTTATTATTTACTTTTATTATTTTTAAACTATATCATCTTTTTATTATTTACTTTTATTATTTTTAAACCATATCATCTTTTTATTATTTATTTATATTATTTTTAAACCATATCATCTTTTTATTATTTCTTTTTATTATTTCTAAACCATATCATCTTTTTATTATTTATTTATATTATTTTTAAACTATATCATCTTTTTATTATTTATTTATATTATTTTTAAACCATATCATCTTTTTATTATTTATTTATATTATTTTTAAACCATATCATCTTTTTATTATTTATTTATATTATTTTTAAACCATATCATCTTTTTATTATTGCTTTTTATTATTTCTAAACCATATCATCTTTTTATTATTTCTTTTTATTATTTTTAAACTATATCATCTTTTTATTATAGTTTTCTGTCTTCTCTTCTTTTTCCCTTTAATTCTACTCTTTTCTCTTTATTTCTCATTTACTTTAGTTGCTTTCCTTCTGTATAACCTTTTTTATTTATATTTTCGTAGCATAAATCTAGACTACAAATCTCGTTCGTTGATGCCAACATCTTCCTCACTGAAACTCTGTCCAAACCTATAAATTTCTCAGCTTCTCCATTTTCATCTCCACCCCCCACTCCTGATTTCTTCTCGTATCTCTCTTCTCTTTTCCCGAACATTGTCCAATTTTCTTGTGGTCAAATCCAACATGCCAAACAAACACTTTACAGTGATAAGACATTTGCCCCCCGACAGTGACACGGCCAAATTAGATTTAGCCTGCCAATAAAAAAAATACAAATAATAAATGGAAGATGGAAGAACCAATTCTTTATTAGGCACGGTCAGATGATGATATCAAATCACGTGACCTCGATAGCTATGTCAAATTTGAGAAGAGATGTCACTTGTCGACCGACCTTTTTCCACGATTCCGGCTGGACTAAAAGGTGTTGTCGATCGCACAAAGATGGACGGTCAAGATAAATAACATCAAATTTGGTTACGTCAAGCTAACCAATTGCTACTTCGCCATGTTTTTCGGGGGGAAACATATAGACTAGTGATATATAACAGGAAGAGCTTCTAGCATCATCATCGTTACCATCATCATCACCATCAGAAGCAGCATTAACATTATCAGAATCATCATCAGCATCATCATCGTTATCATCGTCATTTTCATTATCGTCGTCATCATCATCAGTAGCAACATTAACATTATCAAAATCATCATCATTAGCAGCATTAACATCATCATCATCATCATTATCATCATCATCATTACTATAAGCATAATCATCAGCATCAGCAACATTAACATCATAAGAATCAGCATCAGCATCATCAGCATCATCAGCATAATCCTCCTCCTCCTCCTCCTCCTCCTCATCCTCCTCATAAGCAGCAGCATTAAGATCATCAAAATCACTATAATCAGCAGCATTAACATCATAAGAATCATCATCAGTAGCATCAACATCATCATCAGAATCCTCCTCCTCATCATCATCAGCAGCATTAGGATCACCAAAATCATCATCATCATCATCATCATCATCATCTGTTTATTCTTCTTCTCATCTTTTTTCTCCATATCTCTAACATCTCTTTATTCATTTTAATTCCGTGTATTACGTTTGATTCTTGAGTCCCTTTCCGTCTGCTTTTATTTCCGTACTTTGCTTACTTTACGCTTTCTTTTATCTTTTTATTCCTTCTTTCTTTTTTTTTGTTTATTTTACATCTCTATTTTCTTCTTATTTCATTCTTTCTTCTTCTTCTTCTTCCTCCTCCTCCTCCTCCTCCTCCTCCTCACCCATCCTTCTTCACTTCGTATTCTATCATTTTTCGTCTTCACGTTCATTTTTATTTCCTTTATTCTTTTTAATTTTCAATCCTAATTCTTAATTATGTTCGCCATCGCGTTCTTCTCCCTTTTCTTCTTTGTTAATTTATTCATCATTCTTTTTCTTTCTTTCTTTTTTTATTTTTCATTAATTTTCTTTTTAGTCGCGTGCAAACGACTCTATAAGTCACTCTGTCGGTCGGTCGGTCGGTCGGTCTGTCGGTCGGTCGGTCGGTCTGTCGGTCGGTCTGTCGGTTTGTCCGTAACACTTTTGTGCTTGGCCTTTTTGGTTAAGATCAAAGGTCTGTTGTTAATCGATGCTGTTCTTAGCTTTTTAAGCTTTTCTTGGCCTTTTGGCCAAGATGTGCCTAAGTTTTTTGTTCATCGTTGATTTTTTTTCTGTATTTTTTTAACATGAATAAAAGATTTAATATCTCAAAGTGTAGTATCTGTTCCGGCAGATGCTGCACTTAAGATAATTTGTACCAGTCAATGGAGGGGAAACCCTCTATACTGGGACAATTATTATTTTTGGTAACCAGAGTGCCCCCTTTTTGCCTACTTTTAGGGGAGCTGGTTTTTACCTCACATTAAAAACGGCTTGTGCCTAATTTGCTCAGTGGGGGAGCAAATAAATACCATCTGTTCCGGCAGATGCTGCACTTAAGATAATTTGTACCAGTCAATGGAGGGGAAACCCACTATACTGGGACAATTATTATTTTTGGTAACCAGAGTGCCCCCTTTTTGCCTACTTTTAGGGGAGCTGGTTTTTACCTCACATTAAAAACGGCCTTGTGCCTAATTTGCTCAGTGGGGGAGCAAATAAACACCATCTGTTCCGGCAGATGCCGCACTTAAGATGGTTTGTACCAGTCAATGGAGGGGAAACCCTCTATACTGGGACAATTATTATTTTTGGTAACCAGAGTGCCCCCTTTTTGCCTACTTTTAGGGGAGCTGGTTTTTACCTCACATTAAAAACGGCCTTGTGCCTAATTTGCTCAGTGGGGGAGCAAATAAATACCATCTGTTCCGGCAGATACTGCAAGCTATGACTAGCAAGGACCAGATGTGGGGGCAACCCCACATGCCTGACCTTTAACCAGCTCCCATTTCCCACCTCTCGGGAGCTGGTCCCCTTTTTCCCTTCCCCTTCCCTTCACTCCTCACATTAAAAATTGGCCTTGTGCCTAATTTGCTCGGTGGGGGAGCAAATAAATACCATCTGTTCCGGCAGATACTGCACTTAAGATAATTTGTACCAGTCAATGGAGGGGAAACCCTCTATACTGGGACAATTATTATTTTTGGTAACCAGAGTGACCCCTTTTAGGGGAGCTGATTTTTACCTCACATTAAAAACGGCCTTGTGCCTAATTTGCTCAGTGGGGGAGCAAATAAATACCATCTGTTCCGGCAGATACTGCAAGCAAAGACCATATGTGGGGGCAACTCCACATATAAGACCTTGGTCAATGTAGGGGCAACCCTTCATACCAATTGTCACTATCCAGCTCCCCTACTCCCCGGGGAGTTGGTCCCCATTTCCCCTTCACTCCTCACTTTAAAAGTCGGCCTTGTGCCTAATTTGCTCAGTGGGGGAGCAAATAAACACCATCTGTTCCGGCAGATGCTGCACTTAAGATAATTTGTACCAGTCAATGGAGGGGAAACCCTCTATACTGGGACAATTATTATTTTTGGTAACCAGAGTGCCCCCTTTTTGCCTACTTTTAGGGGAGCTGGTTTTTACCTCACATTAAAAACGGCCTTGTGCCTAATTTGCTCAGTGGGGGAGCAAATAAATACCATCTGGTCGGCAGATACTTCAAGCAAAGACCATATGTGGGGGAAACCCTTCATACCAATTGTCACTATCCAGCTCCCCTACTCCCCGGGGAGTTGGTCCCCATTTCGCCTACACTCCTCACATTAAAAATCAGCCTTGTGCCTAATTTGCTCGGTGGGGGAGCAAATAAATAACCTTTTCTTGGCCTTTTGGCCAAGATCAGAGTGTAGTATCTGTCCTTACTACATGCTGTACTTATGTTTGTAACTTTGTGATATAAAGTTGGGGATCACTTTTCTGTATTAATTTAACATAAAATGATCACCCACTTTACAACCAGTCAGTCTCAAAGCCATTCAAGTCATTCTCCAGATCATTCAAGTTGTTTTTGAAGGATTCCAGTTATTTTTAAGCATTCAAGTCATTCTTAAGATCATTCAATTCATTCTAAGTCATTTACTTTTTATTTATTTAAGTCATTTCAGTCCATTTTTCGGTCATTTTAGTTTATCTTTAAGAATTTCATGTCAATCCTACATTCGCGCATTCATTCATTACACGAGAGCATGCGACTAATGGCTATCGGCCTTGTTCTAATTGATTACTCATTCCTGTGTTTTTTCTCTTTCTCTTAAATTTAAAGTAAAAAAAAAAAATCAGATTTCTATGGACTTTCCATCACTTATTTTTGGACTTTTCATCACTTATTTTATTTTATGTTATTCGTGTATTCGCAAAAACATGACGAGAAAGAAATTATGCTTAGGAAACGTTTGTAGTCAATATTTATCTAAATATGTTACTAAACTATTCATAGAAAACCATTGACGTTAATAATTAAATTGTTCATATATAAATAATAATTTTTTCTTACTATAGAGTCACCGCTTATCAAGGCCTAGATACTCCTCCAGGATAAGAGTTAATCAGTATCAGGTGAGAAAACACCGTGATGATCGGTAATTGTCGAAATTGGGTAGAAATGCATTATTTACGAGGATGGCTCGACAAGAACTTGTTTACCCTGGACTTGAAAGCGACTATGTTATTGTCAGTTGTGAAGTATCTTCGCGGTATTGTGTTCCACAGACAAGCAATTCTAGGGGGAAAAAGATTTGCTTATGGAGTTTTCCTTTAGTCTTAAGTACAGATACAGAGTAAAAGAAATTGTTGATAATGGTTGTAGGTAGACGAGCGTTTGCCATGAATGCTTTACAGAAGGGTATAAAGTGAACCTCAGCGGAACACTTGTCATAAAAATAATGATAAAGCAGAAATAGGCTCGAAAAATCTCTTCTGTGAGAAAAAGGTAGTAGGGAGAGGTTTGACAATGTTCAGAAAGAACGATATAGGAGTGTAAAGATCTTGAGGTGAATGTCTGCAATACAACTTAGATGTAAAGCATCAAGGATGTGTCTTAAAAAAAAGAATTGTCTAAAGCCACATGCCTAAGAAAATATTTTGAAGACTAAGATTGAAGACTACCAGGAACATCAAAGTAAACTTTTATCCTCTTCAAAGGAAGCATACTACCAACTATACGTAAAAAGTTACTCTGACTTAGGGATCTGATTTATAGGGAGCATCCTAAGTGGGTAGTCGTACAGCGAGATGCTTATTCATACACATTTAAATTTCTGCATATTTGGATGGCAGGAAAAAGGGAGTAGGGAGTGAATTCCAAAGTCTATCAGTTCGAGGAATAAAAAGAAACTATTAGAGTAGAAGGACTTCTGGCATCTGAATACTTCAACAGTGAAAAGATGGAATTTAGCTGATTATTGAGTTGATCGGGTGTATTTAGGTTTCGGGGTTACCAGAGCAGTAACTTTGTCGGAGCACATTCCATTTAAGCACTTTTAAAATAAGCAAAGATTTGCAAAATTGTGGCGTTGAGACAGGGGTTGGAGCTTCGTGGACAGTGTAGAACATATTAGATAAGAGATTATTTCGGAAATTGCCTTAGAAGGAAAGACTAATAGTTGTTGTACAAGTCCAGATATGACAACAATATTCTATGTATAGACGGGTGGTGATTTTGCAGAGGATATGGCAGATAAGATAAGTTTTCTTGCACGGTTGAAGGAGCCAAGTTTCCTTGCAATATTTTTGGTAGTAACTTCTATGTATTTGCTCCAATTCATATTACATGTGAATGTTAGACAACGGAGTTTAAATATTGAACTGTCGAATTGGGTGCTATTTGCCATGGCAACCGGCGGCTGAAAAGAATTCTGATAATTGTTAAATGAAAGAAGCTTAGTCTTAGGATCATTAAATGATATCATTAAACGATATCATCGTTTAATATCCCTATTCAGCTACATACTTGTAGTCATTTTTTAAGAATACTTGTTTTACCTTCGTTTTACGTTGTTATATATTCATTGGTGTCGGTCGTTCAACATACTTTTGAGTCTATATAATTTCTAAAAATCAACTTTTGTCACAGTCTCGATATATATACTTGGCAGCGGAATAAAACACAGCTAGATTATAAAATATTTTGTTTAGTGACAATGAAAGACATCGATTTCAGCATGACAGTTGTGACTTTAGTGAAAGCGTATGAGGGGTGTGTGGTTGTTTGGCAGTGAATAAACTGTTCCAGTTTGTCCTCGCTCTATGACTGACTTCCCTCTCTCTATTTTGTTCGCTTTCTGTTGTCGATTTATATAAACATTCTTTTCATTCTGGAATGTCTATTTTCTCATTGTCTATTGTTCTGCTTCTTTGACCGATATTTCTATCATATATTTCTGGTCAAATTATGCATTTCAATAGACAATGGTGGAAGCCTCGCATTCCTCAAATGGAATTAAGTGTGTGTAAGCCATCGAATGCCTCTCTTCACATGATCACTTGCCAAATATCGAACATGCATATGTCGAGAACAGAGCGTGGTATTATCAACAAATATAACCATTCCGGACACAATTTCATCCGGGAGATCGTTTATGAAAATGAGGAGCAATAACGGTCCAAGCATCTACCCGTGGTGTACATGCATATCATGGTCACTTGTTTAAATGTACGATCTTCGAAAACAACTTGAATCTTTCCTTTTGGCTAGAAAGTATCTGATTATATTAAATATTCTTTCTAGCTTAACCTGTCGTATCCTATGTAAGTAGATACGTTCGGAGACGACCGTTAGGATATTCGTAGCAGAACGTCAATAAATCAAATACTGATTGTCTGAAAAAGGTAGCAGTAAAATAGGAAGAGGGCGGACAATCGTAATATTGATTAAAAATTCAAAGACTATAGCGAAGAGTGACAATAGTCTGATAGGGTAATAATGCATACTATTAAAATGACTGATGATGATGATGATGATGATGATGATGATGATGATTTTTTTCATTTGCTGTAATTTGGGTTAAAAGCCCGGATTGAGAAAGCAGGAAATATTCAGTAACTGACGACTACAGCCACGCCTCGGCCCAGCGGGTGTCGAATATCAAGTTATAGAAACATACATTAAGTTGAATGAAATAAATCGAGTCTGATTCAACAGTTAATCCATAAAAGAAGTCTCGCTTGTCTGGGCAGCAGAACACGTGACCAGATGCAGGAGGTGGAAGAGGAAAATTAAGCGATAATAGAGAGACGGAGGGACACTAGAGAGGGCTAGTGAGATAGTAGAGACTGATAAGAAGTAAATGAATAATAAATAGATATAGAAAAAAAAGAGAGGGACGTCCGAGGGTAAAAACAAAATAGTATTAGAAAAAGAGAGATAGAGGAAATAATGAATACGGATTAATATATATATATATATATATATAAGAACAAAGAATTATTACATTATTGCATTACATTATTATGAAGTATATATATATATATATATATATATATATATATATATATATATATATATATATATATATATACTTCATAATAATGTAATGCAATAGATCTACTGGTATGGAAATCCAGTGATTATTTGCTAATATTTTCTCGTCTGAAGAGATGGGTAGGCATCGAAAACCTATAGGTTAAGGAGATATCTTTATTGAAATGTATTCTTTGTCTTGCATATAATAAAAATTCTAGATTTGAAATTTAACCATTTCACATCATAAAATTTAAATTACTAAATTATGATTAATATATATATATATATATATATATATATATATATATATATATATATATATATATATATATATATAGCCAAACATAGCAAAACGAAAATACTTCCCCAACCTCGTTCTGGACATCGAACTTCTCATGAGGATAAAATAACCATTAGGGGAATAGGACTAGAAAATGTGGAGCAGTTTGCTTATCTCAGCAGCATCCTATCAACAAATGTTACGGCTGAGAAAGACTTTGATAGCATATATATATATATATATATATATATATATATATATATATATATATATATATATATATATATATATATAAATTTCATGTATTCGCGTAAAATGTTACGAGAAAATACAATATTTTATGTATTGATTTTTAGTATTCACTTATACATTGCTAACTGCGGGATTTGAGCTAGATATATTCAGAATTTATTATAATATATATATATATATATATATATATATATATATATATATTCATAACTTTTTAAAATTATTTCCTGTATATATATATATATATATATATATATATATATATATATATATATATATATATATATATATATACTTTGTACCCTTCTCTCACTGGCCCCGCTTCTCCCCCGACTGGACTACTTTGTTTGGACATACGTCAAGAACATCACTAACATGGCCTCTCACAACAAAAAAGCCAACCTGATCGCCGTCATCCGCCGAATATTCACCGAGTATTTGTCGAGCCCCCACCAGCACTTGTGGAAAAAGTATGCTCCCAGTTCCAGATCCGTATCGAGGCTGCATAAAATAAATTTCAGCTCTACTACATAATCAAGTTGTAAAGTAATATTGTTTACTGCAGGTCGGCATGGGTTACATGATAAGGGCTGTCCCCTTTTAATGTAAGTATAAAAATAGAGAGATCTACTTAAAATGAAAATAAAATGAGAGAAAGCAGAAATCGAACCCTGGAAATAAGTTTTAAAGAACAATAGGTTTAAATGGAATGTCCAGTAAATTGTTAATTCTGATGAAATAAATAATAAATAAACTATTCAATTGTTAGAAAGAATGTGGATAATAAAATATGGGTTAAATGAATTAGATATGTAGGTTGAATTCCTTTGTGAAAACAACAAAGAAAAAATAGGTTATTGGAAAATCAGAATCTTCGGAAACGTGCAGGTCGCGCATGTTGATGGCACGTGAATTGTGGTCACGTTGGCCGGACATGCATGGATTTCTCAATATAGGAAAAGAGAGTTAGTTAGTTAGTTAGTTAGAGACACTCAGAGGGAGTTTGAGAACGACAGACGATAGTCTGGAGTTTGGAATTCGAACGTCTAGAAGCGAGACGCTTACTTTGAAACTTAATATGTGAAGCTTTGAATTCCTGAACGCAAAGCCACCAGCCGGTCAGTGGAAGAATAAATGTTCAACATGTTTTTATAACTACCGTCTCCTGTCTCCATCATTACATGAAAAAGGTATTGTCTATTTATGTGTACAAACTATTTGAATTCACCATCTAAAAAATATATGTGTTAGAAAGTATATGTGTCTATTTATGTTATATAAACACTCTCCTAAGACTGTCTATCACTCTAAGACTTTCTAATACAAACAAGAACACTAAATAAGAACTCACGTAACATACGCGCACAAGTGGTACCTTCGTCTAATAATAATACCATTATATAACACATGTACTGAATATATATATATATATATATATATATATATATATATACAGAGGAAATAATTTTTAAAAATTATGCATATATATATATATATATATATATATATATATATATAGAGAGAGAGAGAGAGAGAGAGAGGTACAGGAAATAATTTTAAAAAGTTATGCATGTATATATATATATATATATATATATATATATATATATATATATATCATAATAAATATACTTCTGGCAAGTAAGCTACACAGAAATATTCATATTTGATTTATAAAAACTAGCTGACGTACCCGACATTGCCCGGGGATTTTTTTATTTTGCTTTTTATTTTGCTTTCCTTCCCATTTTAGACTTTGTCATTAATTACCAAATTAAATTATTATAATATTAAAAAAATTGTTGACTTTTGTTCGCTTCAAACAACGTATTAAAACATAAGGGACTACTTGATTGGTAAGTTCGGCAGCAAAATGTTTGTTCACATACATAGAAATATATGCATGTTTGGACGATTGATAAAAAAATAGAACAGGAAAGGAAATCCGAAATCAAGCAGCTTGAAGAAAAGAAGCTATCAGTGTCGAAAAATTTCCGGGACTCTACAGTGAAGGGGTTGGATTTTGCTGATAAACAGGTGGTTCGGGAAAGGGTTGATATGGCGTAAAACAAAACAACCAAACCCCTATAATAGTTTTCAGATTATCAAGCAAGCTACACAGGACTTAGTTCGACTTACCTGTGCTCAATTCTTAACAGACCCATCATTACATCCTCCTATTGAAGTTACTCTCACCTATTATCATTAGGAAGGGGGTCGGTTCTCCGTCAATTTAATATGAATGGGTAACTATTTACCAAATTCAGCAGTCATTAAAATGAGAGTCTCGGCTCAATGATGTCATTATAAGAGAATTAGAAACGGCCGGTACGAAGGGCAAAATATGATTACGTTATAAGTATTTGTTGACACCGGATTTGAAGATGACTATATTATAGCAATCTGGGAAGCAGTTTTTGGTGTTCTTTTCCATATATGGGAATATTTTAGAAATAAACTGCGTTTATTGAATTCCATTTGGTAGTAGCAGCACATGAGACATGTTCTTTGTAATATCGGTCTGTGGATAAGCTCAAAGCGCCAATACTGGGGAATACTAACAACTTCGATTCAGAAAATGTTTACAAATAGTTCAAGATTGAGCTTGTGGTGCATATCGCCTACCAAACATTAAAACAGACAATACTTCTCAATATTTTTGATTTTAAAATAATACTTTGCAATAGGACGTAATGATTTGGAGTAACATTATGCAGTTCGTTAGCAACAAACGCTTAATCTCCATTATGTTCTGACGAACTGCAAGCACTTGTGCCCCCTCGACGTAAATACTCCCGACACACTCGACAAACAGCTAAATCCCGCCCCTACACAGTAGAGATCTCCAGATGTAAGAGCTTTCTACTCCATCCAGTAGTTTCTTCCCCAGAACCGCTAGACTTTGGAATTCCCTTCCGGGTCCCTGCTTCCCCAACTGAACTGACATGCAGAAGTTCAAGTGTAACGTGAACCGACATCTTGCTGCCCAACTCCCTGCATAATACCCCAGTAGCTTATGTCCCTGATAGTAGCCCCCTGCACCAAAGTGACACTGTGCCTTGTTTGGGGTGAAAATGTAATTAAAAAAAAATTATACTAACATAAATAATAATTCGATTTAATTGGAGATCATTTAAAAAACATAAATTCAAAATAAATAATAAAAATATACTTAACATATCGAATGTATTTTAATATTCATTTCAATGGTGCCAGACATCTATATATTTACAAAAAAAAACAAAAAAAAACAAAACAAAAAAACAACAAACAAACACACACACACACACACACACACACACACACACACACACACACACACACACACACACACACACACACAAAAACAAAAAACAAACAAAACAAAGATAAAACAAAAAACAAAAACAAAACAACAACTTTATATGCGAACTGAGATCCGTGGGAGGGAAACTTTAAAATAGAATAGGTTGGGGTGGAAATCATTCTTAAGGAGGGGGGGGGGCGCTTTTCATCAGTTTTCAATTATGCAAACAATATTAATTGAAAGATATGAAAATATTGTTGCCAGAAAATCCAATATGAAGCAATTATAACATTACTGAGTGCGTGTGTCATGCTTATCGCCTCAAACTAGTTGATACTTTTGCTACGTATTTAGCATGATTAACCCTAAGAATATTGAGTATGCTGCATAGAATTATACTACTACTACTACTACTACTACTACTACTACTACTACTACTACTACTACGAACATTATGACAATAATATTTACTCACACGAGACATTATTAATGATAGTTCTCGGGAAACTGTGCATACTTATTATTTAAAGTTTTCATATAAGTCTTCAAATCTCACTAACAATAATCAATGATGATTCCTGGTTTCTGAGTGACAGTTGTCTCCCTCGTATTCTCCGCCGCTTTCGAGAATCGTTGCAGATCATTTCACATTATCTCAACAGATGTTTGTCATTAACTTTTTGCTGAAAAACAACGAGTAAATCTTCTTTGGGATTTGAGTGACAATAAGCTACACAAGGTCCGAGTACTCTCCGTACCCTTCCATTAAAAGTGTAGTGTGTGTGTGCTGCCTTATTTCGTCCTTATTGACCCTTTACGACCATTTTATGTGGTATCAGTCAGGATTGGTATCACCACATGCGTTTTTTTCTTAATAATAATAATAATAATTTGTAGTAATAGTAGTAGTATGACTATTGTTATCATCACGATAATCATCATTATTATTATCATTATTATTATTATTATTATTACTTACTCACTAGGAGAAGTCACACAGGCCATCATCAAATATTTCTCGCTGAGAAAAAACTTGTGGCATTACCTAGAGTCTGAGTGACAACAAGTCTCCCCAGATTTCTAGTACTCTCCACCTCTGTCGATAATCATTGCAGATGAATTTGCATTATCTTAGCAGCCGCTTACAATTGATTTCTCGTTGGCTACCATCATTAGTCTTCATTGGAATTTGGGTGGCAACAAACCTCCTCAAAATCCCAGTTCTCTTTGCATTCGTCCAACGGAGGTCTGGCTAGTGCTTTCTCTCCTTAGTCTTTCAATCCTCCTTGACCTTCCTCGCAAAAATTTTTTCTAGTTTTCATGATTCCAAGTGATGCCCTTTGTGTTTTACATCTGCAGCATTTTCTGCATATCGTTTGTGTCTGTAGTTCATGTGTATTAATCTCCGCATTCAAGGATTTTCCTTAATATTTCAGTAGTTTTCATTACTGTTATCGTTCTATCTTCTCAGCCATCCCTTTGATTCCGATCTCTCCCATTCTTTTTAAAAAGTTTTTCGGCATTGTTCCTAACGCTCTTACTATTAATGGTGTTATCCTGATTTTTTTTATCTTCTATATTCCTTTGAGCTCTCTGGCCAGTTCAGTATATTTGCCCCGCTTCTCTGTCTCCTTAATCTTCACTCTGTGATCTGCTGGAACAGCAAAATCTACAATCTGACAGGTCCTTTCTATTTTGTTAACTAGCATGACATCCGGTCGTCTTGCTTGAATAGGTTTATCCGTTTGTATATCCATGTCCCATAGGATTTTGTGATTTTCATTTTCAAGTACTGCTGCCGGTTTGTGTTTGTACCATTTGTCTGGATTTTCAAGATTCAGTTGTCTGCATAATTGCAAGTGTACTACCTTCCCCACTTGATCGTGTCTATTCTTATAATCTTTTTGGCTTCTTTGCTGCATTCGCTTATTATGTGGTTTATTGTTTCGTTTCTTTTTCTGCAGAGTCTAAATTTGCTGTTTTCTTGTGTCTTGTCAATTCTTGCTTTTATGTGGTTGGTTCTAATCGTGTTGTCTTGTGCGGCTGTTATTAGGGATTCATTTCTGTTTAGGTTTCCATATTGTAGCCATGTCCAAGTGTCTTCGTTCGTCTCATCTTTTGTCATCCTTCTGAATCGTCCATGCAGTTATTTCTCTTCTAATTTTTCTTTTCTTATTTTATCTCTTTTTCTTCTGTTTCTGATTTGTTTTTTCAGTGTCTTTTGCTGTAGTAATTATTCGTTCTGCATTATGTATTTTTCTAATTCTTTTCTTGTGACATTTACGCAGTCCTTTACTAACCAGTTCTCTTCCACCGTATTTTCTTTTCACATAGAGTCGGTCAACATCGTCCTTTGGATGTAGTGCATTGTGCATTGTCATGAGTTTCCTGGTTTTCTGGTCAAGATACCTCAGTTCTTCTTTGGTCCATCCTATAAATGATCCAGAGTATCTTACAAGTAATACTGCCCATGTGGTTATACCTTTAATTAAATAGATTTCTACTATATAGTTTCGCTTCGGAGAGTTTTATTAATGGTATCATTATTGATATTGCATAGTACTCTCAACCTTTGGAGGTTTTCAATTGGATATTTTTCCTTGAACATCAGGTCAATTCCGTAGACTTTAGACATTCAAGCGGTATTAAAACTACCGCCGTTCTTAACAGGCAAGCCTTTTGCAAAATTGTAAAAGAAATTATCTTGTCAATCTGATTAAGCCATTTATGGTGGCTTTTAGTTATAGTCCCAAGCGTTTCAATTATAATGGGAATCACCTTGACTTTCTTACAGTTCGAGGTGTTGGCATTGTATTATCATTATTGCTTTATATCAGTCTCAACTTTGTGATGTTATTATTATTGTTATTATTATTGTTATTATTATTGTTATTATTATTGTTATTGTTATTATTGTTATGTTCTCACCAGGAGTTTTCACATAGACCATCACCAAAAATTTCTCCTAGCGAATAATGTGTGGTGTTTTCTGGAATCTGAGCGACAACAAGTCTCCCCATATTTCCAGTACTCTCTAACTCTTTCGATAATATTTGAAAATTAACTTACGTTATCACATCAGCCATTTACCAACCTTTGGCCTTCACTGGAATTTAGTTGGCACTAAGCTTCTCCGAGGTCCCGGTCATGTTTGCCTCATCCAGTGAAGGCCTGATGTGTTTTCTCTCCTAGGTTTTTCCATCCTCCTTGACCATTCACAAATGGTGTGGTGCCATTTGATGCCGACACCTATTTTTTGGAGAAGGGTTTCAGTTTTCCTCATTCCATGTGGTGTTTCTTTGTTTTTGTTTGATGATTTCACTTCTGTTATAGTTTGTCCGGTTAGTGTTTGTAGCTCATGTGTATTAGTCTCTGCATTCAAGGATTTTCCTTAATATTTCAACCGTTTTAATTATTGTATCTTCTCAGCGATTTCTCTATGAGTTTTCTTGTTCTATTTCATTTCTGTTGGTTTGATGATAACTGCTTCCAGAACTCTCAAATATTTGTAGGTGTCATGTTCACTTATTGCCCTTATCTTTGCTTGATTGGGTAGTTTCATGCTGTTCGTTTCCTCCGGTCCTCCCCTTTCTCATCACTAGGGCTGTGACAACATTCTTTCATTCTTTTGACTCTCAAGTATATATCCGACACAGTAAGACACAGTTAATCAACGAAGAACAACATCGGTCTATATAAAAACATATTATTATCAACGGATATATACTCAAGAGTCAAAACAATGAAAAGAATATGCTGTTGTCACAGCCCTACTCATCACAAACAATGTGCACTTTTCCATACCCGAAGATTCTGGTTGCGTTTAGTTCGTTTTTGTTTCTTGCAAAAAGTTTCAGATCGTCCATGTACATTAGGTGGTTCATTCTTTCATCTGCGATTCTATTATCCATGCTTGCAGGATCTTGTTGTAGGCTTTTTTGTAGTCGATCCATGCCATGGCTGTATTTTTTACTTTTCACTCCCCGAATGACCATTTGGTGTTTTTTATAATAGATTATATGCTCCTCTATATACCAAGATCAAACATAACATTTTACACGGGGAATCCAACCGTAACATAAATGTAGCATTCTTCCGGCATTTCACAAACAAGACTGCAGATAACAGCACGCGGACTCTTCATTAACTTCTTTTTTTAACTTAACATTATGGCAAAGAAAAAAAGAAAAGAAAAACTCTGACAAAGGAGTATAACTCCGAAATATATTAATTTTAAACAAGTAAATACATGTTTAGTTTATTTTTTTATGCGTTGTAATTCGGCCTTCAAACGTATTTTGTACATATTTTAATTTAAAATTCAAACTCAATCAACGCTTCTAACACGGAAAATACTACCCTGAATTTCAAATCATGTTGCCAAATGCATTGTTCCGGCATTTCAAAAACAGATAACAGCACGCGAAATCTGCATAAATTTTCTTTTCTTCAACTTAACATCATGGCGAGGAAAAACAAAATTATTACGAAGGAAATATATTAATTTTGAACAAATAAATACTTGTTTATTTTATTCTTTTTTATGCGTTGTAATTCGGTTTCCAAATGTATTTTATACGATTTCAATTTAAAATTAAACTTTTACTAGTTTTTTTACAATAATATCGTGGTCTTCGTGCTGAAAACTGAAAAATAAAAAAATAAATTAAAAAAATAAAAATGGTAACTCGGTATGTAACGTGGTAGTGACATGTTCTTTATCGATGTTGTAACTTTTATACACAAACCTGACGTTGTATGTGAAATTCTCGCAAAAGAATAAAGGAAAGGAAATTCGACTTTCGATTTTCAGTTGAAATAAAACGCAGTTATTCGTGGTATTTTCCAAATTACGCCTCTATTTTGGTTTCTTCGTTCGCCACGTAGTTAACAAAATTCTGACGTGTCGAACACGTGCTTTTTCTACTCCTGCGTCGACATATCTGCTCAAATACAGTCGCCGCTGTGCAGGTTTTTTTTAATCTCTACTTTTCTTTCCGCTGCTATGTCTGCAATTCGCTCCATGACACACGGCCGTCTTACTATCTTTTTTTGGTTCAAAGTTGGGGTGGCATCTTGTTTTAAAAGTTTCGCTCGCGCTCGTATGTGCTTCTAAGTCGCTATCGCCGCCCACGTGGTTCCTTTGTCTCTCCGTTTCTTTCCCCTCTCTTCCTCCGCTGAGGCGTCATGTTTCTGCTGATACATACAGGTAATTAAAGACGACGGCAGGAGAACACGCTTTAATTTCGGCCCATGTTGTATTAATATTATATCAAGCATAACTTTTAAAAAGGACTAAATAAATACGTTTACAAAGCACAATCTCTTGCAATATATTCATTTTAATGCCATTTTTTCTGATAAGTACAATATAGAATTATTCAAATCTTTTTTTATGGTAATCCCTCAAGACATGACATGGAACCATTTTATTCAAGGAGTTAAACATTACTACTTTAAAGTCAGAGATAAGCCAACGATGAGTATTAGGTGGATACATTCACTCATTGAATATGAGTACGAAATGTTAAAATAAATTACCTCCCTGATGAAATTGTTTCGGAGATGGGTACATTTGCTGATGACACCACTCTCTATAACAGGCATGAGGGGGAAAACAAATGAACACATATCTAAGGAAATGGCAGAAACACTACAGGATGACCTCCAATCTGTAGTGGAATAGGGACAAAAATGGATGGTCATATTCAATGCTGCCAAGACTAAACTTGTTTCCTTCAATAACTACAAGACACCTTCTCTACCACCAATAGCAATGGCCAAGAACACATTGCCTGAAAGTACTTCTTTTAAACTCCTCGGCCTAATGTTTACAGGAAACATGAACTGGAATATATACATTGAGAGCATTGCCAAGGCTGCTGCAAAGAAGATGGGCTCTCTCTACCGTGCTAGAAAATTACTTACGCCTGAAAGTATCCTGTATCTCTATAAGGCCACCATTCGCCCATGTATGGAGTACTGTTGTCACATTTTGGCTGGTGCATCTGCTGCTTGTCTATCACTCCTGGACAGGGTTCAATAGAGAGTCGCCAATCTCAGCCTCTGTCCCATCGGCATCCCTCTGCCTGTTCTACAAATACTTTAATGGTGAATGCTCTGATGAATTACAAGCACTTGTACCCCCTCAACGTGAACACCCCCGACAAACCTGACAAGCAACTAAGGCTCACCCCTTTACAATAGAGATCCCTAGGTATAAGAAAGCCTTTTACTTTAATAGTTTCTTCCCCAGAACTGCAAGTCTTTGGAACTCCCTTCCAGGATTCTGCTTTCCCAACTGTACTAATATGCAGAAGTTCAAATGTAATGTGAACAAACATCTTTCTACTCATCTCCCTTCATAATGCCCGCGCAAATTATGTCCCCGATAGTAGCCCCCTACTTCAAAGTGGCACTGTGCCTTGTTTGGGGTGAAACTTGAATAAAAAAGAACAAAATAAGATAAAATAATGCAAGATTAAAGAGGATGCCGAAAGTAAACCAAAGTGTTGCTTTCTGCTTTCTCAGAAATATTATTGTACTTTGATATTTTCAACTTCATATATACTACAAGAGTAATTGCAAAAGTCAATTCTCTTATTTTAAACTAAAAAAGTTGAAGAGCTACAAAGACTAGAGAAGTACCATTAAAGCGTGAGACCTTTTGTGTTCCAGAATTTATGTTTTACATAGTCAGCACAATTCTCAATGCAGTTTTTCCAGAAATTTAATGACGCATCTCTGACAGGGGGTGTTTCTTAGAGTCTCACATTATCAATATATTCAAGGGAGAGAGAGATGAAACTTTTAAGCCATGAATGCATAAGTTTAGTCATCATAACAATGCACTTTGCAATAACCTCTGATCCATTCGGATGCAATAGAAAAAAAACAGATGTATTAATTTCGGAACGTCCTTTGTACATTAAAACTGATTTATAAAACTCTGTCTGTCTGTCTGCCTGTCTGTCTATCTGTCTCCATGTTTTCAAACTCTATCTCTGCCGAAACTAAAAGTCGCAAGGCAGCGCTAGGGGTTTCAAATGACTGGATTTTTAACGGGCTATTTTTTATGGGCCTTTAGCCGGTTAAAATAGTTTTAAAGATGCCAAAAAGGGGTTAAAATTGAAAAAAATCGTTATACCTTGTGTATATTTATTTTAGTTTATTCTTAATTAGCTCATATGCGTATCAAGTTGGTACAGTGGTAACGTCACCAGCTTTGCTACAGTTTTGCTTTCCAAATACTTTATTTTGACTTTTGAAATAATGATTCTATGATAATATATACGAAATCTGGACAAATTAAAATATCATACTAAAGTGTATTTTACGCTTGTTATAGTATAAACGAAACGCAAATAGTTTACTACAAACTATTATTCAGAATATTGCATTATTAAATTATTTACTAAAATCTCACTACAAAATAAACAATAATAATTATTCAGAATATTGCATTATTAAATTATTTACTAAAATCTCACTCAAAATAAACAATAATAATTATTCAGAATATTGCACTATCAAATTATGTACTAAAATCTCACTCAACATAAGCAATAATACTTATTCAGAATATTGCATTATTAAATTATTTACTAAAATCTCACTCAAAATAAACAATGATTCAGAATATTGCACTATTAAATTATTTACTAAAATCTCACTCAACATAAACAATAATAATTATTGAGAATATTGCATTATTAAATTATTTACTAAAATCTCACTCAAAATAAACAATAATAATTATTCAGAATATTGCACTATTAAATGATTTACTAAAATCTCACTCAAAATAAACAATAATACTTATTCAGAATATTGCATTATTAAATTATTTACTAAAATCTCACTCAAAATAAACAATAATACTTATTCAGAATATTGCATTATTAAATTATTTACTAAAATCTCACTCAAAATAAACAATAATACTTATTCAGAATATTGCATTATTAAATTATTTACTAAAATCTCACTCAAAATAAACAATAATACTTATTAAGAATATTGCATTATTAAATTATTTACTAAAATCTCACTCAAAATAAACAATAATAATTATTCAGAATATTGCATTATTAAATTATTTACTAAAATCTCACTCAAAATAAACAATAATAATTATTCAGAATATTGCATTATTAAATTATTTACTAAAATCACACTCAAAATAAACAATAATACTTATTCAGAATATTGCATTATTAAATTATTTACTAAAATCTCATACAAAATAAACAATAATAATTATTCAGAATATAGCATTATTAAATTATTTACTAAAATCTCACTCAACATAAACAATAATAATTATTCAGAATATTGCATTATTAAATTATTTACTAAAATCTCACTCAAAATAAACAATAATAATTATTCAGAATATTGCATTATTAAATTATTTACTAAAATCTCACTCAAAATAAACAATAATAATTATTCAGAATATTGCATTATTAAATTATTTACTAAGATCTCACTCAAAATAAACAATAATAATTATTCAGAATATTGCACTATCAAATTATGTACTAAAATCTCACTCAACATAAGCAATAATAATTATTCAGAATATTGCATTATTAAATTATTTACTAAAATCTCACTCAAAATAAACAATAATAATTATTCAGAATATTGCATTATTAAATTATTTACTAAAATCTCACTCAACATAAACAATAATAATTATTCAGAATATTGCATTATTAAATTATGTACTAAAATCTCACTCAAAATAAACAATAATAATTATTCAGAATATTGCATTATTAAATTATTTACTAAAATCTCACTCAAAATAAACAATAATACTTATTCAGAATATTGCATTATTAAATTATTTACTAAGATCTCACTCAAAATAAACAATAATACTTATTCAGAATATTGCATTATTAAATTATTTACTAAGATCTCACTCAAAATAAACAATAATACTTATTCAGAATATTGCATTATTAAATTATTTACTAAAATCTCACTCAAAATAAACAATAATAATTATTCAGAATATTGCATTATTAAATTATTTACTAAAATCTCACTCAAAATAAACAATAATAATTATTCAGAATATTGCATTATTAAATTATTTACTAAGATCTCACTCAAAATAAACAATAATAATTATTCAGAATATTGCACTATCAAATTATGTACTAAAATCTAACTCAACATAAGCAATAATAATTATTCAGAATATTGCATTATTAAATTATTTACTAAAATCTCACTCAAAATAAACAATAATAATTATTCAGAATATTGCATTATTAAATTATTTACTAAAATCTCACTCAACATAAACAATAATAATTATTCAGAATATTGCATTATTAAATTATGTACTAAAATCTCACTCAAAATAAACAATAATAATTATTCAGAATATTGCATTATTAAATTATTTACTAAAATCTCACTCAACATAAACAATAATAATTATTCAGAATATTGCATTATTAAATTATGTACTAAAATCTCACTCAAAATAAACAATAATAATTATTCAGAATATTGCATTATTAAATTATTTACTAAAATCTCACTCAAAATAAACAATAATAATTATTCAGAATATTGCATTATCAAATTATGTACTAAAATCTCACTCAACATAAGCAATAATAATTATTCAGAATATTGCATTATTAAATTATTTACTAAAATCTCACTCAAAATAAACAATAATAATTATTGAGAATATTGCATTATTAAATTATTTACTAAAATCTCACTCAAAATAAACAATAATAATTATTCAGAATATTGCACTATTAAATGATTTACTAAAATCTCACTCAAAATAAACAATAATACTTATTCAGAATATTGCATTATTAAATTATTTACTAAAATCTCACTCAAAATAAACAATAATACTTATTCAGAATATTGCATTATTAAATTATTTACTAAAATCTCACTCAAAATAAACAATAATACTTATTCAGAATATTGCATTATTAAATTATTTACTAAAATCTCACTCAAAATAAACAATAATACTTATTAAGAATATTGCATTATTAAATTATTTACTAAAATCTCACTCAAAATAAACAATAATAATTATTCAGAATATTGCATTATTAAATTATTTACTAAAATCTCACTCAAAATAAACAATAATAATTATTCAGAATATTGCATTATTAAATTATTTACTAAAATCACACTCAAAATAAACAATAATACTTATTCAGAATATTGCATTATTAAATTATTTACTAAAATCTCATACAAAATAAACAATAATAATTATTCAGAATATAGCATTATTAAATTATTTACTAAAATCTCACTCAACATAAACAATAATAATTATTCAGAATATTGCATTATTAAATTATTTACTAAAATCTCACTCAAAATAAACAATAATAATTATTCAGAATATTGCATTATTAAATTATTTACTAAAATCTCACTCAAAATAAACAATAATAATTATTCAGAATATTGCATTATTAAATTATTTACTAAGATCTCACTCAAAATAAACAATAATAATTATTCAGAATATTGCACTATCAAATTATGTACTAAAATCTCACTCAACATAAGCAATAATAATTATTCAGAATATTGCATTATTAAATTATTTACTAAAATCTCACTCAAAATAAACAATAATAATTATTCAGAATATTGCATTATTAAATTATTTACTAAAATCTCACTCAACATAAACAATAATAATTATTCAGAATATTGCATTATTAAATTATGTACTAAAATCTCACTCAAAATAAACAATAATAATTATTCAGAATATTGCATTATTAAATTATTTACTAAAATCTCACTCAAAATAAACAATAATACTTATTCAGAATATTGCATTATTAAATTATTTACTAAGATCTCACTCAAAATAAACAATAATACTTATTCAGAATATTGCATTATTAAATTATTTACTAAGATCTCACTCAAAATAAACAATAATACTTATTCAGAATATTGCATTATTAAATTATTTACTAAAATCTCACTCAAAATAAACAATAATAATTATTCAGAATATTGCATTATTAAATTATTTACTAAAATCTCACTCAAAATAAACAATAATAATTATTCAGAATATTGCATTATTAAATTATTTACTAAGATCTCACTCAAAATAAACAATAATAATTATTCAGAATATTGCACTATCAAATTATGTACTAAAATCTAACTCAACATAAGCAATAATAATTATTCAGAATATTGCATTATTAAATTATTTACTAAAATCTCACTCAAAATAAACAATAATAATTATTCAGAATATTGCATTATTAAATTATTTACTAAAATCTCACTCAACATAAACAATAATAATTATTCAGAATATTGCATTATTAAATTATGTACTAAAATCTCACTCAAAATAAACAATAATAATTATTCAGAATATTGCATTATTAAATTATTTACTAAAATCTCACTCAACATAAACAATAATAATTATTCAGAATATTGCATTATTAAATTATGTACTAAAATCTCACTCAAAATAAACAATAATAATTATTCAGAATATTGCATTATTAAATTATTTACTAAAATCTCACTCAAAATAAACAATAATAATTATTCAGAATATTGCATTATCAAATTATGTACTAAAATCTCACTCAACATAAGCAATAATAATTATTCAGAATATTGCATTATTAAATTATTTACTAAAATCTCACTCAAAATAAACAATAATAATTATTCAGAATATTGCATTATTAAATTATTTACTAAAATCTCACTCAAAATAAACAATAATAATTATTCAGAATATTGCATTATTAAATTATTTACTAAAATCTCACTCAAAATAAACAATAATAATTATTCAGAATATTGCATTATTAAATTATTTACTAAAATCTCACTGAACATAAACAATAATAATTATTCAGAATATTGCATTATTAAATTATTTACTAAAATCTCACTCAAAATAAACAATAATAATTATTCAGAATATTGCATTATTAAATTATTTACTAAAATCTCACTGAACATAAACAATAATATTTATTCAGAATATTGCATTATTAAATTATTTACTAAAATCTCACTCAAAATAAACAATAATACTTATTCAGAATATTGCATTATTAAATTATTTACTAAAATCTCACTGAACATAAACAATAATAATTATTCAGAATATTGCATTATTAAATTATTTACTAAAATCTCACTCAAAATAAACAATAATAATTATTCAGAATATTGCATTATTAAATTATTTACTAAGATCTCACTCAAAATAAACAATAATAATTATTCAGAATATTGCATTATTAAATTATTTACTAAAATCTCACTCAAAATAAACAATAATACTTATTCAGAATAATGCATTATTAAATTATTTACTAAAATCTCACTGAACATAAACAATAATAATTATTCAGAATATTGCATTATTAAATTATTTACTAAAATCTCACTCAAAATAAACAATAATAATTATTCAGAATATTGCATTATTAAATTATTTACTAAAATCTCACTGAACATAAACAATAATAATTATTCAGAATATTGCATTATTAAATTATTTACTAAAATCTCACTCAAAATAAACAATAATAATTATTCAGAATATTGCATTATTAAATTATTTACTAAAATCTCACTCAACATAAACAATAATAATTATTCAGAATATTGCATTATTAAATTATTTACTAAAATCTCACTGAACATAAACAATAATATTTATTCAGAATATTGCATTATTAAATTATTTACTAAAATCTCACTCAAAATAAACAATAATACTTATTCAGAATATTGCATTATTAAATTATTTACTAAAATCTCACTGAACATAAACAATAATAATTATTCAGAATATTGCATTATTAAATTATTTACTAAAATCTCACTCAAAATAAACAATAATAATTATTCAGAATATTGCATTATTAAATTATTTACTAAGATCTCACTCAAAATAAACAATAATAATTATTCAGAATATTGCATTATTAAATTATTTACTAAAATCTCACTCAACATAAACAATAATATTTATTCAGAATATTGCATTATTAAATTATTTACTAAAATCTCACTCAAAATAAACAATAATACTTATTCAGAATAATGCATTATTAAATTATTTACTAAAATCTCACTGAACATAAACAATAATAATTATTCAGAATATTGCATTATTAAATTATTTACTAAAATCTCACTCAAAATAAACAATAATAATTATTCAGAATATTGCATTATTAAATTATTTACTAAGATCTCACTCAAAATAAACAATAATAATTATTCAGAATATTGCATTATTAAATTATTTACTAAAATCTCACTCAAAATAAACAATAATAATTATTCAGAATATTGCACTATCAAATTATGTACTAAAATCTCACTCAACATAAGCAATAATAATTATTCAGAATATTGCATTATTAAATTATTTACTAAAATCTCACTCAAAATAAACAATAATAATTATTCAGAATATTGCATTATTAAATTATTTACTAAAATCTCACTCAAAATAAACAATAATAATTATTCAGAATATTGCATTATTAAATTATTTACTAAAATCTCACTCAAAATAAACAATAATACTTATTCAGAATATTGCACTATTAAATTATGTACTAAAATCTCACTCAAAATAAACAATAATAATTATTCAGAATATTGCATTATTAAATTAGTTACTAAAATCTCACTCAAAATAAACAATAATAATTATTCAGAATATTGCATTATTAAATTATTTACTAAAATCTCACTCAAAATAAACAATAATATTTATTCAGAATATTGCACTATTAAATTATTTACTAAAATCTCACTCAACATAAACAATAATATTGCACTATTAAATTATTTACTAAGATCTCACTCAAAATAAACAATAATAAAGACAATAACAATCTTGGTAACGTTTTGACGGTGCTTTTCGTAAAATATAAAAAGAAGTAATAGAAGAATATAGACAAACGAAGAAAGAAAGAAATACTAAATAATAAAAATGAACGAAGGAAAGATAGAAACCATAACTTTATAAAAAAGAAACAAGAAGAATAATTAAGATAAAAAGCACAATGATTAAATAAAAGGGTAAAATGCCGGAAGAAAGTAAATAATGAAAAAGAAAAAACAAATCCGCCACTTGGACGTAAGGGGCTGCTACTTGGGACCATGCCTAGGAAGATTAAAAAGATGTCCGTTTACATTGCATTTAAAATTCTGCATATACAGCAGAGAAGTAGGTAGCAGGAAGGGAATTTCAAAGTTTAACTTTTGAGTGAAGACACTATTAGAGTAGAAAGCTTTCTGGCATTTAAAGACCGCAATATTGAAGGGGTGCGGTTTTGTTGTTAGTGGGATTCATTCTATCGATCCAGTAGATATCTCACTGCTGATGCAATTCGCTATCTATATAAGAGCCAGATACGTTCAAGGATGGAATACTGTTGCCACATTTGGGCATGAGCTGCTAAAAAGGACTTGTCCTGCCTTGATAGAGTTCAAAATAAATTTCGTAGCCTAGTAGGGGATGCCTTTTTCTCTTCCCTAAAACCTCTATCTCACAGAAGAGATGTTGCGAGTTTGTCTCTGATGTATCGTTATTTTCATGGAAAGTGTTCGACTGAGCTTCAGTCCATGGTCCCCCCCCTCGCCAAACTTTCACAAGAAACACTCGTCTAGCTGAAAACACTATCAATAATTCCCCACTCTTTATCTGTGCTTAAACCTAAACGTAGATTCCATGAACAAAGCTTCTTTCTTAGAACTGCACGCCTATGGAACTGTCTTCCTTTTTCTTGCTTTCCAGCTGACTACAATATGATTGTCTTCAAGTCCAACGTAAACAAGTTCTTAATGAGCCGTTCCACTTAAGTTAACAAATTTACTGAATTTCCATTACTAACAATTACTATATTGTTCAATTGACTACTGTACACTCTTAACCCTTATCCTCGAGTGGTCTTTGGGCCTTGATAAGTGGTGATACCTATGTAAAACAACAGGTTTGTCGAGGATATGTACGTCGAGGAGACACAAATGCAACAAGTCCATCAGAGCACGTTCAATTAAAATATTTGTAAAACAGGAGCAGAGGTGCAATATTTTATCGATGGGACAGGGGTTGGATCTTAGTTGACAAAATAGGACGTATTAGATTGAAAACTTTTTTTTACCATATTCAAGAGGAAGAAGCTAGTGGTAGATTCACCAGCCCAGATGTGGGAACAATACTCCATGCATGAGTGAATGGTGACCTTCTAGATATATAGGGAACTCTCAGGTGTGAGTATTCTTCTAGCTCGATAGAGAGAATCCGCCTTCTTTAGAGCAGCTTTCAGTGTGTTTGTTCCAATTTATATTGCCCGCGATTGTTAAACCGAGAAGTTTGAAGAAGAATTTTTAGGTAACGTGTTATTTGTCATGGATATCGGTGGTTGGAGAGGCGTCTTGTAATTGTTAAAGGATAGCAACTTAGTCTTACTAGCATTAAACGTTGCATCCATTTGCGGCCTCATTCCACTACGGTCTGGAGGTCATTTTCTAAGGATTTTGCCATTGTCTTAGATTTATGTACATCCGTTCTTCCCTCGTGTATATTATGGAGCATTGTATTATTAGCAAATATACCCATCTCGGACACAACATTATCAGGGATGTTGTCTATGAACATTAGGAATAATAGAGATCCAAGGATCGACCTCTGAGGCAATAAAAGCAATGGGGACAAAAAGAAAAAATGAAAAAAGAAAACAGTATGTGAGAAAAGGGCCATATTATTGAGAATAAAAAAAGAAAAAAGCCAAAAAAAAAAGAAGATGGAAAGAAAGAAAATAAAAACTAGAAAAGAAAAAAAGAAAGAAAGACGGACGAAAAAAAATGGAAAGATAGAAAATAACGGATGAACTCAAATGGTCCATTCCCTCTTAGAGATTCGTTCTTTCTCTTTTTGTTGTCGCCATTTTGAATCAAGCGTTACACTTTCAGTCTCACTGAACCTTCAACTCATATCAGCGTCTTCTTCAGAGACGCACGTACGCCTCACCCCGTATTATCTTGAATTGGTTGGCCCGCTCAGACCATCAAGTATCGGCTGTCGATGTTTTTCTATGCTCATCTGCCGGAACTTGCGCAGTGCGCCATTATTTTCTCTGCAACATTCGCGATATTTTCTTTACATTTCGTTATTTGCCGATTCAGTGGCGCGTTAAATAATCGCCATTTTATATGAAGATAGAGATGAGTCGAGTGGGGCCTTGAAACTATCAATTGTAAAGGTTCTGCATATTATATCAATTGCCCGGTCGGTAACGCTTGTTGTCTGCTGTCGTTTAAAGGCATACAGTTGTTTCAAAAGTGCTTGTGTAGCATAAGCAATGCCGGACGATGCCAAATAACCTTGCCAGCCTAGGATGAATTGGTTGTTTGAAATTAAGTTCTAGTTGAAATAAATGTTTATATACATATAAACCAGAAAGACAATGTTTAGAGAAACAGTATAAACAAATGGGTTTTATAACTCTCTACCGCTTGCTTGTTTACCTCCTGACTTCAATATGGATGTCTTCAAATCCAACATAAACAAATTCCTGATGAACCGTCCCCCCCAAGTAATGACACTTTATCAAATCTCCAATACTAATGGATACCGTAACACTATCCCATTGATTACTGTACACAAAATAACTCTTATCCCCGAGTGGCTTCTGGGCCTTGACAAGTGCTGAACTTCATGTAAAAAAAAAAAAACAATTAAATTAATAACAATAATTTTAAAATAGGTCTGCCCTATAGTCTGACATAGATGACGGGGATCTTCGAATGAGACGTGGGGATTGAGTTGGTTTTTGTAACTGACAAGAGAAGTTGGGTTTCTCCAAACGACCAGGCGGCAAGTCGAATACAGCAGACTGAAAAATGTAAAAATGCAACTTCAAAAAAGAAAGAAACTACCAGAAATAAAGAAGTTTAAATATTATTTTTTAAATGATTTGTATGTTAGTTTTTTTCTTCGGAGAAGTTGAAAATTTTTATTCCAGATCCAATGGGTTAAAAGAGGTGAACCAAGAACCGGCTGAATGGAACCTATCGGACGAGAAGTTATTGTCCCCTGTTTTCATGATACTGGTCGACGGAAACACGTGCACAGCAAACGTTCAATTGTTGCTTAAACGGCATATCAACCTTTTTGAAAGTTAAAAATGTAACAAAACGAAAGTTCACTTTATTCACATTGATCCATTCACCGAAAAAAAATATAACTTATTACGTTAACTTAGGAACTACAGTATGATATCCTTCAAGTCTATGTAAACAAGTTCTTGTTGAACCGTCCCTTTACCAATAACGATTGTAACGTGGTGCCGTCGCAAATGAATAAACAATTAAAACAGAAATAAATAAAAATTCGTTTTCTTTTTTTAACAAAGGCATTTATTGCCGTTACTTTCGGCACCGATTAAAAAAAATTATTTCGCTGCCACATGTTCATATTACTGGTGAGCGCTTCTCCTTCCCCCGACCGCACGCCGACCGCAGCCAGCCATTTCTCAGCTTCGCTTTACACATCCATTCTCTTCGACGCCGATTTTGTTTCTCTCGCGAGCATGTGTTGCAATTTTTATCCTTTTTTCCCTTATTCTCGCGCGCCTTTCTTAATTTGCATATATGCGTTTTTCAGCTGCGGCTGCTGCTAATCTCCCCGCAAGCCAGCCATCCTTCGCTGCCACCGACATCTTCTCACGCGCTCACATGCATTATGTTGCACGATCACCACACTACCACATTACAGTCATTAACTCTTAACCCCGAGTGGCATTCGGGCCTTGATAAGTGGTGACACCCTTGTAAAAAAACAAAAAAAAAAAACAAAAATAAAAAACGAGACGGTGTTTCGATATTGCTGAGAGCAGACAACAATGACGTCAACGGCTACAACGAAAAATTGACTTTTTTATATAAAAAAATAAACAAGATTAAAGTAATATCGTGCGTGTCTTACACATATTTTTTATTTACAAGTAATCAGCATATTTTTTTAAATCAATGTTATGTATTGGTAAAATATATGTAATCTAATAAGAAATAATTGATAGCATTTGTGGGAGTCGATTGTCGCCCTTTAACTCAGAAGAGCGACCTAGCTACGTCACTTCCTGTTCCCCATATTTCTTTCTCTTTCGTGCTGGACCTTCAACCAGTCAAGATGTAACAAACACCGCTCCGGTGGGGCCATGGGCCACCACCGCGTTCCTGACTAGCCAGTTAACCGCAAGTAACGTTACTCATCTCTCAATGATCTCTCATTCTTTTTATCACTTCTATCACTTTATCATGTATATTTATGTAAATAAATTGCATTTCGTTCGCTGATATATAACGGTATATTTCCGTCCTCATTATGCGACCTTTTGTCTTTTTAATTCCTCTACCATTAAATACAGCCACCATTATATACATGGGGACGGGATCGTCTATCACACTGCAGACCGTCCTGTCCCCAATACGACTTCATAAATTCCGATGTGTTCTCTTCGGTGCCAAACACTCAACACCTGTCCTTTCACAAATTCGTTTTTTTTAACACCGCTAATTTATCGATATGCTAAATGATGCATATCAAACTACAATATAATTAGACAAACACTTTTATGAATAAGTGAGTAAAAAGCGTTTCACTCAACATAACTCAATTAAAAGTTTTTCGATTCATTTTCCCTTTAAACAAACTTATATATGATATTTAAAACAGACAAATGTGATAGTTAATATAATAAAAAAATATTTAATCAATTTCACTTACCGTTCATTGCCAGATTGGAGAGATATGCTAATGGGTTCAAACGCAAAAAGAACTTCTTAGTGCTGAGGAATTTATTTTAAAGGATAATTTCCTGTGGTGAATGTCTAAATGTGAGCAACTAAAACATTTATAAATAACTTTCTTCGTTAAAATATTCGGTGGAAATATTACTACAATATTTTTTTATATACCTATGTAGGTATATAAAAACATATATGCAATAGCATATCACTTCCACGTAAAAACTACCACAGTCAGATGACATTTATACTTTTGCATTAACTGCTTGATAAAAAAGAATACATATTGGAAGCTGTTATTTTACTGTATAATCGAAACGCGTACTGTTTTTATACCTTTTAATTTGTTTGCATTTTTCGGATATCGGTGACGGCTCAAGTAATCGAACGCACTATCAGATAAATGAGTAGAAATATATATGAAGAATTGAATGAAGCACGTTTCATTACTTATGGTGACGGTTTATGAAAATCTGTGACATTAGAGTTGAAGACGACTATGTTGTAGGCTATAGGGAAGCAGTCCCGATATAATAGTATTCTACTATTCTCAGCATTCCTTTTTTATGTTTTCATTTCTTTTTTACTACCATTCTCCTTTCTATTTTTCTTCTATCCTCTTTCCTCCCAACTTTTGTTTCTATTTTTCGTAACTTCCTCTTTCATGCTGCTCTTCCCAGTTTGATTTTTCGTTTCATTTTTATTTTCATTCCTTTTTTTCATTGGTTTTAGTTTTCATCTTCTATTTCGTGCTTTATTCTTGTCAGTGTGCTTTTCCTCTTTCCTTTCTTGTGTTTCTTCAGTCTTTTATTTATTTATTTTATTTCCTTCCATCCGTTCCTATCAACATGGCATCATTACACACCGCGCAATAAAAAAAAAGTCCATAAAAATCAATAATAAAGAAAATCGTGAACAAAAACACATTCCAAAATTCTTCCTATTTCGTTTTCCATTTTCAAAACCCACATTCCAAATTTTGCCAAAACTTTCATTTCTGTGTTTGGCCAAATATCAACAGAAATGTATAATCCTATAGCCCTGGAATATCAGATGAGGGTTAGGGTTAGGCAACCTAAAAGAACTGGAATGAATATATGCACGCGTTTCCACTTGACCATTTTCTGCGTTTTGTGCATGAATTCACGTTGTACGGTGGCAGCTGTTCCGTACAATTATAAAACGATTGTGACGTTTCAGGGATTCGGCACAAGACCAAAAATGAATAGACACCTTTAACAGTAATTAGGGTTGCAACGGGTGATACAACGACAAGGGAGATAACAATGATGAGATCACGGCGGACAAAAAAGGGCGAGAAATTAATGTAGTCTTTATGATTTTTTTGGCAGCCATTTTTTCTTTTCGTTTTCGCCTTCAATTTAATGTTTTTCTTTTTCTTTCTGTCGTTTTTTTAATCGTTTATCTTGTATTTATTTTTTTTTAGTTTCGTGGCTTTTCTCTTGATATTTCTGTACTAGTTTACTTTTCTATTTTTCTTTCTCGCTTTTCTAATGAGTTACCACAAGAATGAAGATCAATGCGACAAAACAGACAGTTGAATAACGATGAGTACCACGAGAGGATTCAAAACAACCGCTAATCCCCAAAGCAGTAATTTTTTCATTTTTTGTCAAAAATATTGTTCATAGAAAAGGGGAGATTTACGAATCTGCCGAAAATAAATCTATTTTTCTTCGTTTGTCATATATTTCATCATTTCGGTTCTTCTGGCATTTCCTTCTTATTTGAACTGATGCTGTCACACCAGGCTGCCTGAAGATAATAGTTTCCTAACCTAAACTGTACCGAACGTTATTGTTTTTGTAAACTTTCCACTTACAAAACTCAATCCTGTTCTGCAAAACCAAAACCAAAACCAAAATAAACAACAACTTTACTTTATAAAACAATAAAACCAAACACCATGAATAAATATTTCTAGAAAAAAGAATTCGAAACATAAAAGCTTTTTTCTCAAATTACTGGAATCTGCATTGCATAATCCAGAAAGTGTTTATATGGCGCAAAAGAAAACAATCCAAACACAATGAATATATCTATAAAAGTTATAAAACACTTGGAACATATATGTCTCCCCCAAATTACTGAATTTGGCAGTAAATAACTCGAAAAGGGTTGATATGCCGTAAACCAAAACAAACAAATTTATTTTATTCTTTTCTTTCTTCTCATCGCCAACTCATTGTAATTGCATTCTCCCATTTCTCTTCTTAATCCTTTTTTCTCCGTTGTTTTTATTTTTATTATCCTTTCCTCTCATCATCTTCCTTTTGTTTGTTTCTTTTTTCTTTCTTAACCAGTTTCGGTTGTCCATAGCGTTTAACAGTGTAACCATCATCATAGATGGCTTGTCAGCTGAAAAATGACGTCATCGCCATAGGTCCTAGCAAGCAAAATAAGTGGAATACAGACTGTCGATAATGAGCAGACATCTTTTACAGAAAGCGTCAGAAAACTTCAAAATTGGATTAAAAAGATAAACATGATACTTTGTACTGAAACTCATCCAATATTAATAATAAAAATATTAATAATAAAAACGAATTGAAAGGGAGAAAAGTTGTTAAAAAGTTTAAAGGAATACGATTTGATTTGTATGAAACTGAAGTTTATTCAATAGAAATAAATAAAAATTAACAATAAATATTTTTTAAATCCAAAAAACAATATTTTAAAAACCAAAACTGAAAAACAAACGATAAATTTGTTTAACTGAAATACAAACATTAAATTAGTTTAACTGAAAAACGAACAATAAATTAGTTTAACTGAAAAACAAACAATAAATTAGTTTAACTGAAAAACGAAGAATAAATTTGTTTAACTGAATAACGAACAATTAGTTTAACTGAATAACAAACAATAAGTTAAAATGAAATTCAAACAAATGTTAGTATAAACAAAGTTACTAAGGCAGAAATATTTCAAACATTGAATATTAAAACTTTTCAAAAATCTGTTGTAGAATTTAATTTAAAGTTTGAGTTTTTCTTTTTCTGATATTTTTGTTCTTACTAATATTGTCATTCTCTTTGCGACAAAAATTGTTTATAAGGGAATTCGATGAACTCCATATCAGCATTTTTTCAATTTGCTGAATAGTGTGTCCCTCATCAAAAGAGTCAACATGAAATAATCGATTTTGATCAGCCAAAATATTTAAAGTTATGTACATGGCTAATTTTATCTGATAAATCGCATGTAAAAAAGAATCGCATTTTGTATAACTATATAATTACATAAGACAAAATTATTAGTTATATCATTTGGGCATAGCAGAGAACCTCTGTTAATACCCTGAAAGTAGCTGTTTTAGTCAGCTATTTCTTCAACAGTCTCTCTCCCGGATATTACATTTTTGCAGCTATTGCATTTCAGTTTTTTTGAAAACTGCATTACAGCAATAACCTGCTAAGTATAATATAACAGGAAGTACTTCCTTGCATTGATTAACATCATCTTCTGTTACATCTATGTTAAATTTATAAACATGTAACTCTTGCTCCCTTGTCATTTCATCCCAGTTAGTTTCTTTTAAATTTTTCAATTAAATAGTTAGATTATTAATTGGTAAGCTCAATTTTAAAACTGACAACATTCTGAGTTTTTTTCACATTCATACACCTGACGTATCGATATATTATACTGATCTCTACTAAGTTGTCAATACTAGCCAAACCTTGCCTCAAGGTTATCTTTCTGCAACTTTCCTGGTAATATATACACCATGTTCAGTACATTTATACAATATTTAATCAATTCTAAAATTGCGTAAGTAGTATGGCGCAAAGCAGTATATGTTTCCTTTGTTAACTTATCAGTTCTTCCAGGAATGCTATCCCAAGTTTCTAACCAGTCACAGAACACATTTAGGAAACTATAATTATCACTATTTAATGTAAGTGGATTAGTATATTTATTACGAAGTCGACAATCTTTATATGGTGTTTCACATTCAGTATTGCCCACCAAATATAAAATATTTGAATGTATTCTGCGATTTCTGCATAATTTGGCAAGCATTCCTGTTTTCCTAAGGTTAGCAAACCTTGAATAGTGTATTCGTTGAAAATTTGCAAAACCAAATTAACATTTTGCCTTTCAAAAGTAGTCGGAGAAAGAGCTTTTGAAGTCAACTTATAGCAATATTTCACAAGTGATTGAGATTCTAGAGCATAAAGTTTATGTAAACTAGAAAATGGAGCACTTTGGATGTCATCTAATTCATGATTTCCATTATGACAAAACTTTGGGAACATCATGCATTTATGTTCATCTTTTTGGCGAAGCCAATTGTTTTTAATGCATTTTAATATATGCACTGAGTCGAATAAGAAGAAAAGAGGGCTAGACGTTCTAACTGGATGGGGATATACACTTGAAATCTTTGATGGGTTACAAAAGAAAGACATAGCTTTTTTATTTATTGCATTATTATCTGTTATAACAGATAATACCTCAAACCCTATGTCTTCTAAGCCAATTATTACACGTTTAATTATGTCAAATAAGTTCTCAGCTAGAAGACATTTAGTTGGTATAACATGCACAACATCCTTATATTGTGAGAATACACTGCTAAGCATAAAAGCAGATGCGCTTGTGGCAGATTCATTGCTGTTGTTAGCTAAGCAAACAATATTACCACCTTTATAATCAAGATAAGGTTTGAGATGTATTTTATCAACAAGTAAAGATACTGCGATATCATTTTGCATTAGTAACTTGAACTTACTTTTAATATACATGAGAAAATTGTTATCGTGTTGTTCAATGATAGGATTAATAGAAGTTAATAAGGGTAATCATCGAATGGTTGAATAGCATGGTAAAATTACATTTTTAGTGTCTCTTAACAGTCTGTACCCTTTAGGGGAGCAGTTATATCATAAGGAAGAAAATACCATCATTTCACTCGAATAATTCATCTTATTTATTGTCATTATGTTAATTTGTTCATATATGAACTTAATGGCATTAAAATATTTAAATGATTCATCTTGCACTAATACCAAAAATGATTAGATTAATTTTAAGAACTTATATTAGAAGTTTTAATTTCCTGTTCTTCGATGTCCATTTTTTTCATGTTTTCCATCAAAATCTGCAGAGTATTTTCTTCTGTTACATGTTTAGGAATTCTATACTCCCCTATAGCACTCATTTCCACATCACTGCAGAATACTCTAACGGCCAAGTCCGGTTTAATCACCATAGAAATTTTAATTTTGGGGCATGGGCATCTCTTTATATGGCATATAATGATGGTATTATCTTGCCTAATAGAAGTCCAATAATTTATATCTATAAACGTTAATTTTTTTTCTAAATCATCAATATTATGGAAACTTTTACGTTTCCGTAACTCTAACTCGTCAGCAAAACTTTCACATAATGCACGCTTAAGAGCAGAATTTTCTAAACGCATTTTCTTTGCGTTAGGAGACTCTCTAAAAGTGGTTGATGACGATAAATAGGAGGGCCAGTTTGGTAATATTCGAGGAATAGCACCATCCTTAAGATAGGGATCTTTTAATTTGACACTAATTGTCTTTCCAGTCCTTTCATCAAATGCTGATGCCTCTCGCTGTATGTCTTCAGGTCGAAAATGAAGTTCACATACCTAAAGAAATAATTTAAAAGAAAATCGTACCATGTTTGACTTAATACAAAAAAAAGAAGAACATTACATGACAAAAAACGATAAAATAAAACAATAAGGTAAATGTGCAGAATTAGTCCACCCTCGAAAAATCCTTTTAAATTACCACTTTTTATAGGTTTTCGGGGGTGCTGAAAGCGAAAATAACGTTTAAAATTACGGCAAACTAGTATTTTTCAAGATACAAAGAGATGTTAGTTAAAAAGGGGGGATAATTTAACCTAAAACGACCACCCACTTTATGGCATTTTTTTTTTACATGGGCAACGAGAAATTACATTTTCGCCTCAAACAAGACGAAGTGCCTCTTTGATGTAGGAATGAACACAACTAAACGTAAAATGAGCACCTACAGTTGACCCCCTCTCCCCGACAAAAATTCTGTTTACACTTTTTGAAGGGGGTGCTCATTTTACTGTGTTCATTGTACGTTGACTCCCAACCCCCAACATAAAGGTGGCCATACTCATTTTTATTCGCTTTTATTTGTTAAAAAGAAAGCGCCCTAAAAAAAAGGTTGGCCATAAAGTGGGTGCTCATTTTACGTTAAATTTTTATAGAAAGGTTATCCTTTTTTTTTAAAACTAACATTTCTTCATATCTTGGAAACTACTCGTTTGCCGTAATTTTAAACGTTGTTTTCGTTTACAGCGCCACTAGCAGTATCAGAATTTTGGGAGAATTTTAGACAACCCTAACACAAAACTGCGAATAACATATACAAAACTCGTAATTTCTCCGTTTAAAGTGGGTTGTTTATTTTCTTTATGGAGTATACTTCCAAAATAAACTATTAAAATTGTTTAAAAAATAATAGAAATATTATTTTTTATTGCCGGCATTTTGTAAACACTTTTTTAAAATAAGAAATAATATTTCTATTATTTTTTAAAAGATTTTAGTAGTTTAATTTGGAAGTATATTCTCCAAAATTCTGACACCTACAGGGCCACGACATTTACCACAAATAATTATTAATAAGCTTTTGGAATAATAAAAACGGTCATAAACTTAAAAAAAAAGTTTAATCTATTTCACGCTGATATAAATATTGCATAGTAAAATAGTTGAACTAAAAAGATAAATGATTTTTCTTATTTAGAATTATTTAAACAAGGAATTCCGTTTTTACGATATCGCTTTTATTAAATTGTTAGGTGAAAGTACATAATATTTTCACTATACTCCCAATTTTAAATAAGTTTCTAAATAATTTATTATTTCAGCATATAACTTAAATTACATGTAAAATTAATTTGTTATATACATACTTTCATTTTTATTTTAAAATACGTTCTAAAAAATAAATAAATAAAAATAAAAAAAGGCGCGTTTTTTTTTCTTTTTAATATCTCAGACATTTTAACACTTACTCTGCTATATTTAGATGGAGTAAAATCCTTTCTTTTTATTGCATTAATCCACTGGTAAATTATTTCTTTTTTTTTGGGAAATGAAAACACAGTAACTTTTGGTCCATTTTCGTAGTTACCTCGGCATTTTGGAACTATACATCTCGACGGCATGTTTAAATTTATTTAACCTTCCAAAACTTTAAACCAACTTCCGGTTTAGTCATGAGACACATGACCAAATTTCAACAGACCGATGTTCATGACGTCACCAGACTAAATTATAGTCGTCGCTAGGCCATCATATTACGGTAGCCACGCTAACAGCCATTATACTAACGTTGTCGTCAGAAACCCAAGTTCTTGATATTTTGTGGATAAAAACACACGAACGCTGATGATAGCTTATGGGTAGGTTTGAATCATTAATACAAACGTAGAGAGAGAGGGAAATACAAACATTTTAACGTGAAGAGAGAAAGAATAGAGAGAAAGAGAGAGAGAAAGAGAGAGAGAGAGGGAGAGAGAGAGAGAGGGGTCGACATATAGATATACAGACAGATAACTTTTATTGCGTTTCACATAGTGTCACAGTTTGCCTCCGTTTCACAATCTGAGACTGAGCCATTGTTTGCCCTGTTTGAAGTATACAAAAGAAGAAAATTCCTTCTTCCAGAAGTCACATGCTTTCGTCAACTTCCGTTAAGTAAAGGTTAAATTCTGACCTCCCATCCATCAATCACTCTCAGCTTCGAATAACGGTTTTACTTATGTAAAATCTGCATTCTCCTATCTGTCAGTATTCTTGTAGTTAATTTCTTTGCATGGACTTTTTTTCCATTTTGCCTCTCGCATAATTGTTCTTTCATAATATTTTATTCTTTTGTATTTCATTCTTTTTCATTCTCTTGCTTTCTTTTTAAGATTTTTCTCTTCTTCTTTTGCTATTCCTATCTTTCTATTCTTTTCGTTTTCTTCGCTTGTTTTATATTCCTCATTTCTTTTAAACACGTATTTCAAAATAAGGCGATCTCTTTTTTTAACGTTTCCTTTTACTTTCACCATTGTTTCTGTGTATCATGTCTCATTGCACCTGCGTAGTCATTACTTCCGGAATGAAGAGAGCATGTCTGCCACAATGTACACCCCACTTAAACAATTTTACATGTGGTGATGATACGAGTGGTGTTCTAAAAATAATGTCTCCTATTTTTTTCTATTTCGCACGATTGGATTATAGGGGATTACAAATTGCATTGTTACAACTGATCTTCATAACCTGAAAGTTTCATCGATTTCCAAATATTGACGGTGTGAGACTCTAATAAATTAACCTCTGCGATAGACGTACATCACAATCAGTAAGGTGTCATTGAATCCCTTCGCATAGAAAAAAATTAAATCAATCATCATTCAACGGTGTGTGTTGAACGTTTACAAAGCAAATGCAGTAGATGTCAGCATAGTTAAGAGATTTGAGAGTGATGACAGAGATGTGATCTAGACATCAAAAGAAGCTGGCGAAAGTGCATAGCTGTGGTGAGTATGTAGAGAAATAAATTCTGGAGCACAAAAGGTCGCTCGTTTTAAAGGTACCACTCCCGTCTTCGTAGCTCTTCAACGTTTTACCTTTTGAGCTAAAAATAGAAAGCTTTATTTTTGGAACGGCCCTCGTAATTGGACTGTTACTGGTCGAGATCGCTTTATCACAACACATACATTCTATGTATATTCGCTTATGCGGGAATCATATATTCCAATTACGCATCCTATCGGTTCTATTTTATCCTGTTACAAACTGATATCGAATAGGTGGACATGCTTAAGTGTTTAACGACACGGACTGACAACCTGGGTGTGCCAAGTTCGAATCCAGTTCGGTACACTGAAACACTGCAATTTAAAGATGTTGACAGTCTTCAACTGGTCCCTCACGTAAGTACTCGATGTATTTCTAGAAATGATTCTAACTTGAAAGATATCGGAGAAACGAATGCCAAGAAAAAGCTTCTGATTCATATGAAATGAATGAATGATGCTGAACGACAGCGACAACAACAACAACAACAACAACAACAACAGTATCATCAATAAACGCACAAAGAGGCACAAGCGGAAGAAAATGTGTGTCAGGGAGAAACAGAGCACCCGCTGAGAGGTGATGGTGGCTAAGTGGTTAACGGCATGAAATGACAACCGGAGTGTGCCAAGTTCGAATCTAGTTCTTTCCAGAGAAGCACTTTCATTGAGGATGTTGGCATTCTTCACTTGGTCACCCCCCCGTCAGTACCCAATATCGTTCTAGAATGAATTCGAACTAAAAATATATCGGGAATCGAATGCCAACAATTATCATCTGATTCGATCGATCGATGCCTCCGTTCAGTCTCGAAAGACAAAGGATACCCGATGTAGGGGCAGCTGCGCGTGTAATTGTGAGGAAAGGGTTGCGCAATAACCAACTATACTTCTCCTTGAATCCAGTGGCAAGGGGAAGCCCAGGACGACTGGAAACAATGCCGAGATAAGCGGAGAGCACATACAGTACCTGAAAGTCTTAAATGGTCACCCATTTATTACTGAGCAGGTTCAACGTTGCTTAACTTCGGTGATCCAGCGGGAACCGGTGTGTCGACGTGATTATGCCGTACCTCTGATTCATATGAAATGAATGAATGATGCTCAACAATGACGTCATCATATTGTACAGTGGAGTGTAAAGCCGCAATTTCGTCGTAAAAAATACTTTTGTTCAGCTAATCCCATACAATTGAAACACGCATGATAAAATTACCATGAGATGATGATAGGAAGTTGAGAGACACGAATAATTCTGATTAGTGAAAAAAAAATCCCTTACTCTGCGACTAAAACTAAACACAAATTCCGTTTTACTGTGGGGCTGCTTCCCAGCTGACTACAACATGGTAGCTTTCAAGTCCAATGTAAACAAATTCCTCTTAAGCTGCACTATAATAATAATAATAATAATAATAATAATAATAATAATAAAATTCTACTTAATTTTCATCACTTTTAATCATTACGGTGTTGTGTCACTGACCATCTGATAATCATGAATTCTTATCCTTCAGTGGCCTTTGGGTCTTGATAAGTGGCGAGTCCATTGTAAAAAAGCCCAGTTGTAAGAGAATGCGGCATTTTGTCATAGTCGAGAGTTTTGATAAACCAGCCAATGAGTAACGGTGCTTGTCTGCGAATATCCATCTTTATCTTTGTCTTCGGTTCGCTTGTGGCTGAAAATGGTCATTAAAGGTTCCAAGGAATTTTTGGTATACCAACATGGCAACTGATGAGTGTAAGCAGACTACGATATTGTCAGTTCCACTCTGAACCAGAGGTGTAGTAGTACATGTCAGAGTTTCATCCATGGTTTGAACAGAAACAAGCGTTCACAACGTTTCCAGGATTGGATGAGGTCTAATGTATATTCCACACTTTCAATGCTTTTATTGTCATAGAAATCTGTGAAAATGATTATTTTTCAATCAAACTGACTGCCTGCTCTAGTCGAGAATCCACCACGATGCACTAGGTGTATCAGATTTTTTTCGGAATTTTTGATACCCCTAACACAAAACTGCGAATAAAATATTAAAAAAAAACTTGTAATTTCTCCTTTTAAAGTGGGTTGTTTATTTTCTTTATGGAATATGCTTCCAAAATAAACTATTAAAGTTGTTTAAAAAATAATAGAAATATTATTTTTCATTAAAAACAGTGTTACAAACTGCCGGCGCGCATTCATGCAGACATTGTTTTTTACGTGTGAACTCAATTGAATTTTACAAGTGAAATTTTTTTCAATTTTTAAACTTCAAAAATCTATCAAAATTTTTCTATTGGTTCAATTTTTACGATATTTTCAGGGTCAATGTGTAATTTTATGCTCGTCCCAATAAACCGAATATATTTTAAACAAACGTTTTTTTTAATTCATCCCCCATTTTGAAATGTCTATTAAAATTTAAATAATAAATTTACTCACCAAAGTTTTATACATCACAAATTGAAGATAAAAGATTAATAAATAACATATTCTAATTTAAAACAACAAAAAAGAAGTGTTTTTTTGGAAATTTACCTGTAAAGTTAAACATGTAAAACCTTCTTTTTTTTAAATCATGTTGATTTTTTTTGTTAAGTAAAAGCTCATGTTATGCTTAAATTGTCAAGCAAATATCAGACGCTGAGGACAATTTTTTCTATTTCATTCAATGTTTTCTTATTAAAAATTTCACTCGATAAAGGAGAAATAAAATATATTAAATAAAAACTCATGTATTTCATTAAGAGAATAAAAAAACCCCAGTAGACTGGGGTTTTTAACGGCAAAAACTGATAAGTGAATGTGTTCATTTTTCAAATAAGGTGGCCCCAAAATACTAATTTTGGTTTACAGCACGCAATAGAAAGAGACATTAATTGTGGCGTTTCGAAGCCACCGGAAGATAAACTCGAAGAGAAACAGATATTTGTCTCCATTTATTACAACAGTGAAAAACATCTCAGTTCGCGCTTTTTGGAATCCTTGTTTAAAACTTTATTTAAAAAGGACATGGAATATAAATATAAATATGTATACATTCTTAACAATGAAGAATGGAAGTACCCATTGAATAGTATTTTTTTTATAGATAAGTGATTTTTTGGAATGCATATATATTTTTTATAATCGAAGTAAGTAAAATTTCGTTGATTTTCTTTAAATCTTTTTTCAAGAAAACTGATTTAAAAAACGAATATTGCATAATTTGCTATTAAATATGTTATTTTTTTTAATTTGGTCTTTGCTCCTTTCATTGAAAAAAATTAGGTTTGAATTATATTTTTCAAGTTGTTATAAGCTTATAGATAGTAAGTTGAATTATTCAAGTTCTCATCACGCATTTTAATGGCGGCTTCTGACACTGCTTACGATGTACCAAGTGGAAGCTTCACATGTCTCCCTGCAGTGACATAATCCACAATATATTGTAGTCTACTTTGAACTGTAGAGAACATACTGTTGATTTTATCAAATTATTTTTATATATAATAGCTGGAATTAAAATTTAAAACTCAAAAGTCAAGTATCACGCTTCAGTTGTGCTCTAAACAGAAACATTCATTTCGAACGCAACTTATAAAAGAACTTACCGTTGATTTTATACGTTGGGCATTTTTACACACCCATTTTCATTCTCATATATATATATATATATATGTATATATATATATATATATATATATATATATATATATATATATATATATATATACTAGCAGATGTATCCGGCGTTGCCCGGTGTTAAACGTAACGCTAAATATCTTAAAATATATTGTAAAAACGGAAAGAAATTGAGACATGTGCATGCAGGTATTATATATTTTTCTAAACAGTTCTCTTTTTGAATATAAAAAAAGAACATACTCGGACTGAGATCGAAACAAAACCTACAGGGATTGAATCAGGTACGATTACCATTAAGCTGGCTTAACACGATTTTTAAGCATGTTTTCAAACATACTTATTTTTAATATAATGCATCTGTCATGTGAGCCATTCACATATGCGTATTCGTGGAACACTTAGCAAAGAGATAGAAATCCGACGAATCCCACGTACCAATTTTTCAAATTTGACCCGTTAATAACTCGTATTTCCGGATGAAAATCGATTAAAAGTTTTCCACATGTCTCAGTACCCTATATACCAAATTACAACTCTGTAGATCAAAAAATTGTTGAGTACGTCGGTTGAGAAGTGTCCTCACACAAACACATATTTTCACTTTCATATATAGATTTGTCCCTAGTTTTCTCTGTCGTTACGTTATCACATTTTCTCGTTCTTTCCTCTTCTCTTTTGTCTTGCGTCCTTTCTTTCCTTTTATATTTCATTTGTATTGCACTTATTCGTTATTTACTCACTCCGTCACCTCATCCATTTCTTTACTTCCGCTTTTCTTCTTATTTGTCTTCGGCATCGTCATTCGATTGTCTACCATGAAATGATTATCCCGCCTTCTCATTTCTGGCTCTCATATGACGACTTCCATAAGTATGAAACTTCATCGATTTGTTTTTTTTTTTTTAATTCTGTTCACAGTTTTCGCATTTTTTACGCCATCAATAATAACAAAAATATAAAAAAAATAATTCTCTTTTTTATTTTATGCTTGACTCATAAATTTTTTGCAGGGATTAGTCTGTCTTTTTTTTTTCTTTTAATGCCGAATCTTTAAATTATGCGTGGGTGGGAGGGAGATACGAAGAAGTTAGACCGTTTTTAACAAAAGTAGCCATAAATAAAAAAGGCTTCCATCTGTGCCAGTCTTGTCATATTTACTTCAATAGCTCTATCTATCTATCTATCTATCTATCTATCTAATACTCCTTTTACCTATCACACCGTATTTTATATCCACCCTTCTATCTATCTATCTATCTATCTATCTATCTATCTATCTATCTATCTATCTATCTATCTATCTATCTAATACTCCTTTTACCTATCACACCGTCTTTTATATCCACCCTTATATCTATCTATCTATCTATCTATCTATCTATCTATCTATATATCTAATACTCCTTTTACCTATCACACCGTCTTTTATATCCACCCTTATATCTATCTATCTATCTATCTATCTACCTATCTATCTCTATGTATATTATATTTCTATCTATCTGTTTATATTTATGTATTTTTTATTTATTTATCTACCAATCTGCCTATCTATATTTATATATCTATCTGTTTATCTATCAGTCTATATATTTATATATCTATCTGTTTTTCTATCTATTTGTTTATATACCTATCAATCCATCTTTCTATTTATACATCTATCTGTTTATCTATATAGATCCCTGTCTGTTTATCCATCCATCTATATATCTGGCTATCTGTTTATCTGTCCATATATATATGTCTATCTTTAAATCTTTCTGTTTATCTATCTATATGCCTATCTATTTATCTATACATCTGTCTATCATTCTATTTGTCTATCTAACTAGTTAGATCCATATCTAATTATATACTTATATGTTGCAAGACTATCTCTGTTTTTTCGTTATTTTTATGGCAGGTGTTCGATTGAGATTCTAGCTAAAAACATTTGCAAGAACACTTGTTCAACTACAACTGTCAACAATTCCTCTTTCTCTATATCCGTGCCCAAAACTAAATGTAAATTCAGTGCACAAAATTTCTTTTCTAGAACTGCTCGCCTGTGAAACACAATACAGTGGGGTTGTTTCCCAGCTAACTATAACACGGTCGTATTCAAGTCTAATGTAAAAAGGTTCTTTTAAGTAATCCAACTATACCCAGGTTCCACCATTATTGGTTATCCCGGCACTAATGAACACACATCCTCGAGTAAACTTTGAGCCTTGATAAGCCGCGATTTCGCTAGAAAACAAAAATGAAAATGATCTTTTTAAACGTGATCCAAAGCTGTTTTAACCATCTGTTGAATCTTTTACGGGCATTTTGCATCTAATTAAAAAGTTGATGTACAGACAGAATCCAAATTTACGATTTATTTGTTTCTATTATTCATTTATTTTCTCGATTTTATCTTTCGAATTATTCATGTCTTCTTTTAATGAGCCATGGATTATAGCTCACCTTGTATATGTGAATCGCCGTATTGCGATCAAAAGCAGTCAGCAATTCAAATAGGTTTCTTTTCAGTTTCGAAATGAACCTTACTGTATATATATATATATATATATATATATATATATATCAACTGCCGAAGAGTGCTTTGTTCATTTTAAAAAGTACTCTGCATTATCGTCAATGGGAATTGGCGATTTCATTTATCTTACTGCTTAACTCACGATGTATTTTGTTCTTATGTACGCATGCATGCACAGACGCACCTTTCTCTCTCTCTCTCTCACTCTCTCTCTCTCTCTCTCTATATATATATATATATACGAGCAAACAATTAATAAAATATGTTAAAAACACTTTGAAAAAGAGTTAAAAACATATTTAATCTGAAAAGGAAACACTTGATAAGGGGATAGTCCTTAATATATATATATATATATATATATATATATATATATATATATATATATATATATATATATATATATAGATAGATAGATATATCTAGGTAGATAGATAGATAGATATACGTATATATATATACATGGAAATTTTAAGATAAATTATGTATAATTGATAACAACAGAATTTATTGTTTGACAAAGAAGTACAGATAATTATTAAAGTTTTTGTCAAACAAAACATTTCCATTTCTATTATTGCTCTATCTCGTATATTGGGCTTTCTTTATCCGCCTTCGGTCGTTATATAAATATTGATGCTAATATTTATTGAGACTTTATATTTACAGTATTATACAACCTGTATTCTTACTGCATTTCAATATATATATATATATATATATATATATATATATATATATATACATATATATATATATATATATATATATACATATATATATATATATGTGTGTGTTTGTGTGTGTGTGTGCGTGTGTGTGTGTGTGTAAATATAATTGTTGTAAGGATTGGTTTCCTAGATGTAAATCCAATGAAAACGTGCGTGGCTATTAAAGTGTCCAACGGAGAACAGAGCAAGTATAGTCTGTTTAAGTTTCCTTCTTTGGCCTGACGACATGGGCTACTGTGAGAGAGTGTTCGAGCAGAATCAGTATATTATCTATTTTCCTGGCTACCCACAAGAAACAAATATGTCGTCATGTATTATATGTTCTGACACGCACGCACCAACACGACTAGATGAGACGAATCACGGGCCGTAAAATAGACATAAAACATTTAAGAACAACAAGAGAATTTTAATTGGGGATAGATCATTATTTTTATAAAATGAAAGTGAAAGTGAAAACATGTAATTGTAAAATATGTAATTGTAAAATATGTAATCGCAAAATATGTAATTGTAAAATATGTAATTGTAAAAAAATTATTTTACAATTACATATTTTACAATTACATGTTTTACAATTACATATTTTAAAATTACATATTTTACAATTACATATTTTTCAATTACATATTTTACAATTACATATTTTTCAATTACATATTTTTCAATTACATATTTTACAATTACATATTTTGCAATTACATATTTTACAATTACATATTTTACAATTACATATTTTACAATTACATATTTTGCAATTACATATTTTACAATTACATATTTTTCAATTACATATTTTACAATTACATATTTTGCAATTACATATTTTTCAATTACATATTTTACAATTACATATTTTGCAATTACATATTTTACAATTACATATTTTGCAATTACATATTTTACAATTACATATTTTGCAATTACATATTTTACAATTACATATTTTGCAATTACATATTTTACAATTACATATTTTACAATTACATATTTTGCAATTACATATTTTACAATTACATATTTTGCAATTACATATTTTACAATTACATATTTTACAATTACATATTTTACAATTACATATTTTACAATTACATATTTTGCAATTACATATTTTGCAATTACATATTTTACAATTACATATTTTACAATTACATATTTTGCAATTACATATTTTACAATTACATATTTTGCAATTACATATTTTACAATTACATATTTTACAATTACATATTTTACAATTACATATTTTGCAATTACATATTTTACAATTACATATTTTGCAATTACATATTTTACAATTACATATTTTACAATTACATAATTTACAATTACATATTTTAAAATTACATATTTTGCAATTACATATTTTAAAATTACATATTTTACAATTACATAATTTAAAATTACATATTTTAAAATTACATATTTTACAATTACATAATTTAAAATTACATATTTTAAAATTACATATTTTGCAATTACATATTTTAAAATTACATATTTTACAATTACATAATTTAAAATTACATATTTTAAAATTACATATTTTACAATTACATAATTTAAAATTACATATTTTAAAATTACATATTTTGCAATTACATATTTTAAAATTACATATTTTACAATTACATAATTTAAAATTACATATTTTACAATTACATATTTTACAATTACATATTTTACAATTACATATTTTGCAATTACATATTTTACAATTACATATTTTACAATTACATATTTTGCAATTACATATTTTACAATTACATATTTTACAATTACATATTTTACAATTACATATTTTAAAATTACATATTTTAAAATTACATATTTTACAATTACATAATTTAAAATTACATATTTTAAAATTACATATTTTACAATTACATATTTTACAATTACATATTTTACAATTACATATTTTAAAATTACATATTTTACAATTACATATTTTAAAATTACATATTTTACAATTACATATTTTACAATTACATATTTTACAATTACATATTTTAAAATTACATATTTTACAAATACATATTTTACAATTACATATTTTGCAATTACATATTTTACAATTACATATTTTACAATTACATATTTTACAATTACCGAATGGAATGATAAAATTGTTGCCCTATGAAATATGACCTTATTTCATTTCCGTTTGATGTAAACCGGTTTTCTTTTATTTGGTGAAGACTATACACTAGTTGGTCAGTTTATACCCCTTACATCTTCGACCTCGGCTTGAAAATTAACACCAAAGTGTTCCTGGATTTCCTCAAGAGTGTGGTTACCCTGTGTGGATTTGGGTGGCAATAAGCGTCCCCAAGTTCCCATTCCTCTTTGCACTCATCCAACGTGGGTCTGACTAATGCTTTATCGCCTCGGTTTTTCCATCGTCCTTGACCCCCCCACTTATTTGGTGTTGTGTCAGTTTATGGCGACATACACACAAAAAAGGGGTGGTGGATGAAAGGCAAGGCCGCATAGGGTACCTTTACAATTATATCGTTTCAGTTTTCATGATTCCATGTGATGTTCTTTTATGTTTTACATCTGTAGCCGTTTCTGTGTCCAGTTTGTAGTCTGTAGTTTGTAGTCTGTAGTGTTGTGTTAGTCTCCACATTAAAAAGTTTTCGTTAATATTTCTCCAGTTTTCATTATTATTATTATTATCATTATTATCATTATTATTATTATTATTATTATTATTATTATTATTATTATTATTATTATTATTGGCTCACAAGGAGCTTTCACGCAGGTCTTCAGAGATCTTTCCCTGAAAACAGCCTATGGTGTTCCCTGAAAGCTGAGTGACAACAAGTCTTCCCAGGTTTCTAGTACTCTCCGCCTCTTTCGATAACATTTGCAAATAAATTTGCATTATCGCAACGTCTGATTGCCATTGATTTCTCGTCGGCAGCAGCTATTGGTCTTTGCTGGAATTTGAGTGGCAATAAGCGTCTCCAAGGTCCCAGTTCTCTTCGCACTTATTCGGCTGAGGTCTGGTTCGTTCATCGGTCTTTCCTTCCCCCTTGACTACTTGGTTATTTGGTCTTGCTCTTTTTTTTGGGGGGGGGGGGATGTGGCAATGGGGGTTAGGGGTTGCAGAACTTATAGATATGCGGTTTCACTGTTCTTGGTTCCATGTAGTGTTTCATGTTTTGCCTTTGCAGCAGTTTGTCTGGCCAGCACTTGTTGCTCCTGTGTGTTAGTTTCTACATTCAAGGGGTTTTCTTAATATTTCAGCTGTTTTCATTATTGCGGTTCGTTGATTTTATTATTATTATTATTATTATTATTATTATTATTATTATTATTATTATTATTATTATTATTGGACATTTTAAAAATTGATTTCGGTAACCTCGTAATTCTTCCTCCATATTTTGTCCCCCATTTCATTTCCTTACATTTCATAAGTGATATCTCTGACAAAGAGGGGAGAATTGCTGTTCTTTTGGTCAGCTATTGTTTTGAGTGCGTAAATTTTCAATCCTCTCATATTATTCATTATCATTGATCTGACAGCCCATCTCATTAACCATATATTCTTAAGTGTTTTAAGTTGACTCATCTGATAAAATATTTCTATTAATTGAATGGCCGTATCTAAAGAAAGGATGCTTTCTCGTGTATTTGTTTGTTTCGTCATTTTATCTAACAAACAATTGGACAAGCATATGCGTCCGTTGGAAAGTCCATATTGGCATATGAGAGGCTTGATTAACCGAGACAATTCCCGTAACACGAATCGTTGTAGGAAGAGTCACAACCGATGCGTTTCAACTGCGGTTGCAGAGATCAGAGTCGTGTCAATTGAGTCGGAGGATTTGTCGTTGATCAACCTTCGTTAGATAAGCTTTTATTAAAATATAGCACACGGATTAGGTAGGACATTATGATTTCTGTCGAGCTAGGCACACGAGGTTGTGGCCGGGTGCGGCCGAGGCGAGAGCATTTATCCGGACAAAGCGCAGCGGAGGTAGAGTGAACGCAGATACGCAATAGATAAAAGTGTTAAAGTCGCTTCCGATTGTGCGCGTGTCGCCGTGGAGTCATAATTTACCGTTTTATCTGGTCGGATTATTTATGGATTCTTTCTCGGAATCTGACGGTCGTGGAGAGTGGGGCGATGGCTAATCCTTTGCGGGTAGCGCACTTTTTCCGTCCAAAAGCGGTGGTGTGTAGATTTAAGATGGGGGCGGGTGCAGATGGGTGATATACCCGAGGCGCTGGACACCCAGCAAGAGGGAAGTAAACGCCAAGATTGAATGGTTGACCTTTCGGGGTCAAATATGAACAACATCACGTGACCTCTTGTCGAGTCGTATCTTGTTGGGAAAAATAAGGTATGGGTTGTGGTTGGTAAGCATGTGGGTAGAGGAGGAAGAGGAAGGCGAGGATGATGAGGAAGAATGAACACAATTGAAAGGAAATATAAAATTAGACGAATGGACAGCAGGACGTATTTATACAGACTTTGAATGGGCTGGTCAATCAAATGTACAATAATCATTAACAAGCTCACTTCATTAGCTTTAATACAGGACGCTAACTTATTGTAGCCTTGAACCAGACTTTGTTATATAAATTACAGTGAGGTGTTCATATACTTATTGAGGTTTCTTTTCCCGAAAATTTACTTTGAAAAACTACAGGGCGGAACGATAACATTGTTGCCCTAGAAAAGACGACATGATTCCATTTCTGTTTAATGAAAATCGGTTTTTCTGTTTTGTTGCAGACCATTGATTAGTTGACCAGTTTTGTACAAATCCTAAGAGCGATAGGAACATTTTATCATACTGAAAATGACACAATATTCAACGAGGGAATAGGAGATGCGCCGCAGTACAACTCATGCTCTCTACTCATCCAAGTAATGACAACAGAACCATTGCCAGCACTCAAAATGCATGGATTGCCACGAATAAAAGGGACATGCCGAGGGTAATGAAAACAAAGTTTCCGGTCACAGTTATGGTCTTTGATGTGGTTTCAAGTGAGGGTCACATCATATCACCTCACATCTTCGACGTCCGTTTGAAATTCAACACCAAAGCATACCTGGATATACAGAAGAGTGGTGGACCCCTGGTGCAATCAATTGGTCGCTGGAAGACTCTGGGTATGACAGCAAGACTCGTCGTAGGCCACAAGTCAAAAAAGACCCAGCTTCAGAAGAACTGTTACGACTTTATACCCTTCTCTCACTGGCTCTCCTCCTCCTCCAACCTATTTAATTTGATCATACATTGTGAACATCACTAACATGACCTCCCATAGCACCAAATCCAGCCCGATCGTCGCCATCCGCCGAGTATTCGCCGAGCTCCCACCAGCGCCTGTGGAAAAGGCATGCTCCCAGTTCCGAACCCGTATCGAGACGGCGATTGAGACTGAAGGCGGCTACATTGAATAGATGCCAGCTCTACTACATAATCAACTTTAATGAATTGATATTTTCAATAAAAGTTTTAAAATAAAGCTGTAGTGTTGTTTTCTTTAGGACGATAACTTGTAGTAAAATTATCTACTAAAATACTACGCGTTTTTTTAAAACATCTCCATTTATAAAAAGTTTTGTACATATTATGTTTATGTGCCGCAACACACAAACGCACTCCAATTGCTGAATCCGCACGCAATGAAGAACGCAAAAACAAAGGTGACATTAGAAAATGAAAATACCTCTGATACAGCATCATCCAACTGGTGTCCAACATGCGGTAAAAACTTAGAGCTAGAATCGGTCTAACAAACAATCTTTGAACCCACAGACTAATTACATGATCACGGTCATATGCGCTGGCCATGGACGAACATCATATACATTTGTATTTAGAGGATTCACTCTTAAACTAATTAATATTGGAAACCAAGTTGCTAGGCGTAATAGGTCGTGATGTGGGCGATATTTAATTTTCTTCAGTCTTATGCAAAAGCGACAAAGAGGAAGTTGAAGCTCCTCGTAAAATTATGAAATTTACCCAATATTTCGGTTTCTCTTTCAGTGGGGAATAATATTGACACAAACTATTCACAGTGATTATCGGTAATGGTAGAATTGGACAGGGTTTTATTACTTAAGGACGGCTTAACAAGAACTTACACTAGATTTGGAAACGACCATGTTTTAGTTAATTGGGAAGCAGCCCTGCGGTATTTTTTAAAATAGGAGTCACCATTTATCAAGGCCCGGAGGTCACTCGAAGATAAGGGTTAATGAGTGTACAGTAGTCATTGGGAAAGTGTAGTAATCGATAGTAGTGGAAATTTGATAAATTGGATTACTTAAGGGGAAGGCTCATCAAGAACTTGTTTACATTGGACTTGAAGACGACAAAAGCAGGAAAACACGGCGTGCAGTTCTAAGAAAGAAGCTTTGTTCATGGCATCTACGTTTAGGTTTAGGCACAGAAAAAAAGTGGGGGAAATTATTGAGAGTGGTTCAGCTAAGCGAGTGTATTATATATATATATATATATATATGTATATATATATACATGTATATATATGATAAGTTAAAAAAAATAAAAGTTGATTATAAACGGAATAAAATAAATAAGTGAATAAAAGGAGAAAAATAAATAGATCTCTATTATATGAAAGGAATTTTGATTGTGTGCGTCATTTTCCCATGGACTCGAAAACGACTGGGCCGATTTTTATGAAATTCTACACGAAGGTACTTCATGTGACTGGTAATTTTCCTAGAAAGGTTTTGTATCGGAACGTGTTCGATAAGTATCGATAAGCGATAATCGAATTAACTAAATGAAAGAAGGAAAGGCAGTTTTGACCAAAGTTAACACTTTACACAGCCTAACATCACAATTGCATTTTAAGAAATTTTATTACGTCACTAGACGAAAGGCCCGGCATATAAAATCAACACTGGGTTCTTCTGTATGACAGAGGCGCGTTCGAAATGATTGTTTCTGTTTAAAGCACAAGCGCACTATTACACTTGTTTTTTTTTTTTTAATTTTAAACTTAAATTCAAGCGACTATCACCGCACAAGCAATAAGGCCTGGTATATAAAATTAGCAGTAGGTTCTTTAATACGACAGGGGCGCGTCCGAAATGAGTGTTTGAGCACAATTGAAGCATGATACTTGACTTTTGCATTTTAAACTTTAATACAAGCCATTTTATATAAAAACTATGTTCTTTAAATCAACGATAGGTTCTCTACAGTGCAATGTAGACTACAATGTATTGTGGACTAATTCACTGCGAGAAGGAATGTAAAACATTCTCCAGGTGCACTGCAGTTGGTCCCCGAACGAGAGCAGGCAATCAATCGATTTGATTAAAAAATGGGCGATTTCATCGATTTCGATGACAAAAAGATATAGGGGAGTATGAAACATTCGTTAGTCGTGATTCAATCTCAGGGCAACATCGGGTCTTCCTGCTGGTAAAATATAAAAAATAATTAAACAAACAAAAAATAAAAAATAAAAGAACTAAAGTTAGATTTTTTTTTCGAAAAAGCGCATAAAATGAATAAAAACAAAATTCAAAATAAACCCTTGCTAATAATGTAATATAAAATAATTCATACTAAAACCCATGAAACTTTGAAAAGTAATAATTGTAACAATGAACAAAATAATTAATAATATGTATACATGTATGTATGTAAGTATGTGTATATGTGTATGTACGCGAGTGTATTCATGTGGGCATGCACATATGCATATTTATATTAATATGTAATTAACTATAATAATTATTATCTCCCTTTATCCGTTGACACAGTTGTCTCTAATAGTTAAAAGTTTAGCATCAATCATTTTAATAAAATTGCAGAAAATAAAATTATAAAATTAAACAAATGCGCATAAGTTATAAATGCAAGAAAAATAAATAAGTAATATATAAAAAAATAAAATAATTAAATAATATTGGGTATCAACACGAAACCTATATTTAGTTTAAATAATGTAATTGATTTAAAACAAATTAATGTCTAATTTCTACGTCATTTGCAATAGTCATAATAGTCATAATATGCACGTTTAAAAGTAGAATACATGTCTGACGAAGACTATTTCCCGAAATATTACAATACGGATCCTTTGCCAAACCACATTAACGCAAGTAAGAACACGGCACATGTAAAATATTAACACACACACACACACACACACACGCACACGCACACACACACACGCACACACGCACGCGCGCAAACGCACGCACACGCACGCACACGCACGCACACATATATTATTGTATCGTATTGAATCTGTATAGCTTATTCCACTATCTAAATTTGCTTCAGTTTATTACATCTTTGCACTGTATTGCCTTCTATAAACTTAAATGTCTTTTTATATACACATTAAACAATGTTTCAAGCAAACTACATTAACCTCTTATATAATATCTATCTATCTGTCTGTCTATCTATCTATCTATCTATATACTATTACATAAAAGGAACTTTGTTTGTGTGTGTGGGGGGGGGGCAAGTACGTCCTTTGTGGACTAGAAAACGGCTGGTCCGATTTTTATAAAATTTCACAGAAAGGTACTTTATGTGTGTTGGCCGTGTTTGTATATAGTTTTTTTTTTTTATCAAAATGTCTTCGATGTATCGATTTTCGATAATCGAAATATCTGATGAAAGAAGGAATAGGCGATTTTGATCAAACTTAACACTCACCTAACATAGCTTAACATCACAAGTGCATTTGAGAAGTTTTATTATAACACAAGTCGAAAGACCCGACATATAAAATCAATAGTAGGTTATGACAGGCGCGTGTTTTTAATGAATGCTTCTATTTAAAGCACAACTGTATCATGATACTTGACTTTTACATTTTAAACTTTAGTTCAAACCATAATATATATAAAAATAAATTTATAAAATCTACATTAGATTCTTTACAGTACAATGTAGACTATAATTTATTTTAGAATGAGTCACTGCTGGGAGACATATGAAGTTTCCTCCGGGTGCGATGGTTCCCAAATAGAGCAGTTAATCCATCGATATGATTGAAAGAACGGGCGATTTTACCGATTTCGATGACAATAAATATATTGAGTTTGAGACATTCGTTGATCATCATTCAATCCCGGATAACGTCAGGTTTCCCTGTCCAAATATGTATGTATGTATATTTGTATGGCAGTTATCGCATATCTATGCGACGCTTTGTCCGACACACTTCCGTTGAAACAACTGAGAGTATCCATTTTATGCCCACTCTTGCTTTCAAAGTATTAAAAACATTACGTTTCTACCCACGATTTCACCTTTTCCATCTCTTTCCTGGCCTCAACCATCAGACGTCGACTTTGAAAACTCTCTTATAACGACCCTCTTTTCTTCACCCCCGCAAAAAACACATACACTTTTAATAGCTAACCTTTGACCAATTCCATATTTTCCCGCCAACGAATGAAAATGGCGGCGGGTGATACAAGCGACAAATTTAGATTGTTTTTCATCGGGACATTTTCACGTTCGACAATGGAGAGGCGGCGATCAGTGAGCCCTTCGTACAGCCGGACAAGGTGGTGGTTGGTATATGTGGCCCATGTGGAGGGCACGCGCGATATCCTTCAAATTACGGCATTAAAGAGTTGAGCAGTAAACGGGGTGGTTCAAACGGAGGAGATATCTGGAGCGGTTGGGTGTTGGTGCGCTAGAGAATGAGATAATATCCATCGACGGCGCTGAAGAACAATATGGCGGACATGGCGGACATGGCGGGCAATTGAGAATCAGCACTCACAACATACAAAAGTAGGTCGTGAAACGCTAAAGAGAGATAGATAGATAGATAGATAGATAGATAGATAGAGAGAGAGAGAGAGAGAGAGAGAGAGAGAGAGAGAGAGAGAGAGAGAGAGAGAGAGATTTAAAATAAGACCAGAAAGGTAGAGCTATATGTATCTATTATTATTATTATTATTATTATTATTATTATTATTATTATTATTATTATTATTATTATTTCTGTTTGTCTCTCTGTCTATCCGTTCCACTATTTCTCCGATCTGGCCGATCTGGCTGAAATTTTGTATGGAATTTTGTATACTGAACTAAGTATTCTGACTCCAGACATTTTATTGGAAGATACAAGACCGATCTGACTGAAATTTTGTACAGAGCTTTATTATCGTAAGGTGCAGGGAACTAAGTATTATGGTAACCGTTCGATGTTAGGGATTAATATGGACTAATAGGAATCAGTATCTAATACAAAAAATTAGCACTAAGTCAACCATCAATTTGGGATAAATTCTAAGTCAACCGATTTTAATATATATATATATATATATATATATATATATATATATATATATATATATATATATATATATATATAGTTTTTAGGATATAGTGCTGTTGGATTGTAAACATGGTCCAACATCCGAAACATATGTAACCAAACAGATAAAACGGTAATAAAAAAATAAAACACACACACACACACACACACACACACACACACACACACACACACACACACACACACACATATATATATATATATATATATATATATATATATATATATATATATATGCAATAGAACCCTGGCATGCGGTGGTCCTAGGATACAGTTTTTTTTCAGGTTACAATGTGGAATACGAAGTTTTTTGAACCCTGGTTACACTATTTGCTTTGCTACACGATGTTATTTATAATATTATTTGATTATTTACATGCGTATTATATACTGTACTGTATTTTGTATTTAATTTTTAATGCCGTATCCCGGGGTTCTACTATATATATATATACTAGACTACTTGTGACCCGTTGCGTCAGTATATGTTATTGCTAGCTAGAAATAAGGAGTATATCAATTATGCAAAAAATATGCGCGCTTGCGCGTACAACAATAGCCACCACTTTAAACATAAGCAATTACATTGCCTATTATCCGGAAACCTACTTGTTGGCGGAAAATTTAAATGTGATATTCGTTTTCAGCATACCCAAGCACGTTACAAAGTCGTCATTTTAAAGGGAAGTGTTTAGGTGGAAACCAAGTAAAAATTTACCAAAATTGCTATTTTTGTATTTGTTTTAAAAAAGCTGCATTATATATAGTGTTAATCATTTGTCTTTTAAATTTTTCTTACGTCATTTCCGCCGAATGACTTAGTAAACAAAGTAGTGCGACTCATAACGAAATTATCAGCATGGCATAATTCACTTATCACAAGTCAACAGCTATAACTACTGCGCGTTTCTAACAGACTAAAAAGTCTATTGTTTGCATAATCTTCAAAGTATTAATAAACATTTGCAAGTAATTTTAACGTCTTTAAACTGCCAATTACGTAATCTAATACTATAAAAAAGACTTAAAATAGTTTGAATCGTAAAAAACTAAAGCAAATACGTAAGAAAAATAACTGCTATTGCGTTTGGTTACAGTTACAGTGAGAAATAGGATTGACTGGTTAAATGGTTTTAATTTCTTCGTTATTTCTTAACCAATCAATTAACTATGAAATGTCACTTTTATTGCCTTTGGTAACAGTTACTTATTGTAGGATTTTTTGTTATATTCCATTTATAAAAATGTTAGATGTTATTATGCGTTGATAGTTAAGGCGTTTCTTTTTATTAACACGGTAACAACGACTGAGCAAGCTGATCTTAGTAATTTTAACGTTTTAAAACTGTCAATATATAATACTTTAAATTGTAAGCATATTTGTTTTGTTTTTCTTTGAAAACGATTCCAACTTGCAATGAAACATACAAATAATATTAGTAAAATGCCAATATAAAAAAAAGCAAAAGGGATTAACAGTTTTATTTTATTTTCATATTTGCACGAAAAATTGTCGATTGAAAAAAAAATTCATGGTTTTGTTTTTATTTACTTCTGCACACTGGAAGCTGTAAACCGGATGGACGATTTCAACGTCCAAGCAAGACGATTTGAGTTTTATAATATACTAGCAAGACCTGTTAACCGGTGTTACCCGGTGATAGCATGCATCCCCCCCTGCGTAAAAATTGAAAGTACGGCTGTTTGTTTTTGTTGTTGGCCAACCCCCTAAACTCCTTATGTTAAGAACGGCTTTCGGAATAGACATCCTCCAAAACGTCTTTCGAGATTTAACACGCCATTTTGTGAGTGAGGGTGGGGTTGTCACAAAATTTGTCGTAAATATAACTTTGCTAATCGCTGTCAGGAATCCCACGCGCAAATACTATGAACGAACAACAAAAATTGGTGGTCGCAATGTCGTTTGGCTCGTGCTGGCGGACAGGGTATGGTTCAGAGTATATTTCAGGGCATGGTTCAGAGTATTGTTCAGGGCATAGTATTTTGTCTGCCAGACTGGAGTTAAGGAGACAAAAACTCTCGAACCCTCTATCACTTAAAGGAAACTAAGTTCCTGTAGTCACATATATATTACCATGTAAAAATGTACACGGTTTTTAAGAAATTGACAATTTTAAGTAAGCAGAAAAAATGAACAGTATAAACAGAACGATTTCTATAAATAATAAACATTTTTTTAAATTTGAACAATATATACAGGATTTTGTTTTTATTATAAACAATATAAATAGAACAATTTAGAAATTGAAATAAAGTAAACCTTTTTAAATGTTAAGTGTTAGACAACGAACACGGAATTATTGTATAATTTATGAAAGAAATATTGATTATATACATGAAAGGAAATGATTTTGGAGGAAAATAGACTCAAACAATTTATTATGTTTAGTGAGTTATTTTCGTGTAAATAAAATTATGGTGAATTAGAAAAAAATATTTTGGTTTTTGACCTATTTGCATGTCCCAAAAATATAGAAAAAAAATCATCTACGCTCCCCAAACAATGTAAATAGCGACGGTAACTCGTTATAGGGAAAAAGTAGCCGCAGAGGTCAGGATCGAACGTCCAACGTTAATTGTAAAAAGGAGGTGAAAAAGAAAGGAACCGCTTTAACCGATTGCTCTACAACGAACGTACGACTTTAGGATCTTCGAAATGACTCCTTTAAACAAACTGGAGTCATTCAGTAACTGAAAGGGAGTCGTTCAGTAGACACCGCTAAATCTCGTATTGTAAACAGAAGTATATCTACTGTAAAACTAAAGCAACAGTTTATTTTTGTTGGTCAATGTTTATGAAATGTAATTATAAAAAAAAGCACATGTAATCATTGTAAACCGTCATTCTGGAATATTAGTTATCGAGAACAATATCTACGTTAAAAGTAAAGCAATATTTTATTTAAAAAAAATCAATGTGTTAAATTTTAAAGCGTGTGTCGAAAACAATTATGTACGCTGTAGTTAAACAGAAAATATGTATCACGTTATCGTAGCTTTGTACGAAAAGCTAACATCTACGGTATATTTAATGTGTAAATGAAAGCATTCGTGGCTTATGAACATATTTCAATGGCTCATTATGTTTGCAATCGTGTTATTTTATCTGAAATGAGTGCTTAAACTAATCAGGGAAGCCATGTTTTATTTTTAATCTCTGGAGTGTTCTTTTTTGAACAAGAGTTCGTTCATTTCAGAATGAACGAATAGTTAATTGTCAGCCAAGAGACTTTGTGGAATGTGAGGATGGAGAAATCATTATTTTTGGGGATCAGAAAAAGCAAAGATTATGGTATGTGTATAAGTATATGAACCAGAACATTAGGGTGAAACCCCACATATGGCCATAATGCAGAATAGCTACTGGTATAGACTGGGAGCGGAATAGTACCTTTTATTCAGAGGGAAAATAACAGCTATTTCCATTGTATATCTTTGCGATAGTGATGATGTTTCTCCTAGAATAGATTGTAAGATTTTAATATAGCAGAAAAATGTGTGTAAGATGGCATTCAAAAATTACATAACATGCTGGCGAATAGTTTGGAAATAATAAATTTGTATGTGCCCTCTGTTGGAACAAGCCTAGTGTACTTTGGTCGAGAGGGAAATTTCAGCAATCAAATTATATATATATATATATATATATATATATATATATATATATATATATATAATAGGAATGACACGGGTTCATATAGTCAGAGCAAATGAATAAATACAGAAAAAATTTGAAATCGAGAAGCAAATGAGCGAATAAAAAAGCAAGGAATAAAGTAAATAAATAAATAGATAAATAAAATAGATGGATAATGTAACCACCCCGAGAAAAGAAAAAAAAACAACTATAAAAACTAAAGATAGGGAAGTAAACAGCAATGAAAATATAACATTACTTAGGCCAGTAAACAGCCGCCAAGTTAAATTAATATCAATACCCCGCTGCTACAGCTTGACGACATGAGATCGCACTTTCTCCTCTTCCTTCAACCCCCACCCTTACTCCTGTCTTTCACTACATTTCTTTCCAGAATCTCTACTACTCACATTCACAGAGTATACACCACACTTTCTTCGAAAGCGGAAACCACACCCAAATATCTTATAAAAAACGAATGTAATCTTGACTCTTTCTTAACATCGCTTCTTTATTTTGGTCTGAGGAGGTGGTCTCCTTGAATTAGGATTCTACTGAAACATGTATGCACATATGTAACCAATAATGTTTGTATAATAAACAGACAATATACCAGCTCTGTCCACCATTGATCACTCTTTAATAATTAATTGGATTTACTTCCACAAAACCAATGTTTTATTTTTTATTACCGTTTTATCTGTTTGGTTACATATGCTTCGGATTTTGGACCATGTTTACGATCCAACAGCCTCGTCAGACCTTACAGGAACCTATATATATATATATATATATATATATATATATATATATATATATATATATATATATATATATATATATAAAAATAAGCGAAAATGTCCCAAGAGCCCTTTCGGCCATCATCTCATCAGGAGAAATCGATAGCATTGAAATAATGTTAATGACGAAAAAAGAGCAATCGGGGATCTTTTATAAATTAAAAATGCCAAAAAGGACGATTAAAACCAATAATTTAATTTAATAAAGCCTGTAAAAAGCGATTTAAATAGCACCGCGAGGGGGGAATGGGGAGGTGGAAAGAGCTCCATTCCTCTGCAGTTTTGGATTCCGCTATTGGCCAACATCTGGTTGAGAATCCTTGTTGTAGCAATCAGTATAAAATGGAGTGGTTTGAGATACTTCATAGAGCGTACTCTAAAAATCATTTTAACAATTTTAGAATCTGTCTCTACCGCAATCCGTAAACCCTCTTTGTGCCGGCAGAAGGAATTATTAAAAGCGTTAAATCTCTTCGGGGAACTCTGACCAACTCCCCAATTTTTTCCCCCTTGCGGTGCTATTTTAATCGCGTTTACATGCTTTATTAAATTAAATTATTGGTTTTAATCGTCCTTTTTTGCCATTTTTAATTTATAAGAGATCCCCCATTGCTCTTTTTTTGTTATTAATCTTATTTCAACGCTATCGATTTCTTCTGATGAGATGATGGACGAAAGGGCTCCTGAGAGATTTCCGCTTATTTTCAAATATATTTATAAATTCTTTACACACACACACACACACACACACACACACACACACACACACACACACACACACACACACATATATATATATAAGTGACATTGTCTGTTTGCAGGAAGAACGATCTCTACCAAACTCCTCCGCTAATCATTGATCTACAGTTTTGAAACTTGATATATGAGAAATTTGAACCTAATTCGATTTCGTCTTTAGTCGGTAAAAGATAGGTGCTAAGTGGTCGAAATAAAAAAAATAGAACTTGGAAGGCGTAAGTCGTTTAAAGTGCTCTTGTGCGCATATTCAAATATACATTTAGAGGTTATACAGTGTCTTGTTTTGCAGTTTTTATATTGTATAGATTAAGGTCAAACGGTAACCAATAAGGCTGAAAAGCTCTATGTTTAAGTTTCGATTCTAGCTGATGGAACCCATATAACATTTTTTTTTTACTTTTGAAATCATTACTATATATTGGATACAATACTATAACCGATAGAGAATTGACTGTATAATAATAAATGCATCTGCATTAATTAAAATATATTTGCTCATATATAAACACACACGCATATATATATATATATATATATATATATATATATATATATATATAAAATTGTCACAAAAACATATATATATAATTGTCATAAAAACATATATATATAATTGTCACAAAAACATATATATATATCATTGTCACAAAAACATATATATATATAATTGTCACAAAACATATATATATATATAATTGTCACAAAAACATATATATATATAATTGTCACAAAAACATATATATATATATATATATAATTGTCACAAAAACACACACACACACACACACACACACACACACACACACACACACACACATATATATATATATATATATAATTGTCACAAAAACACACACACACACACACACACACACACACACACACACACACACACATATATATATATATATATAATTGTCACAAAAACAAAACATGCTCGATTATAGAAACTAATAATCAGGAAGCTTAATAATTTAGCCAATTTACTTTGACAAATTTTATTGGTATACGAACATTGCCGTTTTTTTTAAACATCTTTTTTGTATATGTATGTTTTAATATATTAAAGTTTTGGTTAAATATATTTAATGATATGTATATATACTGTGCGGTCGTAAAATACGCTTAAATGTGATATTTCAATTCATGCAGATTTCATATTTATTACTATGGACCTAATTTCCTATTGGTTATTTATTATATTGCACGCACTGATTAAAAAAGTTTTGAAAAATATGACTTGATCATCATCAACTGGAATCGAACTATACATTTAGTTCTCCAGCGTTATTCACTAACATTTGAGCTGAGAACAGATGAATATTCAAACTTTTCAAATTAACGTAGATTAATGTGTAAATGTATATTTGTGCATGCGCATGTGTACAAAGGCACTTTAAGTCTACTTTCCCCTGCCAAGTTCCACTTTTTCAATTTGGACTTCCTGACAGCTATTTTGACCGATTAAAAACTAGATCTAATTTGTTGTACAAGTCTTAAAGCCCTAAAATTCAAGTGTCATGTCTGTAGAACAAACATCGGCAAAGGCGTTTCGTAGAGACCTTTCCGCACACACATTGGCAAGGTCTCTCTCTAACTCTCTTTCTCTCTTTCTCTCTCTCTCTTTCTCTCTCTCTAGTTAAGTATTTCGTTGCATTTACAATGACGTTAACACCTCTTCCTTCTATTGGAAAATTATTAAAACGAACTTGTTAATATACTCAGTCGTAAATATACGCACTACTAAGTAAAAGTTAACTAATTAGCATATTATTTTAAAAACGAACTTTAATTAATTAATTACTATTTTTTATGGCTTCCTTTTTACTTGATTAATTCCATTTAACTATTACACTCAGTGCTATTTATTTATAATTTTTACATTGTGCCTAGCATTTAAAATAAAAGAGTTCTGGAACACATAAATATATTTATTTACATATGTATAAAATGAATTTGTATGTGTATGTGTATGTGTGTGTGTGTGTGTGTGTGTGTGTGGAAAGTCTCTATCAAACACCTGTCTGATCTTTTGGTCTATAGACTTAAAACTACATATACAAAGGATTTAGATCTGTGGAAAAATGTAGGTGTAATCTGTAAAAATGGCTGGTAAGATATCAAATTTGAAAGTAATATATAAAAATAATATTGATTTTGGCAGGGTAAGTCGAATAACGACGTTATGTCTGCTGTTGCTTTTGCGCATGCGTAAAATTGAACAATTATAGCACGAAGACGCTTTAATTTTAACCTTTCGTATCCATCTATCGGTAGCTCAGACGGTAAGGAGATTGGAGAGATAATTAACAACTTAAGCTGGACTGTTAAACGTTCTGGTTTCGGTTCTAACGGATGGCACTCAAGTCGTTTTGTTATAACCTTTGAAATCATTACATATATTGAATAATAATCAATAGGGAGTTAGCTCTATAATAATAAATACAAAATCTGCGTGAATTTAAACATAATATTAATGCGAATTTTACAACCGAGCAACGCCGGACGGATTATATATATATATATATATATATATATATATATATATATATATATATATATTTAAGGCCTTCACTATCCCGATTATATCAGAAAGTAAGTTTATGTTTACTGATTTGTATTGTGGTTATCTTGAAAAATCAATTAATACACGAAGTTAAAACAATAACAAAACAAATGAGACCTTTCGTTTGTCCATTTATGTTCATACGTCAACAGCCGGTTTCCTGCATTGCTATAGCCTTCTTCGTCTATATCGCTCTCTCTGTATGTATGTATATTTATCTATACTCCTATAGATTTTTTTGTTGTGTATATTGACATTCATATTAAACACCCTTTTTCTATTTATTTAAAAAATACAACTTTGTTTTAGATGGGTCGAGGAATTGCATTTATCTTCAAAAGATCTAACTAATTTGCATATTCTTTTAAACATTGATTTTAATTAAATCCTTATTATTTTTTCGGTTTCTTATGGGATAATCATCTTTAGTTAACTATTACGTGTAATTATATTCATGCAGAAATTCTACATGATTTCTACTTGCTTAATATTTGTGTAAAATGGTTATAGTAAACACAAACCTCTTTTTATATATATATATTTATGTATGCGCATATATATTTGTTTTAAAGATTTTGCCTACCAAATTCCTCTGTCAGTTTTTGGTTTACAGACATGAAACTTATATATAGGGTATTCGAACCCATGCGAAACTTTATATTTGGGTTTTAGCCGGGAAAAATTTGTATAAAAGTATGAAAACTAAAACAATAGAATTTGCCAGGTGGAGGTTGAACAACGGCATTACGAATAAGCATGCATAACGTAATAGCTATTGGTTCATATTTTAATTTTCAGCCTTGCAGCAAACATGTCTCCATAACTCATGCATTATGGCCAAAGGAAAAAGTAAATTTTGGTTTCGATCCTCGGTGGTGGCGCACGAGTCATTTTTTTTTTTTTTTACTATTTAAAACCATTACTATATATTGCGTCCAAGATAATATAATAATAAACACGAAATGTGCATTAAGCAAAATATCATATTAAAGCGTATTTTACGGCTGGGCAATTTCGGGCGGCCTGCTAGTATTAAACTAAACAAACTAAACAAAGAGAAACACAATATGCTACCAACTGGATAAAGGTGAGTGCACTTTGAATACTTACTAATTAAACACGTGGAAATGGAATGTTGACATATACCTACGATAAGTATTATCGTAAAGCAGCGTTACATAAAGAAACCAACCACATAATTGATCACAAATGATAACTAAGTACTCTAACAAGAGAGCTTTGGGACAGAATGCTCCACCAATATAGACAAATACATACTATTATGTATCTATTTACATCGCATATGGCTTGGAAACCTATCTCGTTAACGAGGCATATAAACTTATAAAATATATTTATATTCTAGTATTGAGAAAAAATAAACAACACAAATGAAAGAATGACAACCATCGAAATTAAGTTTATATATGAAAACTTTTGCTTTTAAGATATGTCCACCATCGAACAGTTATGGAAAAGGTCTTACATTGCGAGGAGAAGGAAATAATCGATTTTTATTCCTTCCATGGTTTTAGAGGTTCAATTCGGGGGGGGGGGAGACTCCTTACTGTTTTTGTTTTACTCGCTTCTACTCAAGGTTGTTTGTGGCTCCCTCGAGGGAGAACCCGTGTTATCAGAGTAAGGCCGTGTTATTGCCAAGAGCGGTAACTAAGTGTGCATCCATTTCGGAAGGGAAAAGGGCGAAGGCTAAACGAGCAGCGTTTTGCGCCTCGTATCTCGTTTGCGCAACGGCGTGGAAAGAAAGGTCGATACAAGAAGACCAGAAAAAGGACATGGTGCTCGTTGAAGGCGGGCGGGGCAGTTGGCATAAAATGATTTTCTGTTTGCCTGCCCCATTTCCCCACCTTCTGAGACACAACAGAAGGAAAACACTTTGGGCGGGGAAATTTCACGGTGAACTAAAGCCAAGGAAACGCTCGAGTAATAAAAAGTGTCTCGTTGGAAGGTTTGAAGCAGATGATGGTTTGATTTGTGAGTGAATGGGTGTCTGCGAATAGATAGACTGATAGGGAGCGAGAGATAGAGATAGGAATAGATAGATAGATAGATAGATAGATAGATAGATAGATAGATAGATTTAAGGTAAAAAGAGACACTGGCGTTGAGGTGGACGTTGCTTGGAAGAGTGAGTATAAAAAGGACGAGTAAGAGAAAGACGGAAAGAAAGGGAAAGAGAGAGAGAGAGAGAGAGAGAGAGAAAGAAAGAAAGAAAGAAAGAAAGAAAGAAAGAGAGAAGGAAATTTGATGGAATACAGCAGTTTGGAAAATGAGAAAGCACGTGTCAAGAATTCAGGGACGTTGAAGAGAGAAGGAGAGAGAAGAAGAGACAGAAAAAAGAATAGAGAAAGAGAATTTAGAGAGAGAGAGTTAAAGGGACAGCATGAGAAAAAGAAAAGAGGAGTTAGTGATGGAAACGATTGGATTAGAAAGAAAGAAAGAGAGAATTAAAAAGAGAAAGAATAACAGCTATAAAGATTCCGTGTTGATGATAGATATAGTAATAGAATTCCATTGCTAAATTCGGACTATCATGTAAAAAGAGTTGTGTTTGAAGGCTATGTCAATGCAGTTTGTGGGATACCACTTTGGACACGAGTTTGTATATAAAAAGTAATTATAATATTAGAAGGAATTTTCAATAACTCTCAATTATATTAGGTTCATTTACCAACATAATGTGTCATGCAGGATGGAAGGTGTTGCTATCTCTAATTTTCAAGAGTAGATCACTTCCTCAGGAGAAAAAGAAAAAGGAATAGTCTGCAACTGTTCGGCGAGGTTTTTCTTGGTCTATTTTATTGTCATTATTATTTTATATATCAACTCGTGTCCACGGTGTCTCCCACAAATTGCATTGATATAGCCTTCAAACAGCACTCCTTTCATACTATGCGTCAATCAAACTACAACATCCTTCTCGGACTATCCGATGTGTTCTCTAAAGTTGATTCTTAACATATATTTGCACCATGGAAAACAAACTAATTGATCTAATGTAAAAGAAAATATTAATGTTTGTTTTTCTTTTATTTATGTATGAATACTAACAACACATTAAAAAATAACAACATGTTGAATATTATTAATCTTATAAGCAACTATTTGTGCTAATAGTTCACCTATGTACTAGATAGACTTTATGTTGAGTAAACAACATTATAAACGTATTTCCAATCGCAAAAAACTTCAATCACTTGCACTGAATAATCTTACCGGAGACAACATGCTACAACGTGTTTGTCAATGGTTTAACTGCTGATTTGACGTGTGCCGTGTACCAGACAGTGCACACATTGAACATTTATAAAATCGACCTCAGAATAAATTTATCTTTTTTTTAATCACATAAACTGTGTGATTTCATTGAGTGAGACTCAGTTGTTTTCAAGATAATTAATTTAAAATGCTATTTTTTTTAGGGTGGATACTTTGTATATATAAAATCGACATCAAATAAGTAAAATATGAAACGACTGTAGTAAAATCTATTTGAAATTAAATTACGATGTAGATATCAGAGAAAACATTTCCATCATTGTTTAGTAGACCTGTTTAATATTTTAATTACCTTTCATTTTTTCGCAAATCTATGTCTCTGTCTATTATACAAAAGGAACTTTGTCCGTGTATGTGTTTGCGTGTGGATGAGTTCGTTCCTTATGGGCTCAAAAACGGCTTAGCCGATGTGTATGAAATTTTACACAAAGGTACTTTATATGACTGGCAGTGTTCTTAGATAGGTTTGGTATTGGAATGCCTAACATCACAAGTGCATTTGAGAAGTTTTATTTCCACACATTGTCGAAAGTCTCAACATGCAAAATTAACAGTAGGTTCTTTGATATGTCAGGGGCGCTTTCGAAATCAATGTTTCTATTTAGTGCACACTTGATCATGATACTTTACTCTTACATTTTTAACTTATTATATATATAAATAATTTTATAAAATCAACAGTGGGTTCCCTGCAGGTCAATGCAGACTAAATACTTGTGAAAAGCATGAAATGATTTACCCAAGTGCGTTGCGATGGGTCCTTAGTTAGAGCATCAATCGATTTGATAGAAAAATGGGCTATTTCACCGATATCGATATGAAATTTTAGATAAGGTACTTTATGTGCCTGGCAGTGTTCTTAAATAGGTTTTCTATCGGAATGTCTGCGATAAGTATCGGTAATCGATAATCAAAATAATCCGGTGAAAGAAGGAACATGCAATTTTGACTAAAGTTAACACCTTACACAGCCTAACATCACAAGTGCATTTGAGAAGTTTCATTACCATACAAGACGAAACGCTCAACATATAAAATCAACAATAGGTCCTTTGATATGACAGGTGCGCGTACGAAATGAATGTTTCTGTTTGAAGTACAATTGCACCATGATACTTGACTTTTAATTTGAAACCTACATTCAAGCCATTATCGTCGCACAACCAGTAAGGCCAAGCATATATCACCAACAGTAGGTTCTTTGATATGACAGGGGCGCGTTCGAAATATGGACAATTTCACCGATTTCGATAACAATAAATATATGGGAGTGTGAAACATTTGTTGATTATCATTGAATCCCGGAGAACGTCGGGTCACCCTGCTAGTATAGAATAACACTTTCTTTATTTCCGTTGGGTGTTAATTTTAATTTGAGCAAAAAATATATACCATTTAATATATTGAATGTAATATATAATATGGTGGCATGGATAAAGGTATTAAGTAATTAGTTTGAAGTAGAGGTCTATGGTTCAATTCTTCAGCGCAGGCGATACTAAGAATACAATTACAAATTACTTTAGGCTACCACCAGATCATGACTTATCGAACGAGAACAAATTCGGGTTAAGTAAGACGTTCTGTTCGAAATTCCGTACACATTTCTGAGTTTGACATAAGATTCCCGAGTTCAACAAGACGCATCGTAAGAATATCCAAACGTTACATGGACCGATTACAGTCATCCGTACAATTATCAATTTCACATCTAAAAACGATTCTGAAACAAGAGATAAAAATTATCGTTATTTTTCAGGATTAAAGTGTAGTATCCGTTCTGTTCTCGGTTAGAATAAGACACATCATTTTTAATTGGTACAATTTTATTTCTGTCCTATTTAGTATACCGCGTCTTTACGTGCGTGTCAGTCAACGCGAAATCTCTTTATCGAATGACAACAAAAACAACCGTCGTCTTAAAATAATGAATGCATGCGCGTTCATCAAGAACATTCGTAAATAGAAGGCCGTTTCACTAGTCACGTGATCTGGTGACATCACAGCATAAGGTAGGACTGCCACGGTATAAGGCGATAGACGGCTATTGCGAAGGATGGTCAGTTTGTTTCAATTCTCAAAGAAATTTTGATAACTTGTGGCATACAGAAGCTCTTATAACCCATATAGGGCATAAATAATTTTGAAGAATTTCTATGACTTGAAATCACAATGTAAAGTTAATGACAGAATAAATGAAATGACTTTGTTAATATTCGGCGTTTCCGTGTTTTCAAAATGGCTACACAATATCATAAAGACTAAAATTGAAACCACGTGCCATGTTTGTTTTCGTTCTTATATATATATATATATATATATATATATATATATATATATATATATATATATATATATATATATCATTGTTTAGTAGACCTGTTTAATATTTTAATTTTCTTTCATTTTTTCGCAAATCTATGTTTCTCTCTCTCTCTCTCTCTATATATATATATATATATATATACATACATATATATATATATATATATATATATATATATATATATATATATATATATATATATATATATCATGGACTCTCTCATCGACATTAGGTCTTGACAACTTAAACATGTTTAATCCGATGTAGCATGCTTACATCTACTCAATCGCAAATGACATCCGAGTCCTGCAACAGATCAGCAAAAAAGCCTACAATGGAGGCAAGAATGAAGATTGCGCACATGATCGGCTGAGATACATGCAAATGCTTTGGTTCTTTAACGCGCAGTTGGTTAATTTCAGTTTCAGAGAAGTGCCTGATGCCCCTCTGACAGGCAGATTTCCATTCATTTCGTCAAGAAGCAATTCGTTCTAAATCACGAAAAGGAATATTTGCACATGTCAAATTCCTTTTCGACTTGTCCTTAAAGCTTAGGGTGAAGCTACAAATTGTTCTAAGGCAGTTTTTTTGTGGAAGACATCAAGTTTCTGGATGTGATTGTGATGGAGTGTCCATGAATCCGATCCATAAAGTAGCACAACTGCTTTCTACACAAGTATTTTAAGTCTTAAGCTTATACCCCAATCATCCCATAACCGATGGCGCAAATTCCCATAAGCACTAGTTGCTTTTGCAATTCCATTAATAATTTCATCATCAAGAAAAGCATCCCAATTTACCTTACTATCAAGATAGGTAAAGTTTTTTTTTTTTTACATATTTTAGATTTTTCCCATCCACTCGGATTGGTATATCGGGAAAGCTGTGTGCTGGTAGCTGCCGCTTTACGCCCTAAATTTGTTTTGGTGTGGGGCGAGGTTGGTGATCATTTCCGTTTTCTTGATGGTGATTAAAAGCCTTGACAGCAGCGGAAAACCTGTCTACAAGCAGTTGCGCTTTCTCATGAGAGGTTGCACAAAATGCAGCGTCATCTGCAAACAAAACGCCCCAAATGACAGTTTGTCGAATGAGGGCCTTACCTTTGAAACGCTGCTTGTTAAAGAGATCACCACTCGTTCTGAATTTAAATTCTACGTCTGTATCTATATCATCAAAAGCTTATTTCACCATAACTGGAAAGAACAAAGCGAACAGCACAGGTGCCATTACGCAACCCTGTTTGGTATCATTTTTACATTGAAAGGTTCTGAAGACTCTACATTTGAAACAACAGATGCCTTAATTCCATCATGAAAAGACATGATTGCATTCAGCATGTTGTCAGGTATCCCCAGCCTTTTCAAAACCTTCCAGAGAGCTTCATGATTGACTGTGACAAAGGCCTTTGTAAGATCAATAAAAACCATATATAGCTCTTCGTTCTTCTCACGAACTTTCTCAGAAACCTGGCAGAGGGAAAAGATCACATCAACAGTATCCAGACCAGCAAATAAACCGTACTGAGATTTAGGGTAGATATCGTCAACAAGGTGTTTGATTATTCGGTTGAGGATGAGTCTTGCTAAGATCCTCCCTGCAATCTATACAAGTGAGATGCCACGATGGTTGTCACAGATTTTTCTATTGCCTTTGTTTTTATACAGGTGTTGAATTTATGCATCCTTGAAATCCCGAGGGACATTTACAGTTTGCCAGATCTTCACAATGTAGTTTCTTCACTAGTTTCTGACAACCGAATTTAAAAACCTCAAGAGGTAAGGCGTCTTTCCCAGACTTTTTGCCGGAAGACATTTGCTTGATAGCAACAATAACCTCATGTAATGCTCGAAGGAAAGAGAGTTCATGAATTTCATGTCGCTCAGTGATAGATGAAATTATTTCTCCCTCAGGTGTGGAAGTATTGTTTAGAACTGCTTCAAAATGCTCCTTCCTGCGATTCAAAATATCTGCTCTGTCAGTCAGCAATGTTCCATCACCTGTAGATATGAGAGAAACACCAGATTCGTGTGGCTAAAAAACTTCCTTAATACCTTCATAAAAGGCTTTTAAGTCTTACCTATCAAACGCTACTTGCACTGATTTGACATGTGACGATCACTATGCTTCTTTCATCTGCCGTAGTGTTTTCTGGGCCTTGCTTTTGCATGCATTGTATTTTTTTCTTCTTTGGTGTGGAGTTCTTATCCCCAATCCCATTCCAATAATCATATATATATATATATATATATATATATATACATATATATATATATATATATATATATATGAGCGAACAGTTAATAAAATATGTTAAAAAACACTTTGAAATGAGTTAAAAACATATTTAATCTGAAAAGGAAACACTAGATAAATGGATAGTCCTTAATCCGAGGAGTTTCGAAGAAATACTTTCCTTCTCATCAGAGGGTAGGAATTAGCAAAATGCGGGATTGGATTTTGCATGTAGAAGTATTTGATGAAACAACAAGTAAGTCAAAGATCTTACTTGAAAATAACAAAAAAAGTGAAGCAGAGGGAATATGGTAAAGAAAAAGGTGATTACACACGAATGGATAGTCTGGTGGAAGATATATATATATATATATATATATATATATATATATATATATATATAGCAAGAGAGAAGGAGGGAAAAAGAGAGAGATATAAGGTTGTCCGAGAACCAACACGTTGTAATCTTAGTCACAACGGAGATTAAGAATAGGAAAGAACTTCAACTTGCTTTCTTTAGTGTACAAAATATATCTACTCATTTTTACGGTAGTGACACCACGCAAATATCGAATGTGATCCACACATCTCATGTGACATCGGACATTATTCACGCCTCTTACGTGATCGTCCTCTTTCGTCTTTTTTCTTTATCGATTTCGCATGCATTTGCATCCGCTCGTCCGCACTATAGATAGATAAATCAACAAAAGTTCAATAAATGACTTGTCTGATTTGCTTAGGATTTCTTTAAACACAATAAGAAAAAAAGTCTACTTAATTATTCATAAAAACGTTTTCAAAAAGTAACTTTTTATTCTTAACCAATAAAAAGTCTGCTTTATTATTCATAAAATAAGATTTTAGCAAAAGTAGCGTTTTATTCTTAACCAATATAAAAGTCTGGTTAATACTTTACGTTAATAATCATCAACGCTCTGATCCCCACCTGACATCAATTGAAATGAATGGCTATTGTCTTGGGAGGCTTCATGTTTTGCCAAGCTTCTGGGCTTGACTATTACTCCAGATCTGAACTGGAACACATACATCAAATCCGTTGCCAAGGTCACTGGAAAAATAGGGGGATCCTTCTATCGATCCAGTAGATATCTACATGCTGATATAATTCTCTACCTATATAAGAGCCAGGTACGTCCAAGGATGGAGTACTGTTGCCACATCTGGACAGGAGCTACTAGAAAGGACGCATCCTGCCTTGACAGAGTTCAAAATAAACTTCGTAGCCTAGTAGGGGATTCATTTTCTCTTCCTTGCAAGAGATGTTGCGAGCCTGTCTCTATTTTATCGTTATTTTCATGACAAATGCTTATCTGAGCTCCAATCTATGCCCCCCTCGCCAAACTTTCACGAGAAACACTCGTCTAGCTGAAAGCTCTATCAATAATTTCCCACACTCTTTATCTGTGCATAAACCTAAACGTAGATTCCATGAACAACGTTTCTTTCTTAGAACTGCACGCATGTGAAACTGTCTTTCGTTTGCTTGCTTTCTAGCTGATTGCAATATGGTTGTCTTTAAGTCCAACGTAAACAAGTTCTTGATGAGCCACTTAAGTTAACAAATTTACCGAATTTCCATTACTAACGATTACTATAGTGTCCAATTGACCACTGTACACTTTTTAAACATTAGCCTCGAATAGCCTCTGGGCCTTGATAGGTGGTGATGCTTATGTAAAAAAAAAAAATTAATAAAAATAAGACTTTTGCAAAAGTAACTTTTTATTCTTTACCAAGAAATAATCTGCTTAATTATTCATAAAAATGTAAGAGGTGTGAAAAAAAAATAGTTTTCTTTTTAATTTTATTTTTACCTCGAAGGAATATTATTTCTAACATACGGCATAATGTTTAGCATTTCTTCCTTTCTTTGTACTCTAAGACATCGTTCATGTGCTTTTATACTTTTTACCCATGGGGCTCTAATTTCAGAATATTTTCTGCATAATTTAAATCACATGAGGGAAAAAGAAGCAATAAGTTAGTTTTAAACAGAAATTATTAACATACGGTATAAATTAAGCAAAATATATGGTAAGTAAAGAAAATATGAAATATTTATTTTATTTACCATATTTCATTTTTTTTGGCCCTTTTTTAAAATTTTATTTGTTTCTTCTTTCTTTTTACTTTTATACTTTTATCAACAGATTCTCTTTACCGCCACCATTTTTTTAGGCAATCGTCTTTCTCTTTGTGCACTGGTACTAATAGCTCTGAAGATACCTACTTCCTGATCAAAAATGCACCAAACATTGATATTTTTTCTTTTTAATATACACTGATGTTCTAGAAAGACTAAAAACAAATACAACAATTTTCCTCTATAAAACAACCAAACTAAACATCATAAATAAATATTGGATGATATAAAGAACCTGAAGAATTTTACACCACTGAATACTTCGAAAAATGTTGATATGTTGTAAACAAAAAAAAAAAACAAAAAAAAAACGCAGCCAACATCATGAACAAATATTTGAAAGTATAAAGAACTTGAAACGTAACTAACTTTTGCCAAAATAAACCGAAAAGCGAAACATCATAAATAAATATTTAAAGATATAAAGAATTTGAAGTATAAAAACTTTTACAAAATAACCAGATTTGGCATTAAATAATCCAAAAGAAAAGGTTGATATGCTGTAAAACAGAACGATCAAACCAATTTCTTTGTAAACTTTACAATTTCTATGTCCTCTCCTTTTCCGCTTCATTTTTATTTGTGTTTTTTACTTCCTTATCTAAATAATTTTTTCTACTAATACAGCTTTTACTTCTCTTCCCTCTCCAAACAACAACCTCTTTTTTTCTCTTTCGTTATTCAATTATCAAAAGAACTGGTTGTCCAGTCGACTAAACATGGCATCCCTATACAATAATATTATCTTTCTCCGGTGATAATAACTTAACTCATCTCCGTACTTTTACGACATTTCCTTAATTGCTTTACGGCTTGAAATAGTGAAGGAAACGAAGGTTTCGTTTCTGCTGGCCGCCATGCCAGGAAGCCATTTTGTCATCTCCGTTACGCTTTCTTTTGTTATTTGGATGTTTTTATTTCTGTCAATTTGTTTTTCTTAGATTTTATCGTTTAGTCATTGATTATTTCGTTCCATCTATTTGTTTTCCATTTTATTTTTTCTTTAAATATCCCTTTTCTCCTAAACGACGATCTGTCTATTTTCTTTCTTTCAGTCTGACTATGTTGTATTGTAATTCCTTCCTTTATCGTGAGTACTTTGTATCTTTGTTTTTTGTTTTTTAATTTCCCCGTCTCTTTTGTTTTGATTTCTTTTTTGGTTTTTTAATTTCACACTTTCCTTATTTTTTTTTTTCAATTTTTCTCTTTTCATCGCTTATTATTTTTTTTCCTTCTAAATTTCTGTTCTCTCCCGATTCTTACTTTTTTAAAATCTGTTTTCATTTGTAGCCACCAATTAAATATTATATCTAAAGGATAAATGTATAAAAATAGTAATCTATATATTAATACAATAGCGTGTGTGTTATTTTTTGTGTCGCGCTTACATCTTTTTTCTTCCAAGTATGGTCTTCCATTTCTTGTAATAAATAATTTTACCAAGCATTCTTAATAAATTTTGGTTTCGGTTTCGATTATAACTGATGACACTGAAGTCATCTCATTTTTTTGTTGCAAATAATTTTACCAAGAATTCTTCATAACTTTTGGTTTCGGTTTCGATTATAGCTGAAGGAACTAAAATCACATATATATATATATATATATATATATATATATATATATATATATGTATATATATATATATTTTTTTTTTTCTTAATCAGTTTCGATTTCGATTCAAGCTAATGCACCCAAGTCATATTGATATATATTTTTTATTCTTGAAATCACAACTTTATAATATATAAAAATCGATAGAAAATTGACTTTATATATACAAAATCTGTATAAATTAAAATATCATATTTAAGCGTATTTTACGGCTAGGCTACGCCGGGCGTCTCTACTAGCTTAGATAAATACTTTTGCAGTTTTAATAAAAGAACTACAATAATATCAGGACGTACTCCATTTACGGTGAACATGCATAGAATTCTAATATTAATATATTACATATAAAAGAGTCCACGGTGGAATTTCCACATATCCCGCTCATAAATTATAGTTTAGTTTGTGTTCTCCGAGATATAAGCGTTGTTTAAATTCTGAAACTTAGGTTATACGTTTGAAGCCAAATTACAACCAAAAGGGGTCCTGGATATGATCTTAAACTATATCCAGTGGTGAGGCCCCAGCTTGTGGGCTTTGTGGAGTGTGGAGCCACCCTTTAATTACCATTGCTCCTAGGTCCACTCTGACCCGGAGTGGTAGTACCTGTTAGGGTTCCAACTATGGGTTAAATAGAAACCGATGTGAAAACAACAAATATATTCTATTAAAATTTTTTTTCAAAATCTTTGGATTCGGCATTAAATAACCCGAAAAGGGTTGATATGCCGTAAAACAAAACCAACCAACCAACCAACCAACCAACCAACCAACCAACCAACCAACCAACCAACAACCAAAAGGTTTTGTAAAATGGAAAAAAAAAAACATTAAAATTTTTTAATGATTTCGATGTAATACGTCTTCTTCAGAATATACTTTTTCCAAGCAATATTGTTATTAACTGGAAAGAATTAAGTTGTAAAAATTTCTTCAATGGTGATATTTTTTATGTCCGGGTTATTACGCTTGGCGTGAGTAAACTATTTCAAATCACGTGCACCAAGCGTAATCCCGGACATAAAAATATCACCGTTGAAGAAAAACACACGGATGTTTACTGCTAAATATTTTCCTGTTAATAATAATATGTCACCGAGAAATATATTCTGAAGGCGTATTACGTCGAAATT